>NC_036843.1:23729512-23764087 GCF_002910315.2 Salvelinus sp. IW2-2015
TACAGCTGCCTGATCTTTTGCAGGTTTTCCTATCTTAACAGAAGCATGTAGAGGTCTGTCATTTTTATCATAGATTACACTTCAACTGTGAGAGACCCCCGGACCGGAAAAAAAATCCTAAAAAAAAAACCAAAAAACCAGAAAAAAAAAATCACATGTATGATTTTTAAGTAATTAATTTGCCATTTTTATTGCATGAGCATAAGTATTTGAATCATCCTACAACAAAGTAAAGAATTCCGGCTCTCACAGACCTGTTTAGTTTCTTTAAGAGCCCTCCTGTTCTCCATCATTACCTGTATTAACTGCACCTGTTTTGAACTCTGTTACCTGTATAAAAGACACCTGTCCTACACACTCAATCAAAACAGACCCAACCTCTCCACCAATGGCCAAGACCAGAGAGCTGTGGTAAGGACATCAGGGATAAATTGGTAGACCTGTACAATGGCTGGGATGGGCTACAGGACAATAGCCAAAGCAGCTTGGTGAGAAGCAACAACTGTTGGCACAATTATTAAGAAAATGGAAGAAGTTCAAGATGACGGTCAATCACCCTCGGTCTGGGCTCATGCAAAGAATCTCCCTCAGTGGGGCATCAATGATGCCAATGAGGAATGTGAGGGATCAGCCCAGAACTATCACGGCAGGACCGTGGTCAAGTGACCTGAAGAGAGCTGGGACCAACAGTCTCAAAGAAAACCATTAGTAACAATCTACGGCGTAATGGATTAAATCCTGCAGGCGCACGCAAAGGGTCGCACCTGCTGCAAGCGCAGCGCATGTCCAGGCCCGTCTGAAGTTTGCCAATGACCACTTGATGATCCAGAGGACGGAATGGGAGAAGGTCCATGTGGTCTTGGACGAGACTAAAAATAGAGCTTTTTGCTCTAACTCCACTCGCCGTGTTTGGAAGGAAAATAGAAGGATGAAGTTACAGACCCAGAACACCATCCCAACCGTGAAGCATGGAGGATGGAAACATCATTTTGGGGATGCTTTCTGCAAAGGGGGACAGGACGACTGCACCGTATTGAGGGACGGATGGACGGGGCGCATGATGGCGAGATTGACCAACACCTCCGTTCCCCAGTAAGAGCATTGGAAGATGGGGTCGTGGCTGGGTCTTCCAGCATGACAACCGACCCGAAACGACACACAGCCAGGCAACTAAGGAGTGGCTTCCGTAAAGAAGCATGCTCAAATGGTCCTGGAGTGGCCTAGCCAGTCTCCCAAGACCGTGACTCCAATAGAAAAATCTTTGGAGGGAGCCGAAAGTCCGTATTGCCCCAGCGACAGCCCCGAAGACTGAGGATCTGGAGAAAGGTCTGTATGGAGGAGTTGGGCGCAAAAATCCCTGCTGCAGTGTTGTGCAAACCTTGGTCAGAACTACAAAGGATACGTATGATCTCTGTAATTGCAAACTAAGGTTTCTGTACCAAATATTCAGTCTGCTTTGAATGTATCAATACTTATGTCATGCAAAACAAATGCAATTATTATTAAAAATCATACAATGTGATTTTCTGGATTTTGTTTTTAGATTCCGTCTCTCACAGTTGAAGTGTACCTATGATAAAATTACCAGACCTCTACATGCTTTGTAAGTAGGAAAAACCTGCAAAATTGTCAAGTGTTCAAATACTTGTTCTCGCCCACTGTATGTGAAAGTGATTGAGACATTTGAAAAAGTATTTGAACCCAGGTCTGTTCAGTCACATACTGCATTCTAGGTATTGCCATTCAAATTGTGATTTTGAATAACAGGACTGTGGGCTCTTTAGCTGTTACCTCTGGCCTTGGTGATATAGTGCACATCCAGTATGCTTTAAGTCCAGCACTGAATCCTCAAATCAACCAGAGGCTGTCGTGAAACAAGCACTTTTGGTGAATACATTTTAATAGGGATGGAACTTATGTGCATTCAGTTACAGGATAGACTGTCGGTCATTTACATCACATACCAATATAACGAAACGTAATACCTCTAAGTACATTACAATTCCATGGACTTTGTCCACCCGTATTCCACGAGTACATTAGGCCTAGTACTTTCAGAAAATCACATTTACAGTTCAATTGTCAGGGGAGCTTCGCGGCCAAGTAAAGGTTCCTGTTTTTAATGCATTTATAAGTATGTTGATTGTATCTAGAGTGTGAATTGACTCTCTAAGAACCGTGGAGAATTCTGCCTTGAAATGCTCCTGCTAATGAAACAGGGTCATAACCTCGCAGCGATCTCAGCCTTCTATTTATTCATTGAGGCATTTTACCACTGTTTCTTTTGATCAGTCGTTAATGCATTATTCACCCTCTCCCACGTGTAACTGATTGAACCCATTTTAATATGTTGCCAAGGTTAGATCATTCATTAGGAATTCACAGCATAATCAATATCCAATCGCTCTTTGACGTGCCTCCCTCTGTGCATGCATAATGATGAATGGATTTACGCCTGATATGAACTAGACATTTCAAAGCAACACTGTCAAAAGTGGTTTGACGATTCATTTTTCATTCGGATTGATGGTACATTATGTCTATGATGATGCCTTCTCATGGTAAAACCATACACATATTCATAGATGGGTCATCAAGTCAGTGTCTTGAGTGTCTTTTCTGAGGTAGAAGGTGAGAAATATTACTCTTCACACTTTTCTGAAGTAATTTTTTTTTAAACTTCAGTTTAGAATGAGTCACTTTCATGCATAATTGCTGGGAATAAGGTGACAGGGTGCTGGTCAAAAGTAGTGCACTACATGGGTCCCTCTCTCACAATGACCTCATGACCAACTCTAAGTACGGGAGCAGGCAATGCAGTAGGAGGAGGAGAAGAAGAGATAATCTGCTGATGGACTACAGCGTAAATACAATTAACTCCTGATAAGTATGTAATGACTTGGGACTAGGGTGAATACCTGTCCTTATCCAAATCATGCAAAATATTATGCTAATAAAAATAAGGTTAATCATTTTTTTAATGTCTTTAAAAGTTCAACCAACCTATTTTCTTTCATATGAAGTGTTTATTAACACTGTTTAATAATACTGTAAAACACATTTATAATCATGTAATGAAGCAATTTAGCAGCTGACAGACGCCCTTTAAAATAAAAGGAGGCAGTTATCTCTAGTTTATGCCTTTATTTAGATTTGTACAATGCTGAGGCAGTGGGATACATTTTATTTGTGTGTGTTTTTTGGCAGCGTTGTGGTGTGGGTGATGCAGAACCAGGGAGCTACTTAGAATTGGAATTTTATCCACACCAGCCCACATCACTGCGTGTGCCACCAACAATATTTTATTAGGAACTATGACTGAGGAGCAGGCCGTTTGATATGGGCACCTTTCATCCAAAGCTACTCAATACTGCCCCTTCGAGCCATAAGAAGTTAATTGTAAAGGTTAAACACTGTTTCCCATGCTTGTTCAATGAACCGTAAACAATTCATGAACATGCACCTGTGGAACGATCGTTAAGACACTAACAGCTTACAGACGGTAGGCAATTAAAGTCACAGTTTATGACAACTTAGGACACTAAAGAGGCCTTTCTACTGACTCTGAAAAACACAAAGAAAGATGCTCAGGGTCCCTGCCTCATCTGCGTGGCATGCTGAGGACTGCAGATCTGGCCAGGGCAAAAAATTGCAATGTCCGTACTGTGGGATAACTAAGCAGCGCATCAGGGAGACAGGGGACAGCTGATCGTCCTCGCAGTGGCAGACCACGTGTAACAACACTGCACAGTATCAGTACATCCAAACATGACACCTGCGAGACAAGTAGAGGATGGCAACAACAACTGCCCGAGTTACACCAGGAACGCACAATCCCTCCATCAGTGCTCAGACTGTCTGCAATAGGCTGAGAGAGGCTGGACTGAGGGCTTGTAGGCCTGTTGTAAGGCCGGTCCTCACCAGACATCAGCAGAAACAACGCTGCCTATGCGCACAAACCCACCATCGTGGACCAGATTGGACTGGCAAAAAGTGCTCTTCACTGACGAGCCGCGGTTTTCTCTCACCAGTGTGATGGTCAGATTCACGTTTATCATCAAAGAATGAACATTACACCGAGGCCTGTACTCTGGAGCGGGATCGATTTGGAGGTGAAGGGTCCGTCATGGTCTGGGGCGGTGTGTCACAGCATTATCGGACTGAGCTTTTTGTCATTGCAGGCAATCCCAATGTTGTGCGTTACAGGGAAGACATCCTCCTTCCTCATGTGGTACCCTTCCTGCAAGCTCATCCTGACATGACCCTCCAGAATGACAATGCCACCAGCCATACTGCTCTTCTGTGCGTGATTTCCAGGGAAACAGGAATGTCAGTGTTTCTGCCATGGCCAGCGAAGAGCCCGGATCTCAATCCCATTGAGCACGTCTGAAACCTGTTGGATCGGAGGGTGAAGGCTATGGCCATTCCCCCCAGAAATGTCCTGGAACTTGCAGGTGTCTTGGTGGAAGAGTGGGGTAACATCTCAGAGCAAGAACTGGTAAATCTGGTGCAGTCCATGAGGAAGATATGCACTGCAGTACTTAATGCAGCTGGTGGCCACACCAGATACTGACTGTTACTTTTGATTTTGACCCCTCCCTTGTTCAGGGACACATTATTCAATTTCTGTTAGCCACATGTCTGTGGAATTGTTCAGTTTATGTCTCAGTTGTTGAATCTTGTTATGTTCATACAAATATTTGCATATTTGCACATGTTTAAGTTTCTGAAAATAAACGCAGTTGACAGTGAGAGGACGTTTCTTTTTTTGCTGAGTTCAGGTGTTCCTTTTGTCCAGGTGGGAAAGGGCAGTGTAGAGTATGATTGAGACTCCTGCTGCAATGAATGGATAGCCAAGTGTATCGATGTCCTGCGTTTTTATTATTAGTAGCTCGTTATGTCTATTTAATAACGAGGAGTATTTCATTTTCCCTGGTCATAGGAAATACATGCATTTTTGCCTGAGGCAGAGACGGTGCATTTCGAGTTTTGCCATCAGGTGGAAGACTGTGTCCCATCACTCTGGTCAATCTCACCAGAGGAAAGGAAGGAGAGAGCAGGGACCATGATTGGTTTGGAATGCCGTGTTCAAAACAACTAGGAATCGGAACTCTGAAATTTCCGACTTACGACTTCAGTGCGTTCAAGACAACTGGGAACCCCCCTCAAAAAACAAGATTCGACAGGGAAAAATATTTTTCAACCGTCATCCAACTTGGAAACTCGGATCTAGAACTCCGACTTTACGACCTGAAGTTCACTGACGTCATGATTTGACCTAGCTCTTTCCGAGTCCCCAGTTGTTTTGAAACCACCATGACCATCAAGATGCAGGTACCATCAGTACAGTAAATAAAAAAACGAATTATTTAAAAGTATTTAAGTTTGTGCTCAGCTGTGCCTGGCAAGTGTTACACCAACTGATCTATTTTGTTATCAATGCTCAGGTTTTGAAATATAATATGCTTTGAGAAGAACTATATTGCAGGACAGGCATATAACCAATATGCTGTGATAATGTATTTAATTATGCCTTCTGCACAAACCTCATTCTACATAACTGTTTTCTGAGCGGTAATCTTGGTTTCTTTATTTTGAACCTTATTTAACTAGGCAAGACAGTTAAGAACAAACTATTTTTACAAAGACATCTTTTATGCTTTTGACTTGCTTTTTGACTGCGAAAGTGATCTTGACTCTAGAAAAAAGTTGGTGACCACAGTGGTTTTAAATTATTCAGCAGAAGCCCCAATTAATCACACCCTGCATTACTTTTTTACCTGATGGCTAAAGGGTGCTTTTATATGTTTCCTGCTGTCCTCTCCTAATAAGGGTGCCCCGGGAAACACGGACCATTCTTGAGTTCCTAGCCTATTCTTCAGTTACAAGATTGTGGCATGCTCTACTCAGACAATCATCAATATGCTAGTTATTCGAAATGATCCACTTTGATGATACTATATGTGACTTGAAGTCCTAAGTATTTATGATTGTCTGAGTAGAGCAAGACACTATCGGGCTATGTATTATTGGTTGTCTGATGATTGTTGATGATTTATACCGGTAAAGGCAAAAGGAATTGCCAGTTGGTTTTAAATCTTGGAACAGAATTTCATGCATGGATGCGGGAGAGGTCCTTCGAGGCAGGTGTTCCCTAACCATCTCTACGGTCAGTGAGGACAGTAGGCACTCGGGCAGATATCACCTCTATATAACTCTATGGCAAATTGGCAAATTTATACAGGCAGGTTCGAGGGCACCTTTCATGCTAAGACGCTGAGCATGACAAACAACGCTCACAGACCACAACCAGTATGCGTCATTGAAACGGGAGTACAAGCCTTTTATCTTGTAGCAGAGAGTAAGAATAGGACTCCTCAACATTGTTTGTATAGTTACTACCAGCTGCTAATAGCCGCGAAATGGCTCAGCCATTTTGATATATTAATCTGTTCTATTAGTACTTGTAGCGTTAATGGACAAATGTTATAATTTTTGCATTCTTTGTTTGTCCCTTGTTATGCTAGCTAGGCCTGTTTTAATGGCTATGATTGCTACTATCTTAGTTTTATATTGTCTGTTTGCTTGCCATACTATGCTACAGTATGTAGCCATTGATAAATTGGCTACATACCACGCTATGCACCCATTTTCTGGCCATTCATTGTTAGGTGCTGCTATATTTATGCATAGTTTTAGCTTATTATATGCTTATTGAATTTGTATATTGTCATTGATTTATTGCCATTAACAGCCAAATTAATTATGTATGTTCATTGCTTGTATTGCCCTGTTATTATTTGCAACCAAAATTCTGTCTCCTTTTAGATACCTCCATACAAAGCCAATCAAGTTCATTCAAGACAAGACATCTCATGTTAACGTCATGATTCCTGCCAAGTATCTCCATTACCTGATTCATATAAAGGTCATATCAGGGATAATTTTGCTATTTGGATTTTGAATTTTAAGACTCCTTGAATGTGTTTATTTGGCCTTACTGCTATTATCCCATAACAACACATATTTGATAGCAGACTTCATGTAGGCACTCTAAAGTACGTTGGTGCTGAAGTGTTCTATTCTATTTCTGAGAGATAAGCAAGGTCAGGAAAACATGTAAAAAAAAATATCTATTTAACCTTTATTTTTGGCATTAGCCCTCAATACATGCTTCCATACATTTTTTTTTCAACTGGACTGCAGGTACCTTCAGATGAGTTGAGGCAAAAACCAGCCTTTTTGTGAAAGTCTCGCCTTTACACAGAGGGTCATGATAAGTGTGTAGCCGTCATGATAGTGTGTAACAGACAGAAGTTCGGCAGATCAGCTGTACGACTCAGACGAGGTCCCAAATACGCTTCTGGGGTCATCGAGCAAATGACAACAACATTATGGTCACGGTTTGTAGGCCTAAACCGTTTGGACAACATTTTCTGAAAGACAGTTTTCGGGATGCCTCAAGGTGCCCGACGAACACGTTCTGTCACTTCACCCAGATGAGGAAGCGTTGCAATCCAAGGTGGATGGAGTGGATTGAGATGCAGTCCAATGCAAAAAATATATAACCCCATTTTAAATGAGTTAAAAAAAATCAATTATGACACTAATTAGATTTCAGGGCATGGACATCGACCTTAAAGGGGTTGTGTGGTCCTGTCAAACAAACCTAATCCTCTAAGTCTTTAAATAAACAGTGCTGTTATCTGCCTCTGTACTGGGTTTTTTTTTTTCCTGTGCCCAACCCTGTAACATTTAATTTTATACTATGGAATTGGTTTTTAATGTGGGTTAAGTTGTAAATGTGTAACATGTTGAAATAGGACCACAAGGAAATAAATACATTTATTAATGCATTTGTCTTTTGTGTTTTTTTTTATTAGTCAAATTCAAACCAATCGATACTAAAGTTCGAGGTAGAGTATTCTAACAAAATTTATAGTAAGAGCCTACACGATCGAGGGGGGAACCTCAGAGGAAATCCCCGCATAAGCCGGGCATGTTCAAATCAAAAACCGCACAACAATGCTAGCAAGTAAAGCTGGCTAGCAGTCCATCGATTGAAAAAATTCTAGAAGCATGAGGGATTCTACAGTGTTGTAATATAGTAACTACAAAATTAAATAGTAAGGCACTACACAATCGAGGGATACTACAGTGTTTGTAAAGTACACAATGGATCAAGGAATAGTACGGTGTATAGTGAACTACAGAATTCTATGGTAAGTGTGCTGCCATCCTGTTAGAAGGTAACAGATTAATTTTAATTACAATGGTTAGAATGGATTTCAATTGTGTTCCATGGTTGGTTAATTTGCCCCTAGTGGAGCTTTCTGGTACTTAGACTGTACGCAAACAGGAAGTAGAGAATTCGTTCCGCAACGCAAGAAGCAGTTAAAAACAACGCTACGGTGCAGGTCTTTCAGTGTAGTTATTTCTTGTCAGCGCTTCAGCCTGAAAATATTTGTTGTAAGTTCGATCAAGCATTTAGCTAATGATGATAATCTTGTTTATTGATGAGTTGCTCTACATATCAATGTTGGTTGGGTTCATTTACTCACACAAATTGCAATGCCTTTCATGTATGCGTTAGCTGTCATTACTGTTGGCTCGTGCGTCAGTGCCAAACAGAATTGTAAAAATACAATACTGTAGTTTTGTTTACTGTTTCTAGTGTAATAATGCTTGTTATTCTACATAGATGGTGTACATTATTAGAGTAATGAAAGGACAGTTAGTCATTAACCATAAGAGTAACAATTAGCTATATGGTTTGGGCATCATGCCAGACATGGTAACCTTAGAGCGTGCTTTGGTATTAATGCAATCTTCACAATGTAAAATAATGTACAGCTACAGTATGGTCGGTGTGAATTGAATACTAAAGTATATCTTTTCTGTATTTGCAGTTTTAACATAAACGTTTTCAAATATTCATTCAAGAAAAGTCACGCCTTGGGAGTTTTATTGAAGACTTGTTTGTTAGGCTATCTGTCTAGTTTTTGCATGGGAACGAAACTCAAGGGCAGAATAGTAAGCACTACATGACTAGGGATACTACAAGTGTGGAGTATAGGCCTTCTCCCAATTTACTACATTAGTCTCTATAGTAAAATAAGTACTAACTAGTATTCCATAGTAAAACAATTTATTAATGTGAGGCAGCCCTGATCCCGTGCACACAGCCAGCAGATCCAGTTCCATCTACTGTGAAATTGTGATCAAATCGTAAATGAAGTGACGGTTTTAGACAGTGGATACTGGAGCTTTCCTCAAAACGAGACACTATGAATATCCATAAGTTAACAAAATGTACATTAAGTGGGAAGAATATAAACTCAGCAAACCAGAAACGGCTCGTCATTGTCACGCATTTATTTTCGGATAAAACGTTTTTTTTAGATTTTTTTTTTTTTTTTAACATGCAAATATTTGTATGAACATAAGATTCATAACAGACATATACTGAACAAGTTCCACAGACATTGACCAACAAAATGAAATATTGTGTCCTGAAACAAAGGGGGGGTCAAAAAGTAACAACAGTATCTGTGTGGCCACGCTTGCATTAAGTACTGCAAGTGCATCCCTCCTCATGGACTGCACCAAGATTTGCGCAGTTCTTGCTGTGAGATGTTTACCACTCTTCCACCAAGGCACCTGCAAAGTTCGCGCAGACATTTCTGGAGGGACATGGCCTTCACAGGCCTACAAGTCCTCAGTCCAGCTCTCTCAGCCATTGCGGACAGTCTGAGCACTGATTGAGGAATTGGTGCCGTTCTGGTGCGTTCCTTGGTGTACACTCGGCAGTTTGTTGTTCCATCCTAACTTGTCTCGCAGGTGTCATGTTCGGATATACCGATCCTGTCAGGTGGTTGTTACACGTGGTTTGCCACTGCGAGGAACGATCAGTTGTTCGCGTTAATGTCCTCCCTGTTAGCGCTGTCTAAGGCGTCTCACAGTATCGAACATTGCAATTTATTGCCCTGGCCACATCTGCCAGTCCTATGTCTCCTTGCAGCATGCTAAGGCAGCAATTCACGCAGATGGAGCAAGGACCCTGGGTATCTTTTCTTTTGGTGTTTTTCCAGAGTCAGTAGAAGGCCTCTAGTGTGCTAAGTGTTCGTAACGTGGACCATAATGCCTACCGTCTGTAAGCTGTCAGTGTCTTAACAACCGTTCACAGGTGCATGTTCATTAACATGTTTATGGGTCGTTGAACAAGCATGGGAAACAGTGTTAAACCCTTTTACAATGAGATCTGTGAAAGTTATTTGGATTTTTACGAAATTATCTTTGAAAGACAGGAGTCCTGAAAAAGGGTCATTATTTTTTGCTGAGTTTAGATCCACAATCAAATAAAGATTGTAGTAATGACTAGGATGTCTGTGCACACTCAGGTCTCCTGAGCTGTCAAGGCTGTCACGACCGTTATAATGACGAATGAGTGGACCAAGGCGCAGCGTGGAAAAAAAGCCCATCTTCTTTTTAATGAGAAAAACAAACACTTCCTAAACGAACAAAAAACAAGCGATCGTGAGCTAAAACGAACTAAGTGCAACACATGCAACATAGAACATAGACAATTACTCACAATGCATCCCTAAAGCTATGGCTGCCTTAAATATGGCTCCCAATCAGTGACAACAAATAAACAGCTGTCTCGATTTGAGAACCAAACCAGCAACCATAGACTTTCCTAAACTTTTACTGAACACAACCCCCAATAGCACTATACAAACCCCTAAACAATTCACACCCTAAACTAGACAACACACAACCTCCCATGTCACACGCCTGACCTAAACTAAACTAATAAAGAAAATCAATAAACAGAGGCAGGGTGTGACAAGGCACTGCATCTCAGTGCAAGAGGTGTCACTGGCAGTCCTTGTTTTTGATCAGGCTGCATCACATCCGGCCATGATTGGGAGTCCCACAGGGTGTCACACAAATTGGCCGCAGTGTCGTCTGGGTAGACAGTCCATTGTAAATAATTTTAAACATCAATACCCTAGAAATGGGAAGTACTCATGAGCCTATCAATTACAAAACGACATTGCCTCGGTACCCCGACATAGCCTCGTTATTTTTTTGTGTTACTTTCTTTTTAACTTTAGTTTATATTAGCAAAAATTTTAAGAAATGTCAGAGCCGTGTGTATAGGTGGCAGGGAAGTCAGGCGCAGGAGAGTTAAACTGAGTGTAATGGAGACTTTTAATAAATGTCCATTTAACAATGCTCCAAACACGAACAATGTACATACGTAAAAATCAACATGGGTACGGGGACCCGTCGCACACCTATACATCAATAAACAACAGTTGACATAAAACAATCCCTGACAAAGACATGAGGGGAAACAGAGGGTTAAATACACAAGAGGTAATGGATGGGATTGAAAACAGGTGTGTGGGAAGACAAGACAAAAGCAATGGAAAATGAAAAATGGATCGATGATGGCTAGAAGACCGGTGACGTCGACCGCCGAACACCGCCCGAACAAGGAGAGGCAACGACTTCGGCAGAAGTCGTGACACCTTTTGCCTTGATGACAGCTTTGTACACTCCGCCACTGCACTAAACCTATGTCACATCTCTCCTTCCCTGGAAATAGATAACGGTGAATCTCCAGCCAACATGTTTTTTGGTACGTGCATGAATGAATGTTAAAACATACCAAATTATATTTACAGGCTAATGACTCTTTAGGTGCGTGCTGCGCGTTGGAGACTTCCAGGATTTGTTGGATGCCAGGAGAACGCCACTTGCCCAAATGCGCAGTACCAATTGTAAAATTTGGTGGAGGAGGAATAATGGTCTGGGCTGTTTCCATGGTTCGGGCATGGACCCTTAGTTCCAGTGAAGGGAAATCTTAACCCTAGAGCATACAATGATATTCTAGAGAATTTGGTGATTCCAACTTTGTAGCAACAGTTTGGGAACGGACCTTTCCTGTGTCAGCATGACAATGCCATCGTGCAAAAAGATAATCCCCCAACATCAGTGCTCGTCCTCAATAATGCTCTTGTGGCGGAATGGAGGCAAGTCCCCAGAGCAATATTCCAACATTTAGTGGAAAGCCTTCCAAGAAGACTGGAGGCTGTTATAGCAGCAAAGGTTGGCCAACTCCATATTAACATCCATGTTTTTGGAATTAAATGTTTGACGAGGATGTGTCCACATACTTTGACTATGTAGTGTAGCTCAATAATGGTACTGCTATGGAAGATTGAGGTCAACCATCTCTTCCTTCAACTGCTCACTCCCATTTTCGCAGTACCAGACTTGGGTTCAAATGTGTATTTGAGTATCTGGTTTTTCAAATATTGTTTTGTGTATTTTTTTTTTTAAATACACAGCCCAAAACAAGTACATTTATTTGAATGGTTATTTGTAAAAAGCAAATAGTCTGAAAAATTGTACTTGACAGTATTTTCAAATACTTGTTTCAAAAATGATTTTCAAATACCTGGGTTAAATGTTGGGAGTGTATTTGAGTCAGTGTATTTGAGTATTTTCAAATAGTTTCCAAGTGTATTTCCAAATACATTAAAATATTCAACTACTTGTCTTTTCAAATTAAATATATCTGAATACTTCGAAAGTATGTGAAAGTGATTGAGACATTTGAAAAAGTATTTGAACCCAGGTCTGTTCAGTACACTACTGCATTCTAGGTATTGCKATTCAAATTGTGATTTTGAATAACAGGACTGTGGGCTCTTTAGCTGTTACCTCTGGCCTTGGTGATATAGTGCACATCCAGTATGCTTTTAAGTCCAGCACTGAATCCTCAAATCAACCAGAGGCTGTCGTGAAACAAGCACTTTTGGTGAATACATTTTAATAGGGATGGAACTTATGTGCATTCAGTTACAGGATAGACTGTCGGTCATTTTACATCACATACCAATATAACGAAACGTAATACCTCTAAGTACATTACAATTCCATGGACTTTGTCCACCCGTATTCCACGAGTACATTAGGCCTAGTACTTTCAGAAAATCACATTTACAGTTCAATTGTCAGGGGAGCTTCGCGGCCAAGTAAAGGTTCCTGTTTTTAATGCATTATAAGTATTGTTGATTGTATCTAGAGTGTGAATTGACTCTCTAAGAACCGTGGAGAATTCTGCCTTGAAATGCTCCTGCTAATGAAACAGAGGTCATAACCTCGCAGCGATCTCAGCCTTCTATTTATTCATTGAGGCATTTTACCACTGTTTCTTTTGATCAGTCGTTAATGCATTATTCACCCTCTCCCACGTGTAACTGATTGAACCCATTTTAATATGTTGCCAAGGTTAGATCATTCATTAGGAATTCACAGCATAAATCAATATCCAAATCGCTCTTTGACGTGCCTCCCTCTGTGCATGCATAATGATGAATGGATTTACGCCTGATATGAACTAGACATTTCAAAGCAACACTGTCAAAAGTGGTTTGACGATTCATTTTTCATTCGGATTGATGGTACATTATGTCTATGATGATGCCTTCTCATGGTAAAACCATACACATATTCATAGATGGGTCATCAAGTCAGTGGTCTTGAGTGTCTTTTCTGAGGTAGAAGGTGAGAAATATTACTCTTCACACTTTTCTGAAGTAATTTTTTTTWAACTTCAGTTTAGAATGAGTCACTTTCATGCATAATTGCTGGGAATAAAAGTGACAGGGTGCTGGTCAAAAGTAGTGCACTACATGGGGTCCCTCTCTCACAATGACCTCATGACCAACTCTAAGTACGGGAGCAGGCAATGCAGTAGGAGGAGGAGAAGAAGAGATAATCTGCTGATGGACTACAGCGTAAATACAATTAACTCCTGATAAGTATGTAATGACTTGGGACTAGGGTGAATACCTGTCCTTATCCAAATCATGCAAAATATTATGCTAATAAAAATAAGGTTAATCATTTTTTTAATGTCTTTAAAAGTTCAACCAACCTATTTTCTTTCATATGAAGTGTTTATTAACACTGTTTAATAATACTGTAAAACACATTTATAATCATGTAATGAAGCAATTTAGCAGCTGACAGACGCCCTTTAAAATAAAAGGAGGCAGTTATCTCTAGTTTATGCCTTTATTTAGATTTGTACAATGCTGAGGCAGTGGGATACATTTTATTTGTGTGTGTTTTTTGGCAGGGTTGTGGTGTGGGTGATGCAGAACCAGGGAGCTACTTAGAATTGGAATTTTATCCACACCAGCCCACATCACTGCGTGTGCCACCAACAATATTTTATTAGGAACTATGACTGAGGAGCAGGCCGTTTGATATGGGCACCTTTCATCCAAGCTACTCAATACTGCCCCTTCAGCCATAAGAAGTTAATTGTAAAGGTTTAAACACTGTTTCCCATGCTTGTTCAATGAACCGTAAACAATTCATGAACATGCACCTGTGGAACGATCGTTAAGACACTAACAGCTTACAGACGGTAGGCAATTAAAGTCACAGTTATGACAACTTAGGACACTAAAGAGGCCTTTCTACTGACTCTGAAAAACACCAAAAGAAAGATGCTCAGGGTCCCTGCTCATCTGCGTGGCATGCTGAGGACTGCAGATCTGGCCAGGGCAATAAATTGCAATGTCCGTACTGTGYGATAACTAAGACAGCGCTACAGGGAGACAGGARGGACAGCTGATCGTCCTCGCAGTGGCAGACCACGTGTAACAACACCTGCACAGTATCAGTACATCCAAACATGACACCTGCGAGACAAGTAGAGGATGGCAACAACAACTGCCCGAGTTACACCAGGAACGCACAATCCCTCCATCAGTGCTCAGACTGTCTGCAATAGGCTGAGAGAGGCTGGACTGAGGGCTTGTAGGCCTGTTGTAAGGCCGGTCCTCACCAGACATCAGCYGAAACAACGCTGCCTATGCGCACAAACCCACCATCGCTGGACCAGATTGGACTGGCAAAAAGTGCTCTTCACTGACGAGCCGCGGTTTTCTCTCACCAGTGTGATGGTCAGATTCACGTTTATCATCAAAGGAATGAACATTACACCGAGGCCTGTACTCTGGAGCGGGATCGATTTGGAGGTGAAGGGTCCGTCATGGTCTGGGGCGGTGTGTCACAGCATTATCGGACTGAGCTTTTTGTCATTGCAGGCAATCCCAATGTTGTGCGTTACAGGGAAGACATCCTCCTTCCTCATGTGGTACCCTTCCTGCAAGCTCATCCTGACATGACCCTCCAGAATGACAATGCCACCAGCCATACTGCTCTTCTGTGCGTGATTTCCAGGGAAACAGGAATGTCAGTGTTCTGCCATGGCCAGCGAAGAGCCCGGATCTCAATCCCATTGAGCACGTCTGAAACCTGTTGGATCGGAGGGTGAAGGCTATGGCCATTCCCCCCAGAAATGTCCTGGAACTTGCAGGTGTCTTGGTGGAAGAGTGGGGTAACATCTCAGAGCAAGAACTGGTAAATCTGGTGCAGTCCATGAGGAAGATATGCACTGCAGTACTTAATGCAGCTGGTGGCCACACCAGATACTGACTGTTACTTTTGATTTTGACCCCCTCCCTTGTTCAGGGACACATTATTCAATTTCTGTTAGCCACATGTCTGTGGAACTTGTTCAGTTTATGT
This sequence comes from Salvelinus sp. IW2-2015, assembly GCF_002910315.2. NCBI lineage: Eukaryota > Metazoa > Chordata > Actinopteri > Salmoniformes > Salmonidae > Salvelinus > Salvelinus sp. IW2-2015. The sequence goes on from NC_036843.1 coordinate 23,745,137, forward strand.
CTCAGTTGTTGAATCTTGTTATGTTCATACAAATATTTGCATATTTGCACATGTTAAGTTTGCTGAAAATAAACGCAGTTGACAGTGAGAGGACGTTTCTTTTTTTGCTGAGTTCAGGTGTTCCTTTTGTCCAGGTGGGAAAGGGCAGTGTAGAGTATGATTGAGACTCCTGCTGCAATGAATGGATAGCCAAGTGTATCGATGTCCTGCGTTTTTATTATTAGTAGCTCGTTATGTCTATTTAATAACGAGGAGTATTTCATTTTCCCTGGTCATAGGAAATACATGCATTTTTGCCTGAGGCAGAGACGGTGCATTTCGAGTTTTGCCATCAGGTGGAAGACTGTGTCCCATCACTCTGGTCAATCTCACCAGAGGAAAGGAAGGAGAGAGCAGGGACCATGATTGGTTTGGAATGCCGTGTTCAAAACAACTAGGAACTCGGAACTCTGAAATTTCCGACTTACGACTTCAGTGCGTTCAAGACAACTGGGAACCCCCCCTCAAAAAACAAGATTCGACAGGGAAAAATATTTTTCAACCGTCATCCAACTTGGAAACTCGGATCTAGAACTCCGACTTTACGACCTGAAGTTCACTGACGTCATGATTTGACCTAGCTCTTTCCGAGTTCCCAGTTGTTTTGAAACCACCATGACCATCAGATGCAGGTACCATCAGTACAGTAAATAAAAAAACGAATTATTTAAAAGTATTTAAGTTTGTGCTCAGCTGTGCCTGGCAAGTGTTACACCAACTGATCTATTTTGTTATCAATGCTCAGGTTTTGAAATATAATATGCTTTGAGAAGAACTATATTGMCAGGACAGGCATATAACCAATATGCTGTGATAATGTATTAATTATGCCTTCTGCACAAACCTCATTCCTACATAACTGTTTTCTGAGCGGTAGATCTTGGTTTCTTTATTTTGAACCCTTATTTAACTAGGCAAGACAGTTAAGAACAAACTATTTTTACAAAGACATCTTTTATGCTTTTTGACTTGCTTTTTGACTGCGAAAGTGATCTTGACTCTAGAAAAAGTTGGTGACCACAGTGGTTTTAAATTATTCAGCAGAAGCCCCAATTAATCACACCCTGCATTACTTTTTACCTGATGGCTAAAGGGTGCTTTTATATGTTTCCTGCTTGTCCTCTCCTAATAAGGGTGCCCCGGGAAACACGGACCATTCTTGAGTTCCTAGCCTATTCTTCAGTTACAAGATTGTGGCATGCTCTACTCAGACAATCATCAATATGCTAGTTATTCGAAATGATCCACTTTGATGATACTATATGTGACTTGAAGTCCTAAGTATTTATGATTGTCTGAGTAGAGCAAGACACTATCGGGCTATGTATTATTGGTTGTCTGATGATTGTTGATGATTTATACCGGTAAAGGCAAAAGGAATTGCCAGTTGGTTTTAAATCTTGGAACAGAATTTCATGCATGGATGCGGGAGAGGTCCTTCGAGGCAGGTGTTCCCTCTACCCATCTCTACGGTCARGTGAGGACAGTAGGCACTCGGGGCAGATATCACCTCTATATAACTCTATGGCAAATTGGCAATTTATACAGGCAGGTTCGAGGGCACCTTTCAATCTGGGTCTTTCACCCAGACAGAGCTGAGCATGACAAACAACGCTCACAGACCACAACCAGTATGCGTCATTGAAACGGGAGTACAAGCCTTTTATCTTGTAGCAGAGAGTAAGAATAGGACTCCCTCAACATTGTTTTGTATAGTTACTACCAGCTGCTAATAGCCGCGAAATGGCTCATTCAGGCAGCCATTTTGAATATATTAATCTGTTCTATTAGTACTTGTAGCGTTAATGGACAAATGTTAATAATTTTTGCATTCTTTGTTTGTCCCTTGTTATGCTAGCTAGGCCTGTTTTTATGGCTATGATTGCTACTATCMTTAGTTTTATATTGTCTGTTTGCTTGCCATACTATGCTACAGTATGTAGCCATTGATAAATTGGCTACATACCACGCTATTGCACCCATTTTCTGGCCATTCATTGTTAGGTGCTGCTATATTTATGCATAGTTTTAGCTTATTATATGCTTATTGAATTTGTATATTGTCATTGATTTATTGCCATTAACAGCCAATTAATTATGTATGTTCATTGCTGTTATTGCCTGTTATTATTTGCACCATTCTGTCTCCTTTTAGATACTCCATACAAAGCCAARCAAGTCTCAATTCAAGACAAGAATCTCATGTTAACTGTCAATCATTCCCTGCCATGRATCTCCATTACCTGATTCTATATAAAGGTCATATCAGGGATAATTTTGCTATTTGATTTTGAATTTTAAGACTCCTTGAAGTGTGTTATTTGGCCTTACTGCTATTATCCCATACAAACACATTGAATAGCAGACTTCATGTAGGCACTCTAAAGTACGTTGGTGCTGAAGTGTCTATTCTATTTCTGAGAGATAAGCAAGGTCAGGAAACATGTAAAAAAAATATCTATTTATACCCTTATTTTTGGCATTAGTCTCAATYCATGCTTCCATACATTTTTTTTCAACTGGTACTGCAGGTACCTTCAGATGAGTTGAGGCAAAACAACCAGCCWTTTTGTGAGTCTCYCCTTTACACAGAGGGGTCATGATAGTGTGTAGCCGTCATGATAGTGTGTAACAGACAGAAGTTGGCAGATCAGCTGTATCGACTTCAGACGAGTCCCAATACGCTTCTGGGGGTCATCGAGCAAAACTGACAACACCATTATGGTAGGTTTGTAGGCCTAACCGTTTGGACACATTTTCTGAAAGACCAGTTTTCGGGATGRCTCATGGTCCGACGAACACGTTCTGTCACTTCACCACAGATGAGGAAGCGTTGCATCCAGGTGGATGGAGTGGATTGAGATGCAGTCCAATGCAAAAAATATATAACCCCATTTTAAATGAGTTAAAAAAAATCAAAATTATGACACTAATTAGATTTCCGGGGGGCATGGACATCGACCTTAAAGGGTTGTGTGTCCTGTCAAACAAACCTAATCCTCTAGTCTTTAATAAACAGTGCTTGTTTATCTGCCTCTGTACTGTTTCCCTGTGCCCAAAACCTGTAACATTTAGATTTTATACTATGGAATTGTTTTAATGTGGGTTAGTTGTAAATGTGTAACATGTTTGAACTAGGACCACAATGGAAATAAATTACATTTATTAATGTAATAGGGCGGCAGGGTAGCCTAGTGGTTAGAGCGTTGGACTAGTAACCGAAAGGTTGCAAGTTCAAATCCCCGAGCTGACAAGGTACAAATCTGTCGTTCTGCCCCTGAACAGGCAGTTAACCCACTGTTCCTAGGCCGTCATTGAAAATAAGAATTTGTTCTTAACTGACTTGCCTAGTAAAATAAAATAAAAAATGCATTTGTCTTTTGTGGGGTTTTTTTATTAGTCAAATTCAACCAATCGATACTAAAGTTCGAAGTAGAGTATTCTACAAAATTTTATAGTAAGAGCTACACGATCGAGGGGGAACCTCAGAGGAAATCCCCGGCATAAGCCGGGCATGTTCAAATCAAAACCGCATCAACAATGCTAGCAGTAAAGCTGGCTAGCAGTCCAATCGATTGAAAAATTCTAGAACACTGAGGGATTCTACAGTGTGTAATATAGTATACTACAAAATTAAATAGTAAGCACTACACAATCGAGGGATACTACAGTGTTGTAAAGTACACATGATCAAGGGATAGTACGGTGTATAGTGAACTACAGAATTCTATGGTAAGTGTGCTGCCATCCTGTTAGAAGGTAACAGATTATTTTATTACAATGGTTAAGATGGATTTTCATTGTGTTCCATGGTGTTATTTGCCCCCTAGTGGAGCTTTCTGGTACTTAGACTGTACGCAAACAGGAAGTAGAGAATTCGTTCCGCACGCATAGAAGCAGTTAAAAACAACGCTACGGTGCAGGTCTTTCAGTGTAGTTATTTCTTGTCACGCTTCAGCCTTGGAAAATATTTGTTTGTAAGTTCGATTCAAGCATTTAGCTAATGATGATAATCTTGTTATTGATAGAGTTGCTTACATATCAATGTTGGTTGGTTGCATTTACTCACACAAATTGCAATGCCTTTCATGTATGCCGTTAGCTGTATTACTTTGCTCYTGCGTCATGCAAACGAATTGTAAAATATACAATACTGTAGTTTTGTTACTGTTTCTAGTGTAATATGCTTTGTTATTCTACATAGATGGTTGTACATTATTAGAGTAATGAAAGGAGTTAGTCAATTACCATAWGAGTAACAATTAGCTATATGGTTTGGCATCATGCCAGATGCATGGTACCTTAGCACGTGCTTTGTATTACATGCAACTTCAAATGTATAATGTACAGCTACAGTATGTCGGTGTGAATTGAATACTAAAGTATATTCTTTTCTGTATTTGCAGTTTTACAACATAAACGTTTTCAATATTCATTCAAGAAAAGTCACGCCTTGGGAGTTTTATTGAAGACTTAGTTGTTAGCTATCTGTCTAGTTTTGCATGGGAACGCAACTCAAGGGCAGAATAGTAAGCACTACATGATCTAGGGATACTACAGTGTGGAGTATAGGCTTCTACAATTTACTACATTAGTTCTATAGTAAAATAAGTACTACTAGTATTCCATAGTAAACTATTTATTAATGTGAGGCAGCCCTGATTCCCGTGCACACAGCCAGCAGATCCAGTTCCATCTACTGTAAATTGTGATCAAATCGTAAATGAAGTGAAACGGTTAGACAGTGGATACTGGAGCTTTCCTCAAAACGAGACACTATGAATTTCCATAAGTTAACAAATGTACATTAAGTGGGAAGAATATAAACTCAGCAAAACCAGAAACGGCCTCTCATTGTCAACTGCATTTATTTTCGGTAAACTTAACATGCAAATATTTGTATGAACATAAGATTCAACAACAGACATATACTGAACAAGTTCCACAGACATGTGACCAACAGAAATTGAATATTGTGTCCCTGAACAAAGGGGGGGTCAAAAGTAACAATCAGTATCTGGTGTGGCCACCAGCTGCATTAAGTACTGCAGTGCATCTCTTCCTCATGGACTGCACCAGATTTGCCAGTTCTTGCTGTGAGATGTTACCCCACTCTTCCACCAAGGCACCTGCAAGTTCCCAGACATTTCTGGAGGGAATGGCCTTCAACAGGCCTACAAGTCCTCAGTCCAGCCTCTCTCAGCCTATTGCGGACAGTCTGAGCACTGATTGAGGAATTGTGCGTTCCTGGTGCGTTCCTGGTGTAACTCYGGCAGTTGTTGTTGCCATCCTAWACTTGTCTCGCAGGTGTCATGTTCGGATATACCGATCCTGTGCAGGTGTTGTTACACGTGGTTTGCCACTGCGAGGACGATCAGTTGTCCGTTCTGTCTCCCTGTAGCGCTGTCTTAGGCGTCTCACAGTACGAACATTGCAATTTATTGCCCTGGCCACATCTGCAGTCCTCATGRCTCCTTGCAGCATGCCTAAGGCACATTCACGCAGATGAGCAAGGACCCTGGGTATCTTTCTTTTGGTGTTTTTCAGAGTCAGTAGAAAGGCCTCTAGTGTGCTAAGTGTTCGTAACTGTGACCATAATTGCCTACCGTCTGTAAGCTGTCAGTGTCTTAACAACCGTTCCACAGGTGCATGTTCATTAACTGTTTATGGGTCGTTGAACAAGCATGGGAAACAGTGTTTCAACCCTTTACAATGAAGATCTGTGAAGTTATTTGGATTTTTACGAATTATCTTTGAAAGACAGAGTCCTGAAAAAGGGTCATTACTTTTTTTGCTGAGTTTAGATCCACAATCATAGAATTGTAGTAATGTATAGGATGTCTGTGCACACTCAGGTCTCCTGAGCTGTCTAAGGCTGTCACGACCGTTATATGACGAATGAGTGGACCAAGGCGCAGCGTGAAAGAAAGCCATCTTCTTTTAATGAAGAAAAACAAACACTTCCTAAACGAACAAAAAACAAACGATCGTGAAGCTAAAACGAACTAAGTGCACACATGCAACATAGAACATAGACAATTACRCACAATCACCTAAAGCCTATGGCTGCCTTAAATATGGCTCCCAATCAGAGACAACAATAAACAGCTGTCTCTGATTGAGAACCAAACCAGGCAACCATAGACTTTCCTAAACCTCTTTACTGAACACAACCCCATACACTATACAAAACCCCTAAACAATTCACACCCTAAACTAGACAAAACACACAACCATCCCATGTCACACCCTGACCTAACTAAACTAATAAAGAAAATCAATATAACYGAYGCCAGGGTGTGACAAAGGCACTGCATCTCAGTGCAAGAGGTGTCACTGCAGTCCTTGTTTTGAATCCAGGCTGCATCACATCCGGCCATGATTGGGAGTCCCACAGGGTGTCACACAATTGGCCCAGTGTCGTCTGGGGTAGACAGTCATTGTAAATATTTTAAACATCAATACCCTAGAAATACTCATGAGCCTATCCATTACAAAACGGACATTGCCTCGGTACCCCCTGTACATAGCCTCGTTATTTTTGTGTTACTTTCTTTTTACTTTAGTTTATATTAGCAAAAATTTTAAGAAAAATAAGAATTAAAACTGTTGGTTAAATGCGTGTAAGGAAGCATTTCACGGTAAGATCTACACCTATTGTATTCGGCCCATGTGACAKATGAAATTAGGTTTGATTCTAATGTATCACATACAAGTGCTATAGTTCATTACTTAGCATCCCCGTGAAAGGAATATGTTGGTATCAATGACCGGAAGAAGAGGGAATATTCTCAAATATATGGAGATAGAATCACAGAGGGGTTTGATGAAAAGACTGGATGGATGTTTTTGATGATGATTCAACAGGGAGAGCATTATATGAAATAGGAGTGCAATATCCTGGTAAAAAAGAAAATCTATTTCACAGGAAAGTTTTTAGACAGAACTCAGTCCTTTGAACTCAGAATGCAGTTCTTTGCTTAGTGCTGTTTGGTTAAATGAGTCTGCAATTGTATCCCATGTTTCCTTTAAAAAGCTCAAGTTATTGTACTCCTCCAGATGGAAACGATGGTTTGTTAATAATTCATCTGCTTCGGTATAAAGCGTGTACATAAATCATCGGACATTAAAGGGCCCGGTTGTGGGAGTAATGAGAAATAGTCAGGATTCAGACATAATAGTCTTAAAATGCCTAATTATAGGAAGTGCTTTTACCCCTCTCAGAGGTCCCAGAATCATTTGAATTCATGTGTTATTAATCAGACAGACTGAGATCCGTGCCATGGAATGTTCAAACACCTTACTCCAATCCATCAAACCTTATGGACCTAACCGGACCCTCCCACCTCATCTACACCACCAATATCTCACACTCCCCTCCTCGCATATATTGCAGGTTTTACACTGGATTTCATGAACTGACTAAATCATCGCTTTGTGGGTGTCTTTGATAAGTGTAATTKAAACTATTATCTCTTATTTTAACAAAGTTCTAGGCATATGTGTATACCGTTGTATTTCACATATGAACACCTTATGTGAAGGTGCTTGCCCCTTGATTCTTGCAGTAGTTGTATGAATTCCCACAGTTGAAGGCTAAGCCTACACTGCTCTGACAGACACCAAAAGTGTCCAGAGATATACAGTGGGGTCCAAYATTGACAACCTTAATAAAGAAGAGCAAAAATGCTGAGATATGTTGTATACAAAGAAAATGGGAAATTATATTATATTGTATTTTGCACTAATATAATTGCTCAGAGAAAGAGATTTTGTTTAACAAGTAATAAAACAAATCTCAGAGGTAGGGCTCAAAATCARTGACACCCCTGTTTTCAGTACCTCGCTTTGCAAGGATAACGGCACTGAGCCTTTTTCTAAAATGTTGTATGAGTTGAAGAACACATTGGGAGGGATCTTAGACCATTCCTCCGTACATAATCTTTCCAGATCCTTTGTATGCGCTTATGGATTGCCCTCTTCAATTCAAACCACAGGTTTTCAATGGGTTTGATGACTGGAAACTGAGATGGCCACTGCATAATGTTGATTTTGTGACCAATTTGTGGTCAATCARGATACAACATTTTGAACAGAAATGCAATGGTTKATTGGATCAGTCTAAAACGTTGCACATTTACTGCTGCCATCTAGTGGACAAAATTTTAATTGCACCTGGGCTGGAATAATACATTATGGCCTTTGTCTTGCATTTCAAAGATGATGCTACAAATAAAATACAAAATAACTATTGTTTTTTCTTTGTATTATCGTTTACCAGATCTATTGTGTTATATTCTCCTACATTCCTTTCACATTTCCACAAACTTAAGTGTTTCCTTTCAAATGGTTCCAAGAATATGKATATAATTTCTTCATGGCCTGAGCTACAGGCAGTTAGATTTGGGTATGTCATTTTAGGCTAAAATTGAAAAAAAGGGGCAGATCTTTTAGAGTTAACTAGGGCCCAGGACCAGTGGAAGCAAAATAGCCCCATAACAAAGATCCAACAACATATTTTACAGTAGGTTTGGGGTTCTTTTCTGCTTATGCATTCATTCTCATTTCGACGCCAAACCCACCACTGGCGTGTGTGCCAAAAAGCTATATTTTCATGTCATCTGACCAAAGCACTGATTCCAAGTCAAGTACCAATGCCATTTATTAAACTCGAGGCATTTACTGGATATATATATTTTTTAAAAGCTGTATGGTCACGCACACCAGTGGTGGGTTTGCACCATTCTTGTGTGTGTTCAATAAAACATATTTGAACAGAAATGAAAATGCATGAGCAGAAAAGAACCCCATACCTACTGTAAAATATTTTGGTGGATCTTTGATGTTATGGGGCTATTTTGCAACAGCATCATGCACTTCACCCAGTACCAAATTGTATTTGCAAAAAACCTGGTTGCCTCTGTCAGGAGGATGAAACTTGGTCGCAAAGCAGATTTTCCAGCAAGACAATAACCCCGAGCKCACACCAAAATCCACAAAGAAATAGTTAATTGGCCACAAAATCAACATGTTGCAATGGCCATCTCAGTCTCTGACTTTGAAACCCATTGAAAACCTGTGGTTTGAATTGAAGAGGTTAMCCCCTAAGCGCATATTAAGGATATCAATGATCTGTAAGGATTKTTTATGGAGGAATGGTCTAAAAACCCTCCCAATGTGTTTTACAACTCTTAAAACATTTTAGGAAAAAGCTTATAGCTGTTATCCTCGCAAGGTGAGATATTCATATTAAAAGGTTTTGAAAACAGGGATTACAATAATTGACACCTACCTTTATGAGAATTGGATTTATAACTTGTTAAACATTCTCTTTCTCTGAGCAATTGTATTAGTATAAAATAATACAATTGCCCAATTTTTGGGAGCATACAATGACTATTTGAATTATTTATTTTATACAATCATTTTTGCTCATCTTTTTCAAGGGTMTCTAATTCCGAACCCCACAGTATATGTCTCATCTTCAGTGAGTCACATAGTATGCCTCCCAGTCTCCTCTGAAATAAACATATATCCTATGGGTGGTCTTCTTCTCTGCTCTACTCTTCAGGCAGGCAGGCAGCTGAATACATTGGGGAGACAGACAGGTAGATCAAGAACTCATGTCCTCTCCCCAGGGAGATGCTTGGTGCTTGTTATGCTCACTACAACCAGGAAGGAGAGAGCTAGCCCCTGCATCACATAGTACTCACAGTGTGTCGAAAAATGAGTTGAATCCTGTGCTGAGGGCTGGGGCTGTGAGACTGTGGGGGTCGCAGCTGTAGCTGGTGTACTAGTCGGAGTATATGCCAGGCAGGCATCAAGAAGGAGGCTGGCAGATCTTCCAGTGTGCCCCCCAGTGAGGTGCCAGTTGAGATTCCAGCATTCACAGACAGCTTGAGACCATTAAAATTTAAACTGGAGATAGTTACCTGTGCTCGGAAAACCATACTCTGGTCCTATACACTGTACTATGTACTATGTACTGTACACTGCCGTGATAGGATGACAATTTCCTTTTGCTGTCGTTTGTTCTTACAGTTAAGGAGAAAGTGGGTGAGGATTAGGACATGGTGTGATTCTCACGATCTTCTCTGATGGAGAGAATATGATGGACAGGAGCTATCCCTTCTTTCTTTTCTCACCCTTTCTTCCTTTCATTRTCTATCCTCAGTGAGGAACAAAAGTTCAACTATGTGAACCCATCCTTCCTCAACAGCCTTTGAAGAAAGTAAGCTAAACTATCTGCAAAGACACCGCCTGAGGATATTCTCAAACTTTTGTTTACTATAAAGATGATTGCTTTTTCTCCATGCCTTTTCCTGGAAGTATTATATGGCCTTGCCTTTGAGAAAAGCACAACTAATGCCTAAATGCCATGCCACAATTCAAACCATTATACATAAGAGCATTTTGAACATAGAAAAAGTTATATTTGTTGGTGCTTGAACAAAAGGTGTATCCTAACAATCACCCCTTTGAAAAGCCATAATGCWTTCCAAGATAACTCTATCATCACCTTTGTGACAGTCTTCATCAAATCATGCAGCTGACCTAAAAGACCTAAATCCATCCAGCATATCTGTGATGTCATAATCTCTGCTGTTTTCATGACTCAGGATATGACCCAGATGCAGCCAAAGGAGGCGGATAGTTTGGTTCTCAGAATATTTATTATAACAAAGGGGAAGGCAAATGGCAGGTTGAGGGCAGGCATAGTCCAAGGCAGAGTCAATTTGAGACAGAACGGCAAGGAAACTCAGGGTCAYGACAGGCAGAAAGGTCAAAACCTGGAAGACTAGAAAACAACAGATGATGAACTGGCAACAGAAACAAAAAATGCAGGTATAAATACACAATGGATAAAGGGGAAAAATAGGAGACACCTGGTGCGGGGTGGAGACAAGCACAAGACAGGTGAAACAGATAAGGGTGTGACAGTACCCCCTCATCTCTCTAGGGGTGTCCTGCCCGGGCACATARCTGGATGATCGGGGAGGCGGAACTCAGCGAWGAGGGCTGGATCCAGGATGGTCCTAATGGGAACCCAGCACCTCTTCTCTGGGCCATAAACCTCCCAGTCAACCAGGTACTGGAATCCCACAGGAGGCGCCTGGAAACAGAAGACAAAGGGCTGTGAGAGAGAGGTTTAATCCTAGACACATGGAAAGTTGGATGTATACAGAGGGTGCTGGGAAACAGAAGATGAACAGCAGGCTCCGGTGGTAGTCTGCCTGTTGCCAATACCTGGAGGTGGTCTTAAGAAGAGCGGACCTGGCTCTCTTTCAGGTACGCGGACAGTGGCGGACAAACATCTGGGCCGAGGCTGGTAACCCAAGGAACACTCGAAGGGCGGGAGACCAGTGGCCGAGCAGGGAAGGGTGTTGCGGGTGTTCTCCACCCACACGATTTGCTGACTCCAGATGGTGAAGTTTGAAGAGACAAAGCAACAAAGAGCCGTCTCCAGTTCCTGATTGGCTCGCTCCGACTGGCCGCTAGATTGGGGATGAAACCCGGAGGACAGGCTGGCCGATGACCCAATGAGGATGCAGAATGACTTCCAGAATAGGGACGAGAACTGAGGACCACGATTGGAGACCATGTCGACCAGAAGTCCATGGATCTGGAAGACGTGCTGTACCATGAGCTGGGCCGTCTCCTTGGCTGAGGGTAACTTGGCTGGGAAAGCTGTGCCTTGCGGACCAGGTTCTTGATACCCCAGACGAGTATAGCTGCCAGACCGGAAGTAGGGAGGATGGTCTCTGGGTCAGACAGTGTAGCTGTGGAGCTATGCAAGTGAGAGAGGCTTCACATTCTTCGACCCAGGGTGGTAGGAGATTATAAAATTGAAACGAGTGAATAACAGAGCCCAACGAGCCTGCCTTGAGTTGAGGCACTTGGCGGTGCGGAGATATTCCAGATTCTTATGGTCGGTCCTCACTAAGAATTCTGCCCCTTCTAACCAATGTCTCCACACCTCCAGCGCCATCTTGACAGCAAGAAATTCCCAATTTCCCACATCGTAGTTCCTGTCAGCAGGATTAAGACGATGGGACAGGAAAGCGCAGGAATGCACTTTTGATCCTGGGCAGAATGCTGGGACAGGACGGCCCCCACTTCAACGTCTGAGGCATCGACCTCCACCACGAACTGACGGGACGGGTCCGGATGGATTAAGATTAAGATTCTTGAGATCCGAAAACGCCCTGTTAGCAGCTGGGGACCATGTGAATGGAACTTGGGTGAGGTGAGTGCAGAGAGGGAGGAAGCCAGGGTGCTGTAGCCCCGGATGAAGCGACAGGAGAAATGAGAAAATTCCAGGAAACGTTGAAGCTGGATGTGGGTTGGGGCCACTCCACCATCACTCTGACCTTGTTATGATCCAATTGAATGTTCCCTGTAGCAATGTCATATCCCAGAAAATAGATAGTGGAGCAATAGAATTCACATTTATCAGCTTTAAAAAAATAAATGGTTCTCCAGGAGGCGCTGGAGGACTTGTTGGACTTGGAGAACATGCTCTTAAGCCGAACGGTAAAAGACAAGGATGTCGTCGAGGTAGAAAAATATGAACCAGTTCAACATGTGACGGAGCACCTGGAACACTATGGGAGCATTGGTCAGTCCGAATGGCATAACCAGGTACTGATAGTGCCCGCTAGCCGCGTTAACTTCTTATGGGTGTCAGTATTGAGTAGCTTGGATGAAAAGGTGCCCAGAGTAAACTGCCTGCTACTCAGGCTCAGAGGCTAAGATATGCATATTATTAGTAGATTTGGATAGAAAACACTCTGAAGTTTCTAAAACTGTTTGAATGATGTCTGTGGGTATAACAGTACTCATATGGCAGGCAAAAACTTCACTTAGAAATAAAATCCAACCAGGAAGTGGGAAATCTGAGGTTTGTAGGTTCGCCTATCCAATATACAGTGGGATATTGGTCATATTGCACTTCCTAAGGCTTCCACTAGATGTCAACAGTCTTTAGAACCTTGTTTGATGCATCTACTGTGAGGAAAGAGGGAAGGAGAGCTCTTTGAGTCAGGTGTCTGGCATGAGCTGAACATGCACGCTCACGTGAGAACGACCTGCTTTCCATTGCATTTCTGAAGACAAAGGAATTCTCCGGTTGAAACATTATTGAAGATTTATGTTAAAAACATCCTAAAGATTGAATCTATACATCATTTGACATGTTTCTACGAACTGTAATGGAATTGTTTGACTTTCGTTTGACCTGCGCATCATGAATTTGGATTACTGGACTGAACGCGCAAACAAAAGGTATTTGGACATAAATGATGGACCATATCGAACAAAACAAACATTTATTGTGGAACTGGGATTCCTGGGAGTGCATTCTGATGAAGATCATCAACGGTAAGTGAATATTTATAATGCTGTTTCTGACTTCTGTTGACTCCAAAACATGGCGGATATCTGTATGGCTTATTTGGGCTCTGAGCGCTGTACTCAGATTATAGCATGGTGTGCTTTTTCCGTAAAGTTTTTTTGAAATCTGACACAGCATTTGCATTAAGGGGAAGTTTATCTAAAGTTCCATGTGTAATACTTGTATCTTTTATCAATGTTTATCATGAGTATTTCTGTAAATTGATGTGGCTCTCTGCAAAATCACTGGATGTTTTGGAGGCAAAACATTACTTAACAAAACGCGGCAATGTAAACTAAGATTTTTGGATATAAATGTGAACTTTATCAAACAAAACATACATGTATTGTGTAACATGAAGTCTTATGAGTGTCATCTGATGAAGATCAAAGGTTAGTGAATCATTTTATCTCTATTTCTGCTTTTTGTGACTCCTCTTTGGCTGGAAAAATGGCTGGGTTTTTCTGTGACTAGGTGCAGACCTAACATAATCGTTTGGTGTGCTTTTGTCATAAAGTATTTTTGAAATCGGACACTGTGGTGGGATTAACAACAAGTTTATCTTTAAAATGGTGTAAAATACTTGTACGTCTGAAGAATTTTAATTATGAGATTTCTGTTTTGAATTTGGAGCCCTGCACTTTCCCTGGCTGTTGTCATATCGATCCCGTTAACGGGATCTCAGCCGTAAGAAGTTAAAGGCTGTCTTACACAGTTGAGAGATCTGAGATCCCAAGCCCGTAGGAGCACGTCCAGGGGCAGGCTGAGCCACCTTGAGGCAATGCGCGTGACCGAACGGGCTCCAACCCAGGATAGAACCCATAGCCCAGTCAATCACGCAGTTGTGCTTCTGAAGCCATGACAATCCCAAAAACGACGGGTACATTTTTAAAATGTATTTCATCTTTATTTAATCAGGTAGGCTAGTTTAGAACAAGTTCTCATTTACAACTGCGACCTGGCCAAGATAAAGCAAAGCAGTGCAACACAAACAACAACACAGAGTTACACATAGAATAAAGAAACATACAGTCAATAATACAGTAGAAAATGTCTATATACAGTGTGTGCAAATMAGGTAAGATAAGGGAGGTAAGGCAATAAATAGGCCATGGTGGCGAAGTATTTACAATTTACCAATAAAACACTGGCGTGATTGATGTGAAGAAGATGAATTTGCAAGTAGAGATACTGGGGTGCAAAGGAGCAAGATATATAAATAAATACAGTATGGGGATGAGGTAGTTGGATGGGCTATTTACAGATGGGCTATGTACAGGTGCAGTGATCTGTGAGCTGCTCTGACAGCTGGTGCTTAAAGCTAGTGAGGGAGATATGAGACTCCAGCTTCAGTAATTTTTGCAGTTCGTTCCAGTCATTGGCAGCAGAGACCTGGAAGGAAAGGCAGCCAAAGGAGGAATTGGCTTTGGGGGTGCTACGGGTGGGTGCTGCTATGGTGACTAGTGAGCTGAGATAAGGTGGGGCTTTACCTAGCAGAGACTTGTAGATGACCTGGAGTCAGTGGGTTTGGCGATGAGTATGAAGCGAGGGCCAGCCAACTGGAGCGTACAGGTCGCAGGGGTGGATAGTATATGGGGCTTTGGTGACAAAACGGGTGGCACTGTGATAGACTACATACAATTTTCTGAGTAGAGTGTTGGAGGCTATTTTGTAAATGACATCGCTGAAGTCATGGATCGGTAGGATGGTCAGTTTTACGAGGGTATGTTTGGCAGCATGAGTGAAGGAGGCTTTGTTGCAAAATAGGAAGTAGATTCTAGATTTAATTTGGATTGGAGATGCTTAATGTGAGTCTGGAAGGAGAGTTACAGTCTAACCAGACACCTAGGTATTTGTAGCTTTCCACATATTCTAAGTCAGAACCGTCCAGAGTACATGAGAAGACTCAATGAGCATTAACTACATGGACTCACTGTGGTTAATTCTTATGGCTGCAGTCCCGTTAACGGGATCGATATGACAACAGCCAGTCAAAGTGCAGGGCMCCAAATTCAAAAAACAGAAATCTCARAATTAAAATTCCTCAGACATTCATGTGTCTTATATCATTTTAAAGGTAATCTTGTTGTTAATCCCACCAAAGTGTCCGATTTCAAATAGGCTTTTCAGCGAAAGCACTACAAACGATTATGTTAGGTCACCACAAAACCACAATAATCACAGCCATTTTTTCCAGCTAAAGATAGCTTCACAAAAACCAGAATAGAGATAAAATGAATCACTAACCTTCGATTATTTTCATCAGATGACACTCATAGGACTTCATGTTACACAATACATGCATGTTTTGTTTGATTAAATTCATATTTATATAAAAAAATCTGAGTTTACATTTAGGCGTTAGATTCACTAGTTGCAAAAACAAAGTGACTTTGCATAGCCACATCGTTTCAACAGAAATACTCATCATAAATATAGATGATAATACAAGTTATACACATGGAATTATAGATATACCTCTCCTTAATGCAACCGCTGTGTCAGATTTCAAAAAGACTTTACGGAAAAAGAAACCCACGCTATAATCTGAGACGGCGCTCAAAAGTAAAACACCACAGCCGCAAAGATGGCGTCAACATAAACAAGAAAATACATGATAAATATTCCCTTACCTTTGATGATCTACATCAGAAAGCACACCAGGAWTCCCAGGTCCACAATAAATGTTTGTTTTGTTCGAAAAAATCCGTTATTTATGTCCAAATACCTTCTTTTGTTAGCGCGTCTGGTATACATATCCAAACGCTAATTCTGGCCAGCGTTATATCTGACAAAAACTTCAAAAAGTGATATTACCGGTCGAAGAAACATTTCAAACTAGGTACAGAATCAATCATTAGGATGTTTTTAACATATAGCTTCAATAAAGTTCCAACCGGAGTATTCTTTCTTGTCTTCGTGAGCAATGGAACGCAAGTGACTWSCATGAGGAATAAGCATGATCAGAAAATGGCTGCTTGATGGACACCTGACTGATTCTGCTATCATTCACTCCCACAACACCATAGAAGTKATTCATATCTCAAGGGGATTTCATTGGGGACTCTGGTGAATTTAGATTGATCACCCCACAGCAGGATAGCATGGAGAGGAGTATGAGTAATGGGACATGGGAGACTCCCTTTATGGCCTACCAGCGTACTCGTACCTACTGATGAGCCTGGTCTTTTACTGGACAGGTAGATATGTAATGTCCTGAAGTACCACAATACAGACAACTTTTGGAGCTCAGTCTGCATAAATGTTCTACAGGAGACAATCTAGCCCTGTCCAGTTGCATTGGCTCCGGAGGAGGCGAGTCGCCAGTCCTTGATGATTCCAGAGGGAACTTGGGTGACATCGAATTTTCTCGGGAATGTAGGCATCAGGTACTTCCGGAATTCTTTGGAGGCGAGGAGGTCACCGTGGACGAGCACATGTGGCCGGGAACAGACTCCCTCTCCCTGCTGCGTTCCTGTAACCGCCCATCAATCCTTATAGTAAATGCTATGAGAGAGTCGAGGTCCATGGGAAGCTCTCGGGCTGCCAGTTCAACTTGAATTCCTTCCGATAATCCGTGAAGGAAGGTGTCGAACAGGGACTCTGGGTTCCAGGCTCTCTCTGCGGCCAACTTGCGAAACTCTACCGCATAGTCTGCCACACTACGMGAGTCTTGATGCAGCCAAAGTAGCTTCCGAGCCACCTTTCTCCCGGACACCTGGTAATCGAACAACTTCCTTACTTCCGCAATGAAATCCTCCAGACTAAGGCAAATGGTGGATTGTTGCTCCCACACTGCCGTAGCCCAGATGAGCGCCATCCCAGACATCAGTGATATAATCTTCTTAAGGATCGTACCCTTTTTTTCAATTTTCACTTAGAAATGACATTTCCAAACCTAACTGCTTGTAGCTCAGTACCTGAGGCAAGGATATACATTTTCTTGAAACCATTTGAAAGGAAACACTTTGAACTTTTTGGAAATGTGAAATGAATGTAGGAGAATAACACATTCGATCTGGTAAAAGATAATACAACAAAAGCATGTTTTTTTCATCATCTTTGAAATGCATGAGAAAGGTCATACTTTCAGATAGGAGTCTAGGTGTAATTTAGGTTTTGGTCACCAAATGGAAGCAGTGTGTGTGCAAAGTCTCGGACTGATCCAGTGAAGAATTACATAACTGCACAATATTTTGTATCAAGTCTGCCAGGAGTTTGCCCAAATGTGCCGAATTGGTCAATTGATACATTTTCAAATACATAACTATAGAGAACATACAAAAATGCTATGGTAATAAAAAATGTAAGTATACACACTCCCAGGAATGTCATTCATGATGGATGGATCATTAGCTTATTCACTAACTTTCACACATCTAGATGGCCGGGCGGGTTGGGTGTGGAGCCAGAGACAGCAGTGGGGTCAAACTGTAGACACTAGTTCCTACATTTGAACATAAAACTGGATTTTATCACGCAAAACTATGCTACATTTTACCTCTGTGACCCTCAAGATGACAGATCAGAGCAAGATTACTGAATGGAAGTACATTATTTACCTTCAGAGGTGAATGTATCAAACCAGTTGCCATGATAAGAAAGTTTTGTTGTTGCGCACTCCTCAAACAATAGCATGGTATGTTTTCACTGTAATAGCCACTGTTAATTGGACACTGGAGTTAACAATTTAAACTGTCTGCCCATATAAGACATGTCTATGCCACGGAAAGTTGGCTGTTGTATACAACGTCATTCTAGTTACATTAGCACACATTAGCAACAACCGTCCCTGGTTTAGCGACACCCATCCCGTAGTGGATAAGATACGCTATCTTCGAACGATCCGAAGGAAGCTCAAAGATGAGGGAACACTGGGAGAGAAACGCCCGGCAGTTTCCAGGATCCCCAGCATAGCTCCGGAGGAGGTATGCAGGGTTCTTGGGAAGCCGGGAAAGACTGGGGAGAAACACCACTGGTAGAGGAGTTACTTGTAGTCTGGAAGGTTACCGAAGACTAGAAAACAAAACTTGAGAAACGGGAAACATGCTGGTAAGTCCTGACAAAACTAGACGAACTGGCATCAGACAAACAGAAAATGCAGGTATAAATACACAGGGGATAATTGGAAAACATAGAAGACACCTGGTGGGGGGTGGAGACAAGCACAAGACCGGTGAAACAGATCAGGGTGTGACAGCTGTAGACAATGGGAGGATGTGTGTGACGAATACAGGAAGGATAGCTTTCCACCACCCTACTCCATGTGTTTATGTTGCCTTTGTGCCTGTGTGCCATACACATTTCCCTCTTTCTAAACATGAACAATGATGTCATCTGTCATCTATTGTCTTGGGCTTGACACATGCTCCCATATGAGGATAGCAAGGTCAAGCTACCTGTAATGGCATGTTCGTGCATGAGTCGGTGTGTGTGTGTGTGTGTGTGTGTGTGTGTGTGTGTGTGTGTGTGTGTGTGTGTGTGTGTGTGTGTGTGTGTGTGTGTGTGTGTGTGTGTGT
>NC_036843.1:23764107-23800149 GCF_002910315.2 Salvelinus sp. IW2-2015
TGTGTGTGTGTGTGTGTGTGTGTGTGTGTGTGTGTGTGTGTTTCAATGTTCGTTACCCTGCCCAGTGAAATGGTAGAATGGAACATTTTATATCTCACCATCTTAAGGCAAGCCTGGAGGAAAAACCTCCCAGCTTATAAGAAAACAATGTCAGGTCTTCCAATGTCAGCATTTGTCTTTAACTTTTCCAAGAGCCCTGAAGCAAAGCATTTGCAAGGAGTGCTTAGATTGAAAAGTATACCTTCATTGTATTTTCCTTTATGTAGAAAAATAAACCTGCCTGCGTATTATGTTGCCTGCAAAGTTTATCRTCTCACATCCTCAACAGTAAATAAATTAGCTTGACTCATTAATTTCACTTACTCTTCTTTTTTTCTATTCTTAGCAATCACGAAGGGCTCTATTCAATCTATAAAACTGAAGAGTTGCAGATTCTTAGATAGACAGAAAAAGATATTCACACATTAGCCAGCATAACTGCTTAAAATGCTCAACCTCCAAATGAGTATGAGGGGAGAGTTTAAGTACAATTCTTACAAGCTGGTTTGAACTGGTCTGTAGCATATTCTTTAGATGTTTGGGGCTGCTGGTGAACCATGATGTGCAGGCATAATCAAATTGACACTGGACTAGCCCACTTTCCAAAGTCTTTAGGCTGTACTGTACTATACTGGTTTCCATCCAATTCGCAAAAGATTTTTATGCATTTCTTTTTTAATCTGCATAAAAAAACTCCCATCAGAGTTGTTTCCATCAAATTGACTTGTTGTGGATAAAAGTCTGTACATAAATACATAGTGCACAAAAATAACTTTTGCGGTTAAATTCCCATTTACCAAATAAAAAAACAGTTGCAAATTGCATTTTCAACTCTAGGCCTAATGATGGTTTTGTCACAGAAAATGAAGAATGTGGCAAATCTGGAATTGGCACGTCTGCTCTATGCTCATAAACTACTGGTATAGCCTACATGATGAGGTTATTATGTACAAAAGAGCAAGATCATTTTTATTTGTCAAASCGCAGTCAAGCATCGATCAGCATGTCACCAGAATAAGACCCTCGATATTTATTGAAAGGAACATCGAGCTCATCACCGTGCACTTTCACCACTCCTGGAATTATATTTTGGACGAATGTACGCATGCTTACAGGGACTGACACCTCCCGTTGCAACTGGATCCTGGACTTCCTGATGGGAAGCACCCAGGTGGTGAGGGTATTCAACAACACATCCAACACACACCCTCAGGGGTGCATGCATAGTCCCCTCCTGTACTCTCTGGTACCRCACGACTGCTTGGCCYCGCATGACTCCAACATCATCATTAAGTTTMCCGAAGACACAGTGGTAGGCAACAACGATAAGACCAGAGACCAGACACCTGGCAGTGTGGTGCCAGAACAACAACTTCTCCCTCAACGTTAGCAAAACAGAGGAGCTGATCGTAGACTACAGAAAATGGAGGGCCGAGCATGCCATAATTTCACATTGACGAAGCTGTAGTGGAGCGGGTCGAGAGCTTCAAGTTCCTCTTTATCCACATCACTAAGGATCTATCATGGTCCAAACACATCAACACAGTCGTGAAAAGAGCACGACAACACCTCTTCCCTCTCAGGAGGCTGAAAGATTTGTCATGGGCTCTCAGATCCTCAATGTTATACAGCTGCACCATTGAGAGCATCTTGACTGTCTGCATCACAGCTTGGTATGGCAACTGTGTGGCATCCGACCGTAAGGCGCTGGAGAGGGTAGTGCAGACAGCCCAGTACATCATGCGGGCCAAGCTCCCTGCCATCCAGGACCTCTATACCTGATGGGGTCAGAGGAAGGTCCTAAAAATTGTCAGACACTCTAAATCAAATCCAATTTATTTTTAAAGCCCTTCTTACATCAGCTCATATCTCAAAGTGCTGTACAGAAACCCAGCCTAAAACCCCAAACAGCAAGCAATGCAGGTGTAAAAGCACAGTGGCTAGAAAAAACTCCCTAAAAAGGCCAGAACCTAGGAAGAAACCTAGAGAGGAACCAGGCTATGAGGGGTGGCCAGTCCTCTTCTGGCTGTGCCGGGTGGAGATTATAACAGAACATGGCCAGAACATGGCCTCTTCTAGCCACCTAAGTCAAAGACTGTTCTCTCTGCTACCTTATGGCAAGCGGTACCAATGTCTGGAACCAACAGGACCCTTCTACCCTCAAGCCATAAGACTGCTAAATAGTTAGTTAAATAGTTAACCAAATAGCTAACAGGAATATTTTTGTTGACTTTTTTTGCACTAACTTTTTTTGACTCATCACATACGCTGCTGCTACTGTTTACTATCTGTCACTTTATTCCTAGTTATATGTACATATCTACCTCAATTATCTTGTACCCCTGCGCATCGTCACGGTACTGGTACCCCGTATATATTATATAGTCAAGTTATCATTACTCATTATGCATCTATTATGATGTGTTTTACTTTTCTATTATTTCTCTATTTTCTTTCTCTCTGCCTGGTTGGGAAGGGTCCATGAGTAACCATTTCACTGTTAGTACACACTTGTTGTTTACAAAGCATGTGACTAATACTGTTCGATTTGATTAGAAGTAGCCTTATCAGATTAAACATTGTGGCTGGTTGTGTTTCTGCCACATATAAAAAGGTCATGCATATTCAAGAGAGTCAATATAATTAACATAATGCAAAAATCACCATCAAATCTGTCTAATTAAGCTACAGCTATCCGTTTTTTTTGTATGGACTGCGTCTCAATCCACCGCATTCGCCTATGTTGGCCTTCCGCAACTGCGGTGGAGGTGGAAGTAGCAGAGCTATAGTCCAGTGATGTTTGTCACACCAGGAGACAGTCTTCTCACAAAAATGTCTGTGGCGTCAAAACAGTTGGGCCTAAAAACTACTGTAATATGACCACTATGGAAAGAGGAGACTCTCACGAACGTGACGGTGTCTGTTTTGCTCTATGACTCCSACAAGCCCCATGTGACTCGTCTGAAGGCAGCCTGCACCGGTTTTATACAATTATGGAAGTAGTTTTGTGCCAAAAGTCTTTTTTTTTCAGTTGAAGTCGGAAGTTTAAATACACTTAGGTTGGAGCAATTAAAACTCGTATTTAAACCACTCCACAAATGTATTACTAACAAACTATAGTTTTGGTAAGTTGGTTAGGACATCTACTTTGTGCATGACACAAGTAATTTTTCCAACAATTGTTTACAGACAGATTATTTCACTTATAATTCACTGTATCACAATTCCAGTGGGTCAGAAGTTTACATACACTAAGTTGACTGTGCCTTTAAACAGCATGGAAAATTCCAGGAAATTATGTCATGGCTTTAGAAGCTTCTGATAGAATAACTTACATAATTTGAGTCAATTGGAGGTGTACCTGCGGATGTATTTCAAGGCCTACCTTCAAARTCAGTGCCTCTTTGCTTGACATCKTGGGAAAATCAAAYMAAATCAGCCAAGACCTCAGAAAAKAAATTGTAGACCTCCACAAGTCTGGTTCATCCTTGGGAGCAATTTCCAAARGCCTGAAGGTACCACGTTCATCTGTACAAACAAGAGGACGCAAGTATAAACACCATGGGACCACGCAGCCGTCATACCGCTCAGGAAGGAGACACGCGTCTCCTTAGAGATGAATGTACTTTGGTGCGAAAAGTGCAAATCAATCCCAGAACAACAGCAAAGGAACTTGCGAAGATGCTGGAGGCAACAGATACAAAAGTATCTTTATCCACAGTAAAAGGAGTCCTACACCGACATATCCTGAAAGGCCGCTCAGCAAGGAAAAGCCACTGCTCCAAAACTGCCATAAAAAAGCTACGGTTTGCAACTGCACATGGGGACAAAGATTTTACTTTTTGGAGAAATGTCCTCTGGTCTGATGAAACAAAAATCGAATGAATGAATGGACCAAGGCGCAGCGTACTTAGAGTTCCACATGTTTAATAAATATGAAACTCACCAAAAACAATACAGAAGAAAACTAAACGTGACGTTCTGGGCTGCTCACAGGCAGCTACACAAAAGCAAGATCCCACAAACAACAGGTGGGAAAAGGCTGCCTGAATATGATCCCCAATCAGAGGCAACGATAGACAGCTGCCTCTGATTGGAAACCATACCAGGCCAACAAAGAAATAGAAAACATAGATTGCCCACCCTAGTCACACCCTGACCTAACCAAATAGAGAATTAAAAGGATCTCTAAGGTCAGGGCGTGACAAGGGGGGCACTTGCAAGCCGAAGAACACCATCCCAACCGTGAAGCATGGGGGTGGCGGCAGCATCATGTTGTGGGGGGCTTTGCTGCAGGAGTGACTGGTGCACTTCACAAAATAGATGGCATCATAAGGGAGGAAAATGATGTGGATATATTGAAGCAACATCTCAAGACTTCAGTCAGAAAGTTAAAGCTTGGTCGCAAATGGGTCTTCAAAATGGACAATGACCCCAAGCATACTTCCAAAGTTGTGGCAAAGTGGCTTAATGCAACCGCTGTGTCAGATTTCAAAAAAACTTTARGGAAAAAGCATAATCTGAGTACGGCGCTCAGAGAACAATCCAGCCAAAGAAATATCCGCCATGTTGGAGTTAACAGAAGTTAGAAATAACATGATAAATATTCACTTACCTTTGATGATCTTCATCAGAATGCACTCCCAGGAATCCCAGTTCGACAATAAATGACTGATTTGTTCCATAAAGTTCCATAAAGTCCAACATTTATGTCCAAATAGCCACTAGTTGTTAGCGTGTTCAGCCCAGTAATCCATCTTCATGAGCACTACGTCCAGACAAAAACTCAAAAYGTTCCGTTACAGGTCGTAGAAACATATCAAACGATGTATGGAATCAATCTTTAGGATGTTTTTAACATAAATCATCAATAATGTTCCAACCGGAGAATTCCATTGTCTGTAGCAAAGCACTGGAACGAGAGCTAACTCTGTCGGGAGCGCACGTCACGAGCCTGAGACACTCTGCCAGACCCATGACTCATTCAGCTRCCATTCCCCCCTCCTTTATAGCAGAAGCCTGAAACAAGTTTCTAAAGACGGTTGACATCTAGTGGAAGCCTTAGGAAGTGCAACTTAACCCCATAGACACTGTGTATTCGGTAGGCTAAGCTTTGAAAAACTACAAACCTCAGATTTCCCACTTCCTGGTTGGATTTTTCTTAGGTTTTCCCCTGCCATATGAGTTCTGTTATACGCACAGGCATCATTCAAAAAGTTTTAGAAACTTCAGAGTGTTTTTTATCCAATACTACTAATAATATGCATATATTAGCATCCGGAACAGAGTAGCAGGCWGTTTACTCTGGGCACACATTTCATGCAAAAGTGAAAATGATGCCCCCTATCCCAAACAGGTTTTAAATGCAAGCAAAACTAAATGCATGCTCTTCAACCGATCGTTGCCCAATACCCGCCACCCGTCTAGCATCACTACTCTGGACGGTTCGGACTTAGAATATGTGGACAACTACAAATACCTAGGTGTCTGGTTAGACTGTAAACTCTCCTTCCAGACTCACATTAAGCATCTCCAATCCAAAATTAAATCTAGAATCGGCATCCTATTTCGCAACAAACCTCCTTCTCTCATTCTGCCAAACATACCTTCGTAAAACTGACCATCCTACCGATCCTTGACTTTGGCGATGTCATTTACAAAATAGCCTCCAACACTCTACTCAGCAAACTGGATGTAGTCTATCACAGTGCCATCCGTTTTGTCACCAAAGCCACAAATACTACCCACCACTGCGACCTGTATGCTCTCGTTGGCTGGCCCTCGCTTCATATTTGTCGCCAAATCCACTGGCTCCAGGTCATCTATAAGTCTTTGCTAGGTAAAGCCCCACCTTATTTCAGCTCACCGGTCACCTAGCAGCACCCATCCGTAGCACGCGCTCCAGCAGGTATATTTCACTGGTCATCCCCAAAGCCAACTCCTGCTTTGGCCGCCATTCCTTCCAGTTCTCTGCTGCCAATGACTGGAATAAATTGCAAAAATCACTGAAGCTGGAGTCTTATATCTCCCTCACTAACTTTAAATATGAGCTGTCAGAGCAGCTTACCGATCATTGCACATGTACATAGCCCATCTGTAGATAGCCCACCCAACTATCTCATTCCCATATTGTTATTTATTTTGTTGCTCCTTTGCATCCCAGTATCTCTACTTGCACATTCATCTTCTTCACATCTATCACTCCAGTTTTTAATTGCTAAATTGCAATTATTTCACCACTATGGCCTATTTATTGCCTTATCTCCCTAATCTTACTACATTTTCAAATACTGTATATAGACTTTTCTATTGTGTTATTGACAGAATGTTAGTTTATCCAATGTGTAACCTTGTGTTGTCGCACTGCTTTGCTTTATCTTGGCCAGGTCGCAGTTGTAAATAAGAACTTGTTCTCAACTGGCCTACCTGGTTAAATAAAGGTGAAATATATATATATTTTTTTTTTACTGTTCTTTCATGCGCAATGATAGAGGTATTCCTATTTGTTCTTCTGGATTTATATAGACAATTAATGCAGCTTAACCTATTGCAGATGATCCACCTAGCTGTGTTAGAACGCCACCGACAGAACAAGGGATATGGAAAGTATTATGTCTGTGGCTATATGAGACYTGTATGATGATAAGGGTAACTGTAATGCATTTATTATGTTGAGTGTCTATTTTGTATACAGCAGTACTGTGTGTCTAAGACAATTTTCCCCTTGGGCCATTAAAGTTTGTCTTGTCCTATCCTACCACTATTGTTGCTATGAATGGTGGATAGAGGGCAGGATAGACAGTTTGACTGATAGGCTACATAGACCTATGGTATAGTAAAATTTAGCTGTAGAAAAGCATAGTGCATATGGGAAGAACAAACACATTGATATAGGGGAGGTGCATGCAAGCAGATGAGGACATTTGCCTAGGATAGAAGGCATTATATAGTAAAACCTGCAAAAGAGAGAATGTAAACCAGGGAAAAAACACACTACTGTCCCCTGTGCCCAATAAAAAAATACTATACCCTCTCCCTACAGTACATTTTGAACTGTCTATAACATGGACATTCTACAGCCATCAGATTCCTGTTTGAAGAGAAAAGACCAATTTGGAGACAAATTGTTACTGTCAGAATGTAACCAGACTGAGAAAGGTTGGGACAGTTCCATTGTAGGCGAGCAAGAATCTGGAATTCCAATTCGATGAGCAATTTCCTGTGACTATGATAAAGTGGTGAAAAAGCATCCGAGACGTCAGCTCAAGAGTACTAAGGTACTTTGTTGTTTAATAATGACTAAACTTTTTTTGAAATCCCAGTGAGAAAATGATGGCTAAAAGTGCACTAACAGGCAAGCAGAAAAATGTTGTGCAATTCCACATCACTCCTGTTTTCCATCATAACA
Source organism: Salvelinus sp. IW2-2015 (assembly GCF_002910315.2). Lineage (NCBI taxonomy): Eukaryota > Metazoa > Chordata > Actinopteri > Salmoniformes > Salmonidae > Salvelinus > Salvelinus sp. IW2-2015. The sequence continues at coordinate 23,771,555 of NC_036843.1, forward strand.
TTGCATCAAAGATAGGCTTTTGGTTGCTTAGAGATAGTGTATCTAGAACCTAAAATGGATATTTGGCAGTCTCCATAGGATAACCAATTGAATAACCCTTTTTGGTGCCAGGTAGAACCCTTTTAGGTTAATGAAAAACACTTTCCACAGAGGATTGTACATTGAACTCAAAAGGGTTTTATCTGGAACCAAAAAGGGTTATCCTATGGGGACAGCCAAACACTTTCGGAACCTTGTTTTTCTAAGAGTGTATGAAGAACTGTTTTAGTAGCTATGACAGCAACAAAAAGTACATTATACACCTACACAATAAGAGGGTGAAATTTAGCTAACTTAGCTTTATAACGTTTATAAGTACTTTTCATCTCAGACATATTTGTTTTAGCTAGGGCATTATGCAACTCTGTTTCTGTAAACCGTCTGAGCACCCTGATAAATCTGGGCTCCTCTTGAGGAAGTTATGCTTTATTGCAACCCTCTCCTTTGTCTGGCTGATGGATTAGATTGGTGGATTTATGCACAAGTGCATTATAAATCATGATATGGCCCTCTTTAGGAGCATTAATCACTGCTTACGCTGTTGTCTCAGAGGCCTAACTGGGTGGATATTAGTGAAGAAACTAACCTGGAATAGCATGTATGGAGAGAAATGTCTGTTCAGAGATAAGTTTTCTAATTCTTTATGTTACCTAGAGAGTACAATAGATGATGATGTGATTATACTGAAGTAAATTCTTACAAAAGTACTTTATTAAAAACATAAATAATAATGAAATAATATGAATAATGTAATAGGTAAAAGTAATTTACATGTTGACATGTAATATTTGAATCAATATTTTCTTTATACGATATATTTAGCTTGTGAATCTTTGTAGAACAAAATCAGCTGTTCCATAACGCCAATACTATGGTCAGCTTTGATTTCCCTTGTTCGCATGGAGACGTTCCCCGGCAGGCCCACCACTATTCAGAATGCCATCCCAGCTAAATCGATTTCTCTGTGGGTCCAAAATCTGTATTTAACCTGGCTAAGACGCAGGTTCATGGCCCAGGACCCAGCTCCTATAGCCTGGCCGCAGTGTCCGACATAACACGCCATTTAAAACATATCCACACCTTTACTCTCTAGTTTAAAGACAAACTGCCATAACAGCAAAATGCACCACTGTTGGAACCACCCGTCAGCTGTCTCTTTGTTGCCTTTGTACTTGGTGTGCATCCSAAATGGCACCATATTCCCTATAAGGTGTACTACTTGGTCAAAAGTAGTGCACTATATATGGAATAGGGTGCCATTTGGGACGTATTCTTGGTCTTTGTACGGGCCATGTGTGGTGGATATTTAGTTTGGCAGATCAGCTTCATGTTTTCCCACAGACAGACAGACCATCCAAGGAAGATAAAATAGTGAGCTCCTCTGCCAAGGCTTAAGCCCAAATGTCCATGACCGTGTTTAAAGTAAGAACATGCAACGAGCTCGCTCCTTTCTGGCTGGGGTGTTTGTTATACTTTTTGTGGTTTAATGGTCAATGYKTACGGCTGGAATTTCCATGAAAAAGAGAAAGGAAAATAGAGTGCAGCTCTCAGTCTCTGCAACAGTGGAAAGTTTTAAACCATGACTTGTTTGTGGTCTTGTTAAGTAGTGAGAAGGGGAAGGGGAAATGTTGAAGTACTTAAAATATGTCAAAAAATAAAAAAATAAAAAAATAAAAGAGATTTTCTACTACAGGGAGTATAACAGGATGAATGTGTTGTTACCAGGCCTACTACACACCAAGTTAGATTGGCCCCCAGCAATTTTAAATTGAGTCAAATTTTGGGAAATTCTRTATAATTGATTAATGTCAATGATATGGTATCGGGCATTAATGTCACAGCGGGGTCATAACATCAGTTGGAAAAGCAAAGCCCTCGAGTCGATACTGTCAATTCCAATTGATTCAGCCACGCCCCCTTTCCCACATGTACACATAGCAGGCGGAAGTAGGGGTGCGACAGGTGCGGCCGCACTTTCTGGTCTGCGCACTTCTAAAGTTCAGATGGGTTCAATTGAATAGTAACTGAAATGTGGACATTGACTATAGGTCTTTTAACTCTCACATAGCTTAGTATAATATTAACTCCTGCATAATTAAGTATTTCTTGTGGTAAAATGATAATCCAAATGTTAATTTTGTCTCGGGAATAGACGTGGAGAAATATGATTTCTTTCTTTCAGCCTCTTGACACAATGTGAATCTACGTTTAGGGACTGTCTTTTTCAGCAATATAAAAGATGACAGTAGGCTATTTCAACCACAAAAAAAATGTACATCCAAGACTAAATTAAATCTTATCAGAATCATGTTGGATCATTTTCACCGCTTTCAATTTCTTTAAAAGCGGTGAAACTGATGTTCTTTCTTTTTGCATTTTCTCCCTGGTCCCTAAACGTCRTCACTCCACGAGTGAAGCAGATATGAAAGAGTGACCTTTACTTTACTGAGGTCAACTAGATTATTGATGCATTCATTTTAGCGATTGTTGACATTATTCTGGTGAGCAATGCTTTATGAAATGTTCTAGGGCAACAAGTAACGACAYAAGAGAAGCTACATGTATGTCATTATAGACTAGGTTGACTGACAAATAGCCTACCAAATGTCAGAAATTCAAAGCAGGTTTGGGTAAAAAAGTGGACCCATGGTAGTGCTGACAGGAAGCTGCTGCTAGATGTTTGATATCTCTGAATCACATAACTCACAGGAGGGAGAGAGGGAGAGAGGGAGAGAGGGATTCCTTAGCTGTCTCTCAACATGTGTCTAGATGTGCCAAATTCCTTAAAGCCAACATAACTTGCATGCCCTCATATACACACATTAAATGCACATATCCCCTACTGCTTAGGAACCACAATCAAAAGCCTTCAGACCAGACTGGACATTTGATAAATATTAGCCCAGTTCCACGCTGTTCTCTGAACTCCACTGTAGATCCATATGTGTTTATTTCTCTTCAAATTAATTTGTGTTGATTTTGAAAATATTTCCTCTCTCTGGTTTTGCCTCCTGTTGGGTCTGGTTATTTTTTGGTCTGCACACTGAGGGTGAAGGCTGAATCCCAAATGGGCCCTGGTCAAAAGTAGTGCACTAAAAAGGAATTGGGTGCCATTTGGGATGCAGTTCAAGGCTCCACTCCCCAGCCTGCCTTGTCTGTCAATCTCTTAAAGAAAGACACACACACAGGCGAAAGTACACATTTGCCCACAAACACACACACACTGTGCTCACTCATACCCTCTTTCCCTGAACCCCTGACTCCTCTCTTCTTGAGGGATTCAACTTTTTCACAGACCCTTTTATCACGCTGTGACCCTTTTATCACGCTGTAACCATTTTATCACGCTGTAAGGTTGAGCAACAACTAATAACCAACATCGACCAGACGCTGAATAACAGTGGGTTGATGCTTTCTGGCTTGTAASAATGGATGCCTTAGAAGGAAGTCAATGGAGCATACTCAGAATCCTAATCATGCACTTTTCTTCCCATGGTCAGACCGCGACCCTGACTCAGTTCAGAGGTTTATGGATGGATGGTAAAATCCATACCAACACCTTGCTTTTCCTAACATATCATCAGTCTGTCTATGAACTCTGCAACTAAAGACAGAATACTGGATGAAGCACAATGTGGTGGAATTCCCCTTTAATATGATGCTCAAACATGCTCTGCTATTCACCTGTTTACATTAACTGGCTGTCCTCTCCATGACTAGAGATGTGGTGCGTGACTGCCCATAGAACAGCCTGTTCTTTCTCTCCACTTTAACATACCTGTACACACACACACACACTCCTTTCACGCACTCTTGATTAATAAACTGAGATTGTACCCACACAAACACACATCCGCGCACAGACACACACACACACACACACACACACACCCACACACATACTCACACCCACACACATACTCACACCCACACACATACTGTACACCCACACCCTCACATAAACACTGATTTGAACACACACACACATACTTTCCTCTCGGCTATGCATGACGTCCTACTGTTTAGATTCCCAGTGCCAAACCCCACTACCTCCTGACCCAAGCCAAACATCTCCCCACTAAGACAGGGCCGAGACACAGACATCTGTGCTAAGCCTTATTTTGACCACAATGGAAGAACTCAGCAAGCTCGGCAGAATAGAGGGCTCTATTTTAACAAAACTAACACAATGGTAAATCCACAGTAAGCGCTGGCAGTAGTGCTATAGGTCCGGGGCTGTGTCAGAGATATTTGTGGTATTTTCACAGCCAGAATTATGAGCACAATAGCTGGCGGTGGCGCGAAGGGGATGGGTTTGGATGAATAAGCAAGCTGTTGGTGTGACGAGGGCTTGGCCACTCACTGGCCAATCAAAGCYTTCCATGYCTTAATACTGCATGTGTTTGTCTCAAGTCCTGTAGGTTATTGATCGTCTTGGTGGTGTCATTATCTCCAATTCGGCTGGAGGCATGGAATATTCTTGTCCTATAATCCATTGTTGATTGATACTGTTTATTAAATAGCATAGGCTACAGTAACAAGTGATTGCAACAGTAAGAAAAAAACATCCAGTGTTTGCTCAATATGTTTGGAGTGTTGACAGTCAACATCGTTGTAATTGGCTTCAACGAGTATAAGCCTTTACGCATTGCACTTCTCCCAATTTTTTCTACTAGGCTCCCTGAAAATAATGCATGTTTAGAGGAGTGTGTCTTTGGTAACCTAACCGGAAAAGAGTCGCTCTTTGGAAATACGGAGTGTGCACTGCAGTTAGGCCTASMTGKATTGTGAATAATGCAAAAGCATGACGGAACAAGCCTCACGAGTAGACTGTTTATAAACCTTTTATGGATAGTTTAATTGGCTAACGCATGGCCATGATAATAAAGACACCAGCTATAATGCTGTTGAACCAGCTGTCGTTATAGTAGGGTAAGGGTAAACCAGGGGCTTGTGTAAAACAAGCAATTGTTACACGAAAAATAACTTAAATATTTCTAAATACAGGTGCACCGGATTATCCTATTGCGTTCCATGATGGGCATATAGCCTACATGGATATCCTACATGGATATCCTACATGGATATCCTACATGGATATCCTACATGGATGAGGTTTTTACACACACTCAACATAGTAACAAAAAACATCTAAAATAATGTAATAATGCTGACTGTTTTTCTGATCTTTTAATAAAGCTTTYTTGATTTWGATTTATTTCAAAGCGTTCTCACGYGCCAAACCCTTTATAGATAGTCTTGACCTGGCGAATGCGTTGGGCAGGACAATAAAATTTAACTAAATGGGGAATATATTTTTTATGTATTTTATGTTTACATTATATTTAACTAYGCAAGTCAGTTAAGAACAAATTCTTATTTACAATGACAGCCTAGGAACAGTGGGTTAACTGCCTTGTTCAGGGGCAGAAATACGGATTTTTACCTTGTCAGCTCGGGGATTCAATSGAGCAACCTTTCGGTTACTGGCCCAATGCTCTAACCACTAGGCTACCTGCCGCCCCCTAAATACAAGATTTATGGGCACAAAAATCATATCTCCCTTGTTCCAGGTGTACATTGGGAATCATGGCTCAATAGGCTGCGCTTCAGTTGTAAAAATGTATGTCATAACTAACCGAATTACCGCTGAGAGCCGCTTTCGGTTGGTCTTAAATATCCCAACTAGCACATTCTGAAATTGGCACTTGTGGGACATGTTTTTAAGGACACACCTTATATATTACCATTACACCAAACTCGGAGCGGGCGAGCTCATATAAGACAGGTAAATTACCAATCCTGGCACTAGGGGTTTGAAAATAGAAGAGTGCCGGCTTTACAGGTCGAAATTGCAAACAAGCGTGTGTTTGACAATTGCGCTTCATTAAAGTCAGACGAAAAAAGAGCCCAGAGTGTTAAAACGCAGTGGTGTAACGTACTTAAGTAAAAATACGTTGAAGTACTACTTAAGAACTTTCCTTTTTTTTTTTTTATTTACTTTTACTTCACTACATTCCAAAAGAAAAAAATATACTATTTACTCCATATACTTTCGCTGACACCCAAAGTACTCTTTACATTTTGAATGCTTATCAGGACGTTTTTTAAATTAAAATTTTAGTTCACCTTTATAGGCCATAGAGGCGAAATAATTACAATTTAGCAATTAAACACTGGAGTGATAGATGTGCAGATGATGATGTGCAAGTAGAGATACTGGGGTGCATAAGAACAAGAAGATYAATCAAAATATGGGGATGAGGTAGTTGGTGTGATATTTACAGATTGCTGTGTACAGGTACAGTGTAAGTGTAAGCTGCTCTGACAGCTGATGCTTAAAGTTAGAGAGGGAAAAATAAGTCTTCAGCTTCAGTGATTTTTGCAATTCGTTCCAGTCATTGGCAGCAGAGATCTGGAAGGAAAGGCGGCCAAAGGAAGTGTTGGCTTTGGGGGTGACCAGTGAGCTGAAATAAGGTGGGGCCTTACCTAGCAAAGACTTATAGATGACCTGGAGCCAGTGGGTTTGACGACGAATATGAAGCGAGGGCCAGCCAACGAGAGCATACAGGTCGCAGTGGTGGGTAGTATATGGGGCTTTGGTGACAAAACGGATGGCACTGTGATAGACTACATCCAGTTTGCTGAGTAGAGTGTTGAAGGCTATTTTGTAAATGACATCGCCAAAGTCAAGGATCGGTAGGATGATCAGTTTTACGAGGGTATGTTTGGCAGCATGAGTGAAGGATGCTTTGTTTCGAAATAGGAAGCCGATTCTAGATTTAATTTTGGATTGGAGATGCTTAATGTGAGTCTGGAAGGAGAGTTTACAGTCTAACCAGACACCTTGGTATTTGTAGTTGTCCACATATGTTAGAACCATCCAGAGTAGTGATGCTAGTCGGGCGGGCGGGTGCGGGCAGCAATCGGTTGAAGAGCATGCATTTAGTTTTACTAGCATTTAAAAGCAGTTGGAGGCTACGGAAGGAGTGTTGTATGGCATTGAAGCTCATTTGGAGGTTTGTTAAGAACACAGTGTCCAAAGAAGGGCCAGATGTATACAGAATGGTGTCGTCTGCGTAGAGGTGGATCAGAGAATGACCCACAGCAAGATCGACATCATTGATATATACAGAGAAAAAAGTCGGCGCGAGAATTGAACCCTGTGACACGCCCATAGAGACTGCCAGAGGTCCGGACAACAGGCACTTCGATTTGACACACTGAACTCTATCTGAGAAGTAGTTGGTGAACCAGGCGAGGCAGTCATTTGAGAAACCAAGGCTATTGAGTCTGCTGATAAGAATGCGGTGATTGACAGAGTCGAAAGCCTTGGCCAGGTCGATGAAGATGGCTACACAGTACTGTCTTTTATCAATGGTGGTTATGATGTCGTTTAGGACCTTGAGCATGGCTGAGGTGCATCCATGACCAGCTCGGAAACCAGATTGCATAGTGGYGAAGGTACGGTGGGGTTCGAAATGGTTGGTTACCTGTTTGTTAACTTGGCTTTTGAAGATTTTAGAATGGCAGGGCAGGATGGATATAGGTCTTTAACAGGAAAATTGTCCAAGTCACATACTTATAAAGAGAACATCCCTGGTCGTCCCTACTGCCTCTCATCTGGCGMACTCACTAAACACAATTGTTTCTTTTGGCAATTATGTTGGAGTGTTGGAGTGTGCTCCTGGCTATCCATAAATAAATTTAAAAAACAAGAAAGGTGTGCCATCTGAATTTGAAAGTGTTTATACTTTTACTTMTGATACTTTGGTATATTTTAATAATTAKATTTATTTTTGATACTTAAGTATGTTTAAAACCAAATACTTTGACTTTTACTTAAGTAATATTTTACTGGGTGACTTTAACTTGAGTAATTTTTTATTGAYGTATCTTTACTTTTACTTTAGTATGATAATTGGGTACTTTTTCCACCACTGTCTACATGTCAATCCCTCATCTGTTGACTTTGGTTCAGTCAATAAGTATTTTGGTCTTGGATCCATGAGCAACTGACAAACGCTTACAGTATCCTTTTGTGAATGCAGGCACTTACCTGCTCAAATCTGCACGACCTATTGCAAAATCCCTTTGACCTGCAAAAACTTCCATTTTATGATTCATTCAAGGAGTGAAATCATTTTTGACCTGTAAAAATGTGCTGACTTCAAGGATTTTACATTGGAGGGTTTCCAGAGTGATTTTATTTCCATTTCCACCACAGCCTATGATCAAATGGCATTCCTTTTAGATATATATTTTACGCTAATAAGATACATTTCTTGACATAAAATGCAGAGCCAACATATTGCACAAAGACCTATTCGTTAACCAGAAGAGCAACTTGGCTGATAAACWTAATTTTTTTGTCAATGGAATCCAGTCGGGTCTGTTCTAGACTCGGACCCATAAGGGTACAGGTTGGGTCTAGGTCTCGTTGTCGTTGGGACCATTCAAACTAGGGTCTGATTGTTCTCAGGTCTGGGTCCCCCTTGAAAAAAAATGTGCGTGTCCATTCGGGTACGGGTCTGATTGTCTTCKTGTTCATTCGGGTCCGGGTCCAGGTCCAACTTTTTGGACTAAAAAAGACCTCTACCATTGAGGTACTGCAGAGGTTCTGAAAAAAAATATTTTAAAAAAGTGAAACAAGTTCCCCCAAATGTTTTTATTATTATCGCTAGCAACAAAAGAATAAACCCATTTTGACTTACATTTTCTTCTTTTCTACTGTTGGTATGTATTTCTTAATTCCTTATATTGAGCAAATTACACTCATTGGAGCTAATTACACTSCCTGGAGTATCTAACATAGGCTTTGAAAAAGCACTTGGAGAACCAGTCGCAGAAGTGCTGGTAAGCTTTTTTGACTTGGACATACATTTTTGTCAACATGGCTAACCTTTATTTAACCAGCTAAACAGCTGCTATTAGCGAACATGTGTTTGTAGTTGCCTTTCTATCTAATAGGCTTAATCTTCAAATTATAATGTGGGGAAACATGAAAAACTAGCTGCCAAATATAGTAATTGAAAAATGTTTATTACTTCTCCTTGCTGTTATGATTCACTTGATGATAAGACAAGACATGCGAAAATAATGTTTTTGATAAAATATGATGGGGATCCCTGGTTCGTGAGTTTGCTATGGCGGGAATACCTGGCCTACTGGCATCAGACCAGACCTGCCACAGCATTTCTTCATATGCCAGTCCTGTATTTTTTAACTAACTGAGAAGACCAAGCTCAAAACATGACATTTGAAAGGCATGAAAGGCCAGCTCTGAGGTCCACCACTCCTTTCCTATCTGACAGCAGATAAATTATAGATGACAATAGCACCTCTTTGGTTCAGACCTCCTGCTGCTCTACACTGAGGGCTCATCCCCTGGCATGGACAGTTTGATGTTCTCCCCAAATGTTTTAACCTTTACAGCTAGATTTCAGGAGGGATGGATGGTTTAGCTATGACGGAGAGTTGATGTTGTTGTTTTGACAGCAACAAATGCATCCTAGCCAGTGCATGGCAACCGCATCAAACCTGACAACCCTTTCCATGTCATTGTCATGACACCTGACTTTGAGTGATGGATCCATGATGCTGTTCTGTCTGTGTTTGATGCCAGTAGAGACATATCCTAGCTTGTTTCACCCCAGTTAACCCCTCCTCCTCTCTCCACMTTCCTCTCACCTCCTCTTTCCCCTCCTTTCTCTCCTCTCCTCTCACCCCTCTATTCCCCCTCTCTACTCTCTCAGCCAGAGTCAGGTCTGATAAATGGATCAGTCACACTAAATCTCAGTGCCTTGGAAATCTGCTTCCGAAACGGCGAACGCTCCCGACGGCCAGACCAGGATACACAGAGAGGCCACAGCCACTAACTGGTCTGATATCTAACGGGCTGGGGGTTAGTCTACAAACACACACACAGCAGTCTGTGTGGCTTATCGGAACCTGTGATGAGTCAGTCTCTGAAGTGATCCCACTTCACCCCGCTACAGACCAAAGTCTGATTAGGTTCAAAGAACACAAAACACATCTGAGGAAGAGTGAGGGAGAGAGACAGATAGATAGACAGGGAAAGAGAGAGAAATAGAGGGAGAAGAAGATGGAGGAGAGAGAAAGAGAGAGAGTGAGCGAGAGATTGGGAGAGAAATAGGTAGATGGGGACAAGGAGAGAGAGAGAGAGTTGAAGAGGGTAAAGGAAAGCACAAAGATAGAGGGATGGATAAAGGGAAAGCAAAAACATGGTCTGGGATTCCAAGTTGCTGTGGAAGGACTGTGTGAAAGAAGATTGTTTCATGGTTTAGATTTTGCACTTCATAAAAGAGCATATGTGTGTTTTGTTCCTGAGACTGTGTGTAGTATTGTAGTATTACACTTGAACTGCATATTTAACTGAATATTATTAATTCAACACTTCATGCATTCCCTACACTCAAGTCTGCAACTCTTTGATAGATCTGAAACACACACTGGCCTGTTTATATCTGCCCTCATTCATACAGACTATATAGAGTGTGATATAATCCATGCATTCAATAGATCGTTATGGTCAGTATAAATACTGTAAGCACAGTTCGAAAGCCATTAAACACAATAACAGCTTTTATTCAGAGTAAAAATGTTAAAATGTAACAGGACGAGAGTGATGATTTTTTCCTTCCCTGGGCTTAAAGTGCCTTTCGGCGAATGTCAGTCAATTTCAAAATTGAAACTAGTTCAATATCTGCTTTTATATGTTAAAAACTCACAAAATATATTTCATTGGTGAATTTCTTGGGCATTGGATAGGCCCTCCCCTCCTCATTCTGAAACTGTTTTCAAGGTTCTGTATTTCAACAGACATTAAAAATGAATTGGACTCAGTGCTCATCTAGAAATAAAATGGCTGAAAATGTATGAGCTCCGTTTGACTCAGCCTGGACTCAGGGGTAGATGTAAACGAAAATGCGGGACACTCAAATTAGTATGATATGTTACATTTGGTACGGTACTGTATGTACAGTGCCTTGCAAAAGTATTCATCCCCCTTGGTGTTTTCCTATTTTGTTGCATTACAACCTGTAGTTCAAATTTATTTGAAATTGGATTTCATGTAATGGACATACACAAAATAGTCAAAATTGGTGAAGTGAAGTTATACAAAAAAAATTATACAAAATTAAAAATGGAYAAMTGGTGTGTGCATATGTATTCACCCCTTTGCTATGTAGCCTCTAAATAAGATCTGGTGCAACCAATTACCTTCAGAAGTCACATAATTAGTGAAATAAAGTCCACCTGTYTGCATTCTAAGTGTCACATGAACTGTCACATGATCTCAGTATATATACACCTGTTCTGAAAGGCCCGAGAGTCTGCAACACCACTAAGCAAGGGGCACTACCAAGCAAGCGGCACCACCAAGCAAGCGGCACCATGAAGACCAAGGAGCTCTCCAAACAAGTCAGGGGCAAAGTTGTGGAGAAGTACAGATCAGGGTTGGGTTATAAAAAAATATCTGAATCTTTGAACATCCCACAGAGCACCATTAAATCCATTATTTAAAAAATGGAAAGAATATGGCATCACAACAAACTTGCCAAGAGATGGCCGCCCACCAAAACTCACGAACCAGGCAAGGAGGACTTTAAATCAGAGGCAACAAAGAGACCAAAGATAACTCTGAAGGAGCTGCAAAGCTCCACAGTGGAGATTGAGTATCTGTACACAGGACCACTAAGCCGTACACTCCACAGAGCTGGGCTTTACGGAAGAGTGGCCAGAAAATAGCCATTGCTTAAAGAAGAAAATAAGCAAACATGTTTGGTGTTCGCCAAAATGCATGGGGGAGACTCCCCAAACATATGGAAGAGGGTACTCTGGTCAGATAAGACTAAAATGTAGCTTTTTGGCCATCAAGGAAAGTGCTATGTCTGGTGCAAACCCAACACCTCWCATCACCCCGAGAACAACATCCCCAAAATGAAGCATGGTGGTTGCAGCATCATGCTGTGGGGATGTTTTTCATTGGCAGGGACTGGGAAACTGGTCAGAATTGAAGGAATGATGGATGGCGCTAAATACAGGGAATTCTTGAGGGAAACCTGTTTCAGTCTTCCAGAGATTTGAGACTTGGACGGAGGTTCACCTTCCAGCAGGACAATGACCCTAAGCATACTGCTAAAGCAACACTGGTTTAAGGGGAAACATTTAAATGTCTTGGAATGGCCTAGTCAACGCCCAGACCTCAATCCATTTAAGAACCTGTGGTATGACTTAAAGATTGCTGTAKGCCAGCGGAACACATCCAACTTGAAGGAGCTGGAGTAGTTTTGCTTTGAAAGGGGTGAATAGTTATGCATGCTCAACTTTTCAGTTTTTTTGTCTTATTTCTTGTTTGTTTCACAAGAAAAAATATTTTGCATCTTCAAAGTGGTAGGCATGTTTAAATCAAATYATACAACCCCCCCAAAAAATATATTTTAATTCCAGGTTGTAAGGCAACAGAATAGGAAAAATGCCAAGGGGGTGAATACTTTCGCAAGCCACTGTATTCATTTGTGGATGTCCATCATTCATTTTGTGGGATATGTTATGAATTACAATTTGTATGATATCTTATGATTTGTAATTATATGCCAATTTGTTATATTCTATTTTCTTATGGCTAACGTTAGCTAGGTGGCTAATGTTAGCTAGTTAGGGGTTAGGTTTAGAGTTAAAGGTTTAAGGTTAGGGTTAAGGTTAGGGCTAAGTTTAGGGTTAAGGTTAACCCTTATATACCCGGACCCAGTTTTCCTTGCATGAAAATTAAGCAGTGATTAGAAATGCCTAAGGAGACCCTAAATACAATATTTCTGGGAAAAAAGTAATACAATTTAACCATCTTAGCAATAGTTATGTAATATTAAATATATGTGCACCGGGTAGAAAAGGGGTGCAAATCACACAGGGGTACAAACTACAAAATGTATTTCTGCATTGTGAACAGCTTGCACCTAATGTAAACAACTCATTATTTCTGAAACCCAAGTTCTAAAAGCAGCATCATATATCTTGCACAAGTTGTTAATCTTCAGTGTCATTATTTCTGCATTGAAAAAACATCCATAAGTTCCATGTATGAAATATAGCCAGCCAGAGTATACATTTACATTTACGTCATTTAGCAGACGCTCTTATCCAGAGCGACTTACAAATTGGAAAGTTCATACATATTCATCCTGGTCCCCCCGTGGGGAATGAACCCACAACCCTGGCGTTGCAAGCGCCATGCTCTACCAACTGAGCCACACGGGACAAAATACACACAGTGATCACTCCATGCAAATATTACCTTGCAAACAATACTTTTGAGAAAATGGTTATTGTTATACCAGTCTGAAAATGCATTGTATATCATGCATCATAAAATATGCGGCTTGCATCAATTAATGCCAGATGTCTTTGAGTGGCTATACTTTGTCAAAAATGTATATTTTTCTTAGAAAATGTACACAGGCGTCCCACTCACCTTTTTGACAACAGAGGAGATGGTTTTGGAGTAGCAGAACTACCATGTTGACAAGCTGCAGAGGCGTGCCATTTAGAGAGGCTCGCCTCTGCCTGCGGCATGCCTTGGTTTGGTAATTACATGATCAGCCACCAGATGGTGTCAAAAGTGTTCATTAGCATCTCATTTAGAAGAGAGTGATGCTATGTTATGTTTTGATTGCGTAGGGGTTAATGTTCGGGTTAGGAGTTAGTTTAAAAGGTTAAGGTTAGAGGAAGGGTTAGCTAACATGGTAAGCAGTTGCAAAGTAGATCAAAAGCAGTAAGTAGTTGCAAAGTTGCTAAAATGCTTAACACAGAACCTTTTGGTTGCTAGAAATTTGCATTATACACTCACAACATCCTCCCCGACCAACCACCATCCTTTCATTTTTGCTTTAACCCTTGTGTGGCGTTCATGTTTTTGTTATTCACCCAATGTTCACGGGTCTGATGGACCCACAACATTATTGGGTTTGTAAAATAACACAGCCATAACAATTTACGTAAAAAATACTTACACTGCGGTTCAAAAGTTTGGATCACTTAGAAATGTCCTTGTTTTGAAAGAAAAGCAATTTTTTGTCCATTAAAATAACATCAAATTGACCAGAAATAAAGTATAGACATTTTTTATGTTGTAAATGACTATTGTAGCTGGAAACGGCAGATTTTTAAAACTTCTTCAGGCTAGGGTCTATTTTTCTTTATTTCCGCCTGACTGACGTGCCCAAAGTAAACTGCCTGTTGCTCAGGCCCTGACGCCAGGATATGCATATAATTGGTACCATTGGAAAGAAAACACTCTGAAGTTTGTCGAAATGTTAAATAATGTATAAGACTATAACACAATAGATATGGTAGGAGAAAATCCAAAGAAAAACCAAACAGAATTTCTTTGGTTTTGAGAGCCCATGCTCTTCCATTGGAACGTATATGGAAAAAATTTAATCCATCTCCCAGTATGCAAATCCTATGGCTTCCACTGGATGTCAGTAGTCTTTGTTCAAGGTTTCAGGCTTGTTTCTTCCCAAACGAGGAAGAATTATGAGTTTTAGTACTGGGATACAGACTTGGAAATCAGTCTGTGCGCGCGACTAAGAGGACGCGCACCTGATAACATRGTTTTCCTATTGAACATACTTCTTTCCATAATATTATAGTTTAATTACATTTTAGGGCACCTGAGGACTAAATAGAAACATATTTTGACTTGTTTTAACAAAGTTTAGCGGTAGCTTTTTGGATTCCTTTCTCTGCATGTTGAACAAGCGAATTACTCAAATCGATGGCGCCAACTAAACTGACTTTTTGGTATATAAAGAAGGATTTTATCTAACAAAACAAGACTACATGTTGTAGCTAGGACGGTTTAGATTACAAATTAGAGGAAGATTTTCGAAAAGTAAGTGAATATTTAATCGCTATTTGTGAATGTATGAATCCTGTGCTTGTGGAAAAATATTTTTATGATGGGTGCCATCCTCAAACAATCACATGGCATGCTTTTGCTGTAAAGCATATTGTAAATCGGACAGTGCAGTTAGATTAACAAGAATTTAAGCTTTTAACCGATATAAGACACTTGTATGTTCCTACATGTTTAATATCCATACTTTTTATGATTTAATGACTCCAACCTAAGTGTATGTAAACTTCTGACTACAACTGTAAGTTCTGGGCTACAACTGTAACTGAATTGCGCGCCCTCCAGTTTCACCGGAAGTTGTCCCGGCCAGCGGGACGCCAATCCCAGAGAGGATTTATTAATGGAATATCTACATAGGCGTACAGAGGCCCATTATCAGCAACCATCACTCCTGTGTTCCAATGGCATGTTGTGTTAGCAAATCCAAGTTTATAATTTTAAAAGGCTAATTGATCATTAGAAAACCCTTTTTCATTTATGTAAGTACAGCAGAAAACTGTTGTCCTCATTAAAGAAGCAATAAAACTGGCCTTCTTTAGACTATTTGAGTATCTGGAGCATCAGCATTTGTGTGTTTCGATTACAGGCTCAAAATGGCCAGAAACAAATCACTTTCTCTGAAACTCATCAGTCTATTCTTGTTCTGAGAAATGAAGGCTATTCAATACGAGAAACTGAAGATCTCGTACAACGCCCTACACAGAACAGCGCAAACTGGCTCTAACCAGAATAGAAAGAGGAGTGGGAGGCCCTGGTGCACAACTGACGAAGAGGACAAGTACATAAGAGTGTGTAGTTTGAGAAACAGATGTCTCACAAGTCCTCAACTGGCAGCTTGATTAAATTTAAATTGTACCCGCAAAACACCAGTCTCAACGTCAACAGTGAAGAGGCGACTCTGGGATTCTGGCCTTCGAGGCAGAATTGCAAAGATGAAGCCATATCTCAGACTGGCCAATAAAAAAAAAGATTAAGATGGGAAAAAGAGTACAGACACTGAACAGAGATATGACATTTTCTTTGCAACTCTGCCTAGAAGGCCAGCATCCCGGAGTCACCTGTACGCCTATGTAGATATTCTAATGTACACCTATGTAGATATTCTATTAAAAATCTGATGTTTCCAGCTACAATAGTCATAAAAAAATAGCAAATGTCTACACTGTATTTCTGATCAATTTGATGTTATTTTAATGGACAGAAAATTTGGCATTTCTAAGTGAACCCAAAATTTTGAAAGGTAGTGTAGATGTTGACTTACAGTTGTAGTCAGAAGTTTACATACACTTAGGTTGGAGTCATTAAAACTCATTTTTCAACCACTCCACAAATTTCTTGTTAACAAACTATAGTTTTGGCAAGTCCGTTAGTACATCTACTTTGTGAATGACACAAGTAATTTTTCCAACAATTGTTTACAGACAGATCATTTCACTTATAAATCACTGTATCACAATTACAGTGGGGATGAAGTTCGCATACAATAACTTGACTGTGCCTTTAAACAGCTTGGAAAAATCCAGAAATTGATGTCATGGCTTTAGAAGCTTCTGACATCCTTTTTTATTTATTTATTTGAGTTCACCTTTATTTAACCAGCTAGGCCAGTTGAGAACAAGGTGTACCTGTAGATGTATTTCAAGGCCTACCTCAGTGCCTCTTTGCTTGACATAATGGGAAAATCAAAAGAAAATCAAAAGAAATCAGGCAAGACCTCAGAAAAAGATMGTGGACATCCACAAGTCTGATTCATCCTTGGGAGCAATTTTGAAATGCCTGAAGGTACCACATTCATCTGTACAAACAATAGTACGCAAGTATACACACCATGGGACCACACAGCCGTCATACCGCTCAGGAAGGAGACACGTTCTGTCTCCTCGAGATGAACGTACTTCGGGGCAAAAGTGCAAATCAATCACAGAACAACAGCAAAGGATCCTGTGAAGATGCTGGAGGAAACAGGTGCAAAAGTATCTATATCCACAGTAAAACGAGTCCTATATCGACATATCCTGAAAGGCTGCTCAGCAAGGAAGAAGCTACTTCTCCAAAACCGCCATAAAAAAGCCAGACTACGGATTGCAACTGCACATGGGGACAAAGATCGTACTTTCTGGAGAAATGTCCTCTGGTCTGATGAAACAAAAATATAACTTTTTGGCCATAATGACCATCGTTTAGTTTGGAGAAAAAGGGGGAAGCTTGCAAGCTGAAGAACACCATTCCAACAGTGAAGCACGTGGGTGGCAGCATCATGTTGTGGAGGTGCTTTGCTGCAGGAGGGCCTGGTGCACTTCACAATATAGTTGGCATCATGAGGAAGGGAAAATTATGTGGATATATTGAAGCAACATCTCAAGACATCAGTCAGGTAGTTAAAGCTTGGTCGCAAATGGGTCTTCCAAATGGACAATGACCCCAAGCATACTTCCAAAGTTGTGGCAAAATGTCCTAAGYACAACAAAGTCAAGGTATTGGATTGGCCATCACAAAGCCCTGACCTCAATCCTATAGAAAATGTGTGGGCAGAACTGAAAAATCGTGTGCGAGCAAGGAGGCCTACAAACCTGACTCCGTTGCATCAGATCTGTCAGGAGGAATGGGCCAAAATTCACCCAATTTATTGTGGGAAGCTTGTGGAAGGCTACCTGAAACGTTTGACCCAAAATAAACCATTTAAAGGCAATGCTACCAAGTACTAATTGAGTGTATGTAAACGTCTGACCCACTGGGATTGTGGGTCCTGGACATGTTTTACCGCCAATTCTTTTTTTTCACCTACTCACACACTTTTATTACCCTCGGGACCTGAACACCACATAATGTAAATGTGTAGGGGGGTGCACAGTGTGCACTCAATGAAAATGTGTTATTTTAAATGTTCTTCACAGAAAATGAGTCAAGGCCAATGAGTCTCAGGTTGAGAAAATAATTCATTGTATCATTTTTCTTTTAGTAAACATTGAAAATGGGTCCCACAGATGCGAACACCACACAAGGGTAAAGTAACCTTCTGTCTTATGTAACTATACCAAACGTAACATATCATGCTAATTTCAGTGTCACATATTTTTTGTTTACTGTGTTACGTCTAGTCTATGAGACCAGCCTGTTTGACTAGATACAGTACAGGCGCTTACATTTTACATGGCGTCTCCAGTCAGGATTTCTCTGCCAGAAAAGTTCTATAACAAAATGGCCCTCACGGTTTCAACATGGTAGCATAAAATGTATTAGAGGCACTCAGGACTTTTGATACTGTAGATATGTGTATTTAACTTGAGGTAGGATAGGGAAAATTCAAAACAGGTTTTGGGTTACATGTTGTTGAGCACCCCATTCTCCTCTCTCTGATAATACAAATCTTTGAGAACAGAAACAGAAACAAAGTAACTCAGGTGAATATGTACATGTATAGGATCTATTGGGAAGTTGAAACGATAAGTAAAAGTGAGAATGGGAATTCAGGAGGTGACGTGATTAAAATACTGTTACAGTGCAGGTGATGCGTTACAGTGAAGGAGACACACTGCTTTTATTTTAAAAATAGACCTCACAAATAACACATTGTTCAAAGATAAAGGGAACGAAACAGAAAATAAAACATGAAGCACATACTGCTATGACGTGTCTCTTTGTGAATTCAGAATGCATCCAATAATGAGAAACCCTGCAACATGTGCTTTTCTTTTAAAACAAACAACAGTTAAAATATATATATTTTTGCTTGTGGAAACAGAGGTTAGGCAAACAAAGCTCTTATGCATCTTGAAGTAATGTAATTTCATGATGTTGTAGAAAATCATGTTTATGCTCAAATTTTTMTTWAAATAAAATACATTACAACACCTGGAAAACCAAGGCGTGCATGTATGTGCATGAATTCCAAACAAGCCTCATTGTTAAAAAGTTTTTTTAGAAAAGACAATAATCTCTCTCTCTGCTTCTCCTTCTCTCTGTCTTCTCTCTCTCTCCTAGCCTCCCTCTCCCTCTCCCTCCTCTAGTATTTCCCTCCAACATCAATCCTGTAGGTGGTATAGGCATCACTTGACTGCACACATCAATTTGACTGACAGCTTCTGTGTCTCTCCTTTCATGTTGAAAATCAAAACTTGCTTTTTTCATTAAAGAAGCACACAAAACTGAATAAATATGACACCCAGAGCAATGCATCAACATGTAAAGTGTCACTCATTTTCATCAGAGAATGAAAATGTTTTCTTTGAAATTGTTGAACATACTAAACAATTGATGACCTTCTCTTTAAAAAAAAGTAATTGCTATGAAAAATTATGCAATATGTGCAATCTGTTCCTGGTAGTTATGGTTCCCTTCAAGTTTTCATCCTTGTATTCTCACTTCCCTCTTATGGGGGAAAGCAATTTATCCAATGCATAATCTCTTGACCAGGGACTGGAGTTTTTCCTGGCTCTAATTGCAATCTATATGTAGGACTAAGAGTTTTAACCATGTGTAGGACCAAGAGCATTTTCCTGATGATGTTACAAGACCAGGGAAAAATCCTGACCCAACAAATGTTTTGCCCATCCCTCCAAACAGGGAAATGTAGGCATCCCGAATGTGACCCTACTCCCTTTATAATGCACTACTTTTGACCAGAGTCCATAGGGTGCCATTTGAGACAGAACCTAAATGTCTACCAACACGGCCTTCCATTTTCCCAGAAGTAGCGAGAGAGGACTTCAGCTCAGTCTCACCCTGCTGATTTCTGCTTTAACAGATGGCGGGTGGCATTTGCGATGTTTGTTTTATGCCCGCTGAACGGCAGCCCACATCTGGCCCTGGCACAGCCTGCAAACCAGCAGCAGATGTATTAGTCGTGTATTCCTGCCGCTCAACGGGAGCCACAGCTACATAAAAGCATAATTTAGCGACACCGCTTCTTAAAGGTCCCTCTGGGGTAGCACAGGTACAGGGACATCAGCCAGGGACATAGAGCATATTAGAGGAAAGGAGAGGTTAAAACACAGGGATTGAATTTGAGGGGATTGGTTGTATGTGTGAGTTATTTTGTTTAGCTCTGAAATTAGCATAATCCCATGTGTGCTTCTCTGTTGTAACATGATGGCATGTTAATAATCCCAAATGGTACCATATTTCTTATATAGAGCACTACTTTTGACCAGAACTACAGTATGTGAGACCTGGCAGTAGGGTTATATATAGACAATAGGGTGCCGTTTGGGACATAGCCTTTCTCTATGGCAGCAGAGTTGGCCATTGTACAGTGAAATTATACACCCTCTTGATGTAAAACCTTCACTGTACTAAATGATGTATTCAGAGGAGCCTTGAGAACGCTGAACAGTCATACAGTAAGCATCCTCAACACAATACAGATTGTACCGTCCTGTGACTAAGGACTACAACTCTACACAATATAATTCCACTTTCAATTGACATTTCCATTCAATCTAGCTTGATACTTTGACAACTCATAAAAACTCACCTTGCTCCATAAGAATATCCTGAATAGTTTGACTAGACACTTTTTTCTCCTATGATGTGACTTTTACCTCCAGACAGAGGCCTTGCTATCATAATAAAGCAGATATTAAAAGAGAAGGGACACATGATGTTCAATTATACAACCCCTCAGTATGAGTCGTGTCAACATAAGGACACAGATTTAATTAGAGAACCTAACCAACTGGAAAAGGGATGGAATTCATCGAAGGGATGCGCCCGAAATGGCACACTATTCCCTATATAGTGCACTACTTTTGATGAGAGCTGTATGCACCCTGGTCAAAAGTAGTGCACTACAGTGGCATGCGAAGGTTTTCACCCACCTTTGCATTTTACCTATTTTGTTGCCTTACAACTTGGAATTAAAATWGATTTTTTGGAGGGTTTGTATCATTTGATACACACAACATGCCTACCACTTTGAAGATGCAAAATAGTATTTATTGTAAAACAAACAAGAAATAAGACAAAAAAACTGAATTTGAGCATGCATTACTATACAACCCCCCAAAGTTAATGCTTGTAGAGGCACCTTTTGCAGCAATTACAGCCCCAAGTCTATTGGGGTATGTCTCTATAAGCTTGGCGCATCTAGCCACTGGGATTTTTGCCAATTCCTCAAGGCAAAACTGCTGCTCCAGCTCCTTCAAGTTGATTGGGCATAACACAGATTCTCAATTGGATTGAGGTCTGGGCGTTGACTAGGCCATTCCAAGACATTTAAATGTTTCCCCATAAACCACTAGACTGTTGCTTTAGCAGTATGCTTAAGGTCATTGTCCTGCTGGAAGGTGAACCTATGTCCCAGTCTCAAATCTCTGGAAGTCTGAAACAGGTTTCCCTCAAGAATTTCTGTGTATTTAGCGCCATCCATAATTTCTCCAATTCTGACCAGTTTCCCAGTCCCTGCCAATGAAAAACATCCCCACAACATGATGCTGCCACCACCATGCTTCACTGATGATTTTCTCAGGGTGATGAGAGGTGTTGGGTTTGCGCCAGACATAGCGTTTTCCTTGATGGCCAAAAAGCTCAATTTTAGTGTCATCTGACCAGAGTACCTTCTTCCATATGTTTGGGGAGTCTCCCACAGTCCTTTCAGCGAACACCGTGTTTGCTTATTTTTTTCTTTAAGCAAATACTTTTTTCTGGCCATTCTTCCGTAAAGCCCAGCACTGTGGAGTGTACGGCTTAAAGTGGTCATATGGACAGATACTCCAATCTCCGCTGTGGTGCTTTGCACCTCCTTCAGGGTTATCTTTAGTGTCTTTGTTGCCTCTCTGATTAATGCCCTCCTTGCCTGGTCTGTGAGTTTTGGTGGGCGGCCCTCTATTAGTATGTTTGTTGTGGTGCCATATTCTTCCATTTTTAATAATGGATTTAATGGTGCTCCGTGGGATGTTCAAAGTTTCGGATCTTTTTTTATATCCCAACCCTGATCTGTACTTCTCCACAACTTTGTCCCTGACCTGTTTGGAGAGCTCCTTGGTCTTCATGGTGCCACTTGCTTGGTGGTGCCCCTTGCTTAGTGGTGTTGCAGACTCTGGGGCCTTTCAGAACAGGGGTATATATACTGAGATCATGTGACAGATCATGTGACACTTAGATTGCACCCAGGTGGACTTTATTTAACAAATTATGTGACTTCTGAAGGTAATTGGTTGATTCATAGCAAAGGGGGTGAATACATATGCACGCACCAATTTCKCGTGTTTTATTTTCTTTTTATTAATTCTTTGAAACAAGTGATTTTTTTCGTTTCACTTCACCAATTTGGACAATTTGGTGTATGTCCATTACATGAAATCCAAATAAAAATCCATTTAAATTATAGATTGTAATGCAACAAAATAGGAAAAATGCCAAGGGGGGGATAAATACTTTTGCAAGGCGCTGTATATAGTTAATAGGTTGTCATTTGGGATGCAACCCAACCAACTGTAATGAAAGTATCTATTCAGTTATGGTCACAAAACTATTTGTAAGAATTGATTTAGTGGACAAAGTGTCTGTCAGCATTGATTTAAAAAGGATCATCAGTAAGAATACCTGTGCTGACATAAAGTAACTTAATATTTGACTCTCAAGTGAGCTATAATTATGCAATGTTTCAGTAGTAATCTGAACATGATAAGTGGTAGAAAACCACCTTTCTAAATAAGTGATGGAATGTCCTTGATTTAGTCATACCTAATTGCTTACCTTTCCTGAAAAGCATATGGTCCACAACTGCTGAAGAAGCTTCCTCGTCTCAGGGTGATGGCAGTAACATTGACGTGCATAAGACACCCTGCTATATGAATTCTATACTGTCATTTGGATAAGACCAACCAGCCTTGCTTATGCACATAAGTTTAATGGAAGCTGATTTTTATTACATACTGAACAAAAATATAAATGTGCAACAATGAATTTCAAAGATGGTGTTAGAGTTCATATAAGGAAATTAGTCAGTTGAAATAAATTCCTTAGGCCCTAATCTATGGATATCACATGTCTGGGAATACAGATAGAAATCTGTTGGTCACAGATACACTCATTAAAAAAAAGTAGGGACATGGATCAGAAAACCAGTCTTTATCTGATGTGATCACTATTTGCTTCACGCAGCACGACACATCTCCTTCGCATAGAATTGACTGTAGCCTGTGGAATGTTGTTCCACTCCTCTTCAATGGCTGTGTGATGTTGCTGGATATTGCCGGGAACTGGAATGTCTGCCCATACCATAACTCCACCGCCACCATGGGGCACTCTGTTCACAACGTTAACCTGAGCAAACCGCTCACCCCCACACACGTGGTCTGTGGTTGTAAGGCTGGTTGGACATACTGCCAAATTATCTAAAACAACGTTAGAGGCGGCTTATGGTAGAGAAATGAAATGAACATTCAATTATCTGGAAACAGCTTTGGTGGGCATTCCTGCAGTCAGCATGCCAATTGCAAGCTCTCTCAAAATTTGAGACATCTGTGGCATTGTGTTGTGTGACAACTGCACATTTTAGAGTTGCCTTTTATTGTCCCCAGCACAAGGTGCACCTGTGTTATTATCATGCTGTTTAATCATCTTTTTGATATGGCACACCTGTCAGGTGGATGGATTATCTTGGCAAATAAGAAATGTTAACTAACAGGGATGTAAACAAGTTTGTGCACAACATTTGAGAGAAATAAGCTTTTTGTGCATATGGAACATTTCTAGGATCTTTTATTTCAGATCATGAAACATGATAGCAACACTTTACATATTGCATTTATATTTTTGTTCATTATATAACACTATTCAATAACATTGGTATTTGTTTATGTTCCTTCCCGCTTGGCCATGTATATATTATAAATGTTGATTTTTTAAATGGTGTTGAATGGAGATGCCATAGGAGCGAGTGGTTAAATTGAACCAATGGTTAGCAAATTGAAGTGATTTCTTCCCAGGCTTAATACAAGCCTTATCGCTCTGGTGTAACGCTCGTCGTTAGTGTGGAAGAGAGGAGGACCAAAGCGCAGCGTGGTAAGTGTTCATGTCTTTTTAATAAGCAACACGGAACACTTTTACAAAACAATAAATGAAGAAATAACGAACAAAACAGTACCGTGTGGCGAACAAACACTGACACGGCAACAAACACCCACAAACCAAAAGTGAAACCCAGGCTGCCTAAGTATGATTCTCAATCAGGACAACGATTGACAGCTGCCTCTGATTGAGAATCATACCAGGCCGACACAAAACCCCAACATAGAAAAAACACACATAGACAGCCCACCCCAACTCACGCCCTGACCATACTAAATAAAGACAAAACAAAGGAAATAAAGGTCAGAACGTGACAGCTGGGATACAAGGAAACAACAGGGCAGCCTAGTTTAAAAGTGTTTCAAAAGTATGAAGTATTTGTTAGGCGTTAAGCCTCTGCTAAAAGATGCTTTCAAACAATTAAAAGACAAAAAAGTAATTGTGATTGTTTTGCATTTGTTTGGAAATAAATATAGACATTTTTATGCTGCGGGGAGTATTGAGTAGCTTGGATGAAAAGGTGCCCAGAGGTGCCCAGAGTAAACTGCCTGCTCTCAGTCCCAGTTGCTAATATATGCATATTATTAGTATATTTGGATAGTAAAAACATATGGCAGGCAAAAACCTGAGAAAAAATCCAACCAGGAAGTGGGAAATCTGAGTTTGTAGTTTCAAACTCATCTCCTATCGAATACACAGTGGGATATGGGTCATTTTGCCACTTCCTATAGGCTTCCACTAGATGTCAACAGTCTTAGAACCTTGTCTGATGCTTCTACTTAAGTCGCGGGCAAGGTGGAATCCGAAATGAGAAGGATGAGTAAGGTCTTCCAAAGGGCTGACCAAAAAACAACATCGCCGCAGAAGAGGTAGACGAAGCAGCCTTCTGGTCAGACGTCGGAGGCGCGCACACCACCCATCACCTCTGAGTATATTACTCACTAATGTCCAGTCTCTAGATACCAAGGTAGACAAAATTAGTGCAAAGGTTGCTTTCCAGAGAGACATTAGGAATTGTAAACCATACTCTGTTTCACAGAACATGCTCTCTGGGAAATGCTTTTGGAGTCGATACAGCCACCGGATTCCTTGTGCATCGCACCGACTGAAATATAACATCTCTCCTGGAAGAAGAAGGGTGGGGTGTATGTTTAATGATTATCGACTCATGGTGTAATTGTAAACAAGATACAGGAACTCATGTCCTTTTGTTCACCTGACCTAGAATTCCTCACAATCAAATACCGACCGTATTATCTCCCAAGAGAATTCTCGTCGGTTATTGTCACAGCGTTGTATATCCCCCCTCAAGCCGATACCACAAGGAACTTCACCGTACTCTATGCAACTGCAAAACCAATATATCCTAAGGCTGCATTTAACTTCTTATGGCTGCGGGGAGTATTGAGTAGCTTGGATGAAAAGGTGCCCTGAGGTGCCCAGAGTAAACTGCCTGCTCCTCAGTCCCAGTTGCTAATATATGCATATTATTAGTATATTTGTATAGAAAACATATGGCAGGCAAAAAACCTGAGAAAAAAATCCAACCAGGAAGTGGAAATCTGAGGTTTGTAGTTTTTCAACTCAATCGCCTATCGAATACACAGTGATATGGGTCATTTTGCACTTCCTAAGCTTCCACTAGATGTCAACAGTCTTTAGAACCTTGTCTGATGCTTCTACTGTGAAGTGGGACGAATGAGAAGGATTGAGTAAGGTCTACCATGACCTGAACATGCGCTGACCATGCGCTTCATGTGAGAGCGAAGACAAAGGAATTCTCCGGTTGAACATTATTGAAGATTTATGTTAAAAACATCCTAAAATTGATTCAATACATCGTTTGACATGTTTCTACTGACTGTAACGGAAACTTTTGACATTTCGTCTGCTTTTTGAACGCGCTTCGTGACTTTGGATTTGTTTAACAAACGCGCTAACAAAAGTAGCTATTTGACATAAATGATGGAACATTAACAAATCAAACTTATTGTGGGAACTGGGATTCCTGGAGTGCCATTCTGATGAAGATCATCAAAGGTAAGTGAACATTATAATGTTATGAACTGTTGACCTGCACAATATGGCGGATATATTTTTGTCTTGATTGGGCTCTGAGTGCCAACCTCAGATTATTGCATGGTTTGCTTTTTCCGTAAAGCGGAAAAAATCTGACACAGCGATTGCATTAAGGAAAGGCTGGATCTAAAATTCCAGTAGTATAACACTTGATCTTTGATCAACGTTATTATGATATTTCTGGAAATTGATGTGGCTCTGCAAAATCACGGATGTTTTTGGAACTACTGAAACATAAACGTGCCAATGTTATACTGAGATTTTTTTATAATAAATATGAACTTACGAACAAAAACATACATGTATTGTGTAACATGAAGTCCTATGAGTGTCATCTAAGAAGATCATCCAAAGGTTAGTGATTAATTTTATCTCTATTTCTGCTTTTTGTGACTCCTGTCTTTGGCTGGAAAAATTGATGTCATTTTTCTGTGATTTGGCGGTGATCTAACATAATCTTTTGAAGTGCTTTCGCTGTAAAGCCTTTTTGAAATCGGACACTGTGGTGGGATTAACAACAAGATTACCTTTAAAATGGTATAAGATACTTGTATGTTTGAGGAATTTTAATTATGAGATTTCTGTTGTTTGAATTTGGCGCCCGCACTTTCACTGGCTGTTGTCATATCGATCCCGTTAACGGGATTGCAGCCATATTAATGTAGCTGGGGATTTTAACAAAACAAATTTGAGAACAAGGCTACCTAAATTCTATCAGCATATTGATTGTAGTACCCGGGCTGGCAAAACACCGGATCACCGCTACTCTAACTTCCGCAATGCATACAAGGCCCTCCTTTCGGCAAATCTTACCACGATTCCATTTTGCTTTTCCCCTCCTATAGGCAGAAACTCAAACAGGATGTTCCCATGACAAGGACTATTCAACGCTGGTATGTCCAATCGGAATCCGCACTTCAAGTTTGTTTTGATCAAGCGGACTTGGACATGTTCCGGATAGCCTCAGAGAATAATATAGATTTATACGCTGATTCTGTGAGTGAATTTAAAAGGAAGTGCATAGGAGTTGTACCCACTGTGACTATTAACACCTACCCTAACCAGAAACCGTGGATAGATGGCGGCATTCGCGCAAAACTGAAAGCGTAAACCATCGTATTTAACCATTGAAAGGTGACCTGGAATTTGGCCAAATACAAGCAGTGAAGTTATTCCCTCCGCAAGTCAATCAAACAAGTGAAATGTCAGTATAGGTAAAAAGTGGAGTCGCAATTCAATGGCTCAAGTACGAGACGAATGTGGCAGGGTCTACAGACAATCACGGACTACAAAAAGAATACCAGCCACGTCACGGACACTGACGTCTTGCTTCCAGACAAGCTAAACACATTCTTTGCCTGCTTTGAGGATAATACAGTGCCACCGACGTGGCCCACTACGGAGGACTGTGGGATCTCCTTCTCTTTGGCCGACGTGACTAAGACCTTGAAACAAGTTAACCCTCACAAGGCTGCCGGTCCAGACGGCATCCCTAGCCACGTCCTCAGAGCATGCGCAGACCAGCTGGCTGGTGTGTTTATGGACATATTCAATCTCTCCCTGTCCCAGTCTGATGTCCCCACAAACTTCAAGATTGTCCCTGCTTCAAGATTTTTCCTGTACCCAAGAAGGCAAAGGTACCTGAACTAAATGACTATTGCCCCGTAGCACTCACTTCTGTCATCAAGAAGTGCTTTGAGAGACTATCACCTCTACCTTACCTGTCACCCTAGACCCACTGCAATTTGCATACCACCCCAATTTCCATCACACTGCACACTGCCCTATCCCATCTGGACAAGAGGAATACCTATGTGAGAATGCTGTTCATTGACTACAGCTCAGCATTCAACACCATAGTACCCTCCAAGCTCATCATTAAGCTTGAGGCCCTGGGTCTCAACACCACCCTGTGCAATTGGGTCCTGGACATCCTGACGGGTCACCCCCAGGTGGTAAAGGTAGGAAACAACATCTCTGTTTCGCTGATCCTCAACACTGGGGCCCCACAAGGGTGTYTGCTCAGCCCCCTCCTGTACTCCCTGTTCACCCATGACTGTGTGGCCATGCACGCCTCAAACTCGATCTTCAAGTTGGCAGACAACACAACAGTAGTAGGCTTGATCACCAACAATGACGGAACAGCCTAGAGGGAGGAGGTGACGGCACTCAGAGTGTGGTGTCAGGAAAACAACCTCTCACTCAACGTCAACAAAACAAAAGGAGATGATTGTGGACTTCAGGAAACAGCAGAGGGAGCACCCCATATCCACATCGACGGGACAGCAGTGGAGAAGGTGGAAACTTTTAACTTTTACTTGGTACTCATCCCGGATCCGGGAGCACCCTCATCAGTAAAAAAGCTGACTAGCATAGCCTAGCATAGCGCCACAAGTAAATACTAGCATCTAAATATCATGAAATCACAAGTCCAAGACACCAGATGAAAGATACACATCTTGTGAATCCAGCCATCATTTCTGATTTTTTCAAATTTCCTGGGAACCTGTCTTTACTGACATAT
>NC_036843.1:23800174-23815185 GCF_002910315.2 Salvelinus sp. IW2-2015
TTAAAATGTTTTACAGGGAAGAACACAATATGTATTTTCTATTAGCTAACCACCGATAGCGAAAATGAGCCAACTTTCTTTTCTCCACCATTTTTTTACTGATGAGGTAGCTATCACAAATTCGACTCAAATAAAGATATAATAGTCACTAACCAAGAAACAAATTCATCAGATTGACAGTCTGTAACTATTTATTGTATAGCATATGTTTTGTTAGAAAAATGTGCATATTTCAGGAATAAATCACAGTTCTACATTGCAGCTGCAATCTGAAATAGCGCCGAAGCAGCCAGAATATATTACA
Organism: Salvelinus sp. IW2-2015; assembly: GCF_002910315.2. Classification (NCBI taxonomy): domain Eukaryota; kingdom Metazoa; phylum Chordata; class Actinopteri; order Salmoniformes; family Salmonidae; genus Salvelinus; species Salvelinus sp. IW2-2015. The sequence goes on from NC_036843.1 coordinate 23,800,479, forward strand.
GAGACCAACGTCAAATACCTAAATACTCATTCATCATTTCTTGAAAAAATACACAGCATACAGCAAATGAAAGACCAAACATCTTATGAAGTCCAGCCAATATTTCAGATTGTTAAGTGTTTTACAGCGAAAACACAATATAGCATTATATTAGCTTACCAAATAGCCAGAAACACAAGCCATTTACCAGCAGCCAAAGGTTACGCGATCCTAACAAACCAGCAAAAGAATATAATTTTGACTAACCTTCATATACTTCATCAGATGACATCTGTAACATGCATAATTTACCTGTAATGCATATAGGGTTTGCTATCGAAAAATTGTGCATAATTTAGCGGCACAAATCGTGGTTATATTCTGTGGCTGTAGACCAAACTTCAAGCAATCTGTCCTTGCGCCAATCTTGAAGAGCATCTAATTCTAATCGATAACTAATCGTAAACTTGACTAAAAAATACAGGCTTGGACAGCAAATGAAAGATACATTATTCTTTAATGCAACCGCTGTGTTAGATTTTTTAAAATTAACGTTACTGACGGCATACAGCGTGCGTTACAGCGAGACGCGTGCCGAATGAATGGCGGAATTTATTGTGTAACTTTTTTCAACATAAATACGAATTAACAGCATAAAGACTTCTTACTTTTTGATGAGCTTCCATTCAGAATCTTGGGAAGGTGTCCTTTGTCCAGAACAATCGTCTTTTGTTTGAAAGTATTTCCTCTTGTCTCCTGTAGAATTACACTAACGCTAGCCATTGCCTGGAGAGGTGTCCAACACGCGATAGCGCGTGACAAATAAATTCCAAATAAGAAATCCAATAAACTGGGTGTATATGAACTTCTTAAATAATCTCGTTTAAATTAACTAACGCCTGTGCAATGGAAGTATTTTAAAGACAAAATCAAATTATATCATCCGCCGTGAGTAGCCTATAAGAGAGCTTCTCACTAAATTTGTTACATGCAGGAGCTGCCACCTATAGCTGTAATTTTCCGGGAGGGGAAGGCGTATGCAGTGCATGTAGCCCCATAGCTTACATTGGAATTTATAAACTGGCCCTAGAACAGAGACCTCGATTTCAGAAATCTCACTTCCTGACAGGAAGTGTGCTGCAGAATGAGTTCTGTTTCACTCAGAGAAATAATTCAAACGGTTTTAGAAACTAGAGAGTGTTTTCTATCCAATAGTAATAATAATATGCATATTGTACGAGCAAGAATTGAGTACGAGGCAGTTTAATTTGGGATCGAAATTTTTACAAAGTGTAAACAGCACCCCCTATTGAGAAAAGGTACCTTGGGGTACACATCACAGAAAAAGAGAAATGATCCACCCACACAGACAGTGTGGTGATGAAGGCGCAACAGCGCCTCTTTAACCTCAGGAGGCTGAAGAAATTTGTCTTTTCACCTAAAACACTTACAAACTTTTACAGACGCACAATTTAGAGCATCCTGTCGGTCTGTATCACCACCTCGTACGGCAACTGGTACCGCCCACAACCGCAGGGCTCTCCAGAGGCTGGTGTGGTCTGCACAATCCATCACCGGTGCAAACTACCTGCCCTCCAGAACACCTACAGCTTCCAATGTCACAGGAAGGCCAAAATAATCAAGGACATCAACCACCCGAGCCACTGCCTCTTCACCCCACTACCATGCAGAAGGTGAGGTCAGTACAGGTGCATCAAAGCTGGGACTGAGAGACTGAAAAATAGCTACTATCTCAAGGCCATTAGAATTTTAAACAGCCATCACTAGCACAGAGAGGCTGCTGCCCACATACAGACTTGAACTCATTGGCCACTTTAACAAATGGATCACTAGTCACTTTAATGCCACTTTAATAATAATGTTTACATTACTCATCCCATATGTATATATTGTATTTCATACCATCTATTACATCTTGCATATACCGCTCGGTCATTGCTCATCCATATATTTATATGTACATATTATTATTCCATCCCTTTACTTATATTTGTGTGTATTGGGTAGTTGTTAGATTTCTTGTTAGATATTGCTGCACTGTCGGAACTAGAAGAACAAGCATTTCACTACACTCGCAATAACATCTACTAACCATGTGTATGTGACCAATAAAATGTGTAAAATGTGTTTGATTTGATCTATGCTGATCAAACAACCATTTGACGGCCTAACCATTTACTGTGAATGCATCCCAAATGGAAACCTATTCCCAAGCTAGTGCACTACTTTTGACTAGAGCCCTATGGGCCCTGGTAAAAAGTAGTAGACTATATAGGCAAGAGGGTTCCTTTTGAGACAGAACCCTGAGTTAGGACAGAGCAAGATCAAGGTTAGTGTAACCTAATGTTGCAGGCGTAAAATAAATGCCTGAGCAGCGTTATTTTCTTTCTGGTCCTAACGAGAGAAAAAATACTGTCGGGGGAGGTTCTCTTCTGCACTGTTCAACTAATCCAGTAAATATGGAAGAGGAATTAAGATGGAGTGTTGCCCTTTTAACATCCAAAAGCAGGCTTTCAATTTCCCCTGAAAACAAGATGCATCCAGTTGTTTACGATCCCGCTGAAGGTGAGGTTAGTGAGACCACATAAAGTTTGAAATATGACAGTAAACTAAATTATCAGCTATGTAGGTAAGACCCAGATGCAGACCGTGTCGAAGTAACAATGTTCATTACAGCAACAGGGGCAAAGGTACAGAACGGCAGGCAGGCTCAGGGTCAGATCAGGCAGAGGTCGGTAATCCAGAGGTGGGGCATAGMTACAGGATGGCAGGCAGGCTCAGGGTCAGGGGCAGGCAGAGTGGTCAGGCAGGTGGGTACAGGGTCAGGACAGGCAGGGGTCAAAAACCAGGAGGACGAGAAAAGAGAAACTGAGGAAAAGCAGGAGCTGACTCAAAAACGCTTGTTATATTGACAAACAAGACAAACTGGCAACAGACAAACAGAGAAGATAGGTATAAATACACAGGGATAATGGGGAAGATGGGCGACACCTGGAGGGGGGTGGGGAAAATCACAAAGACAGGTGAAACAGATCAGGGTGTGACATTAATTACAATAATTTAATCGAAATAAGTATCTAATTATAAGTATCTAATATATTCACAAAGAAATACAAATGCCATAGAGATGGTTTTAAGTAGAAAACCAGATTTCTATCTCCAGAAAATATTTCTGGACCGTCTCACATCACATTGTCTTTGATCAGGATCGAGACGAGAGTGTCACTCATTGATTCTGTCGTTTGATTTTATTTTTATCCCTCTACCTACCATTGAGGCATTGATGGCTGTGTCGGAAGTGTTGGATGTGGAGCCTAACTCATTATTAACCTTGACAGTGTGTCCCGAGGATAGTCTCTTTTTGAGATAATAACAATATGAATCATCTACAGTCAAATATAATATAATTTGATGTGGGATAGGCCATGCTTTACCTATACCTACTCCTAACCATACAGAGCCAACATGTAGGATTTTCCCTGTTGCTTCATGCTCTATAGGGAGTTTCCCATACATGCTGTTGATGTCTTTGTCACCCAAAAGGCCATCTGGTATAATACAGCAGCCACATACTGTTGCTCTGGCAAATTAGTTTCTCTGGGGAGGTTTCAATGATGTTAAACTATCAATTAAACCAGCACAGTGTATCTGCCATGTGAATTGACTTACAGGGCTATATTATGTTCGACAAGGTTCTCTGTCTCTACGACTCCCAGCAGGGTGTGAAAGCAAAACAATGACACCGCCAAGGACAAGCGGGATGGCATCATTGTAATTCACATTGGACCCGGAACTCAGGTATAGAATATGATATGTACAACTCTACTGTATGTTTACATTTGTATCTGTCACTTCAGGAAGAACTCAGTTATTTACATGTCTCTTGAGGATGTCGTATCCAAAAATCAAGCCTTTGAAGGAATTCAATCACCCCCTTCAATCATTCAATTATATGAAATTACATCAGTGTGACAATGTGACAACAATGAGACTCACTCAAACCACAAACAAAAAGAAGTGATGAAGGAGATAATACATATTTTTGGCTTGACATGCCTAACTATTCTCTCTCTCTCTCTCTCTCTCTCCGTCTTCATCGTCTCCTCTCCGTTCTCATGCATCTCTCGCTTCTCTATCTCTCCGATCTCTCTCTTCTCTCCTCTCTCTCCATCATCTGAGATGTGGGTCTACAGGGACTGAAGATAACAGCATTGTGAGTTATCTGCAACTATAGTCTCTAGATCACTCCACAGCAGCCTCCCTCTCTAGTCCTTCCCTCACCCAGACGCTCCCTCTTTCTCTCAGCCCTCCCTCGTTTCACAGCCCTCCCTCCCTTTCCGCCCTCCCTGCTTCTCTGACTCTCCCTCTTCACATCCATCCCTCCCTCTACCAGCCTCTCTCTTTCCCAGCCCTCCCTCGCACTCTCTTTCAGCCACTGCCCTCTCCAGCCCTCTTCTCCAGCTCTCCCTCTCCCAGCCCTCCCTCTTCCAGTCCTCTGCCAGCCCTCCTCTCAACAGCTCTCCTCTCCCCAGCCCTCCCTCTTCCAGCCTTCATCCTGTCACAGCCAGACAAGCCATTTTATCACACTGTTATCAGTATCTTCAGAGGGATGAGCAGACAAATATAAAGAGCGAGAGAGCGAGAGATCAACTGAATTTATCCTGAATAGCCATCCAGTTATATGATGTGCGGGTATAAAATATGTATTGTCACCTGATGTAGAGGAATTGTCAGTAAAAGACTTGATTGATGATCCATTTGTTAGATGAACATACATGTCTATAGTGTGTCCTAAATCAGACCCCATTCCAATATARAGTGCAGTATTTTTGACCAGGGCCCATATAGGGGAATATGGCAAAACATTTCAAAACATTTCATCGGCACTATATCTTTTGGGACACTGTAAAGGGATACCAATGTGAGACTTATCTTTTCTGTCTATCAGAAGAATTGTACACCTTTGATTGTTGGTGTGAAGAGTCCTAGAGGATCCCACTARTAAAATAAACACAATCCAATGTACTGTATGTTTTGACATCCGTCAACTCTGTTTTATGTAAATAATTATCTATTTTCCCCTGGTCCAAACCAAATGGTTTCCTATTCTAGACAAGATCAAATGTGTATTTTTTGTGCACATAAGTGATGTCCTTTCTTTGAATGTCCTCTTTGATTCCTGTGCCGCAACATTAGACATTCAGATGTGTGTGGCTAAGGAGGTCATGGGAAATAGCTCTCCTTTTCAGTGGGGAAGCAGACGTCCACATGTCATTATAAGGTAGCAGAACAGCTTTGCATTCACTGATGTTCTCTGCTGTCATCAGACTGGAAATACACCACATCATGTACTCTAGCATTCCCCTGAAAATGTACAAAGACCTTCTTCCAAATGAACTACCATTACTATCAGAGAACTGACAGATTATTTTGCTTTTTCGAGGTACAGAAGTGTTGGGCCTATGAACAGAAAAGCAGGGGTTACCAGAGAGGTCTCTACATGAACCGGTAACAGATGAAGATATGTGTTGTATTTCAGAGGGAACAAGGAAGAAAGCGCAGTGGAATAAAGTTACCACAGATGGACCTATTGTGTGAAACCTCAGTGGACTGTAGAAAACATATGTCTTCCTTTCAATCTCTCCCATTCTTCACACAGACCTCTCCCATTCCATTCTCTCATTTCTCAAACATGAATTCTAAACTTTTCTGCCTGGGAGTCTCACACGGTTGTCCTTGTTTGATCCAATGACAAGTCCCAGAAGTGCCTCCTTGTCTTCAGAAATGGCTTCTTTCTTTCATTTCTATTTTTCCGTGCCAGTAGACCTACAAGTGGATCTCCAAGTGACGGGAAGGAGATTTGTTGGAGGGATTTCTCAACGTTGGGCCACAGCAGCAGTTGGCCCGATGTAGGAGCTGAGCTCCAGCCCAATCAAACGGCTGCACCTGGTGCTTCATTACTTGTTCCTCTTTGTCTCCCTGCTCTCTGTTGGCGACAACATGCTAGGAATGTTGAAATGAATTTACAAATTGACAGAGCCTGCACTGATGCTGATAATGACACGAGAGGCAGGGATTGAAGGGAAGGCGCTCTGAAGAAAAGTTTTTAGAAGAGAAGAACAATGCGGCACGGCACGCTCCTCAATATCAATGCTGTAAATATAAATCTGCTTCGACATAAAGCTGCTTGTCTATGGCACTGTCTTCTGTGAGAGCTACTCTTTGTTGTTTTTCGGGGGGTTTCATTCCCTTCTTTGTCTCTGTTGCCCAGAGAGATAATAACTATACATATTTTTCTTTAGATGATGTAGGTAAACAAAATATGTTGTCCTCATCGTATCAATAGTTTATCTTCATGATGTAGTGCATCAGGTCACATCCACTAAAACARAATGAGTAACAGACACAGGCAACAGAGATGAAAAATCTATTGAACGTTTTTACAGTGTGATTTTTAAGATCTCCATTCCCTGAGTGTATTGCCAAATTTAAAAACCATTCTAACACCACAAAACATAAAAGCTCCTCTTGCCTCAAAGTAAAAGAAAAAGCCATCTTGCCAAAGTATGAATAATAACTACTTGATAAGCCATGCAATACATTTGACTGAAAGGTGTTGGCATCATCACAGTGCCAAAGGCCTGTTCTCTCTGCCCGACTGCTCACTACCTATGATGGCATATTGGAAATGTTTGTAGAGAATGATAGAGGCCACTAGTAGCCAAAAGGCACTTTTAGCATGGGCAGCGCCATGCTTCCTCCAGTTTAAAGTAGTCAAAGTAGTCCACTGGGTGGGGATTCCGATGGGTTGTAGCCTCAATGGCGCTGCCCTTGCTCTCACATACGCTATAATGGTACAGATACACTGAGTATACCAAACACAAGGAACGCTTTCCTAATATTGAGTTCCAGCCCCCCACCCCCCAATCCCTCAGAACAGCCTCAATTCATCGGGGCATGGACTCCACAAGGTGTTGAAAGCGTTACACAGGGATGCTGGCCCATGTTYATTCCAATCCATCCCACATTTGTGTTAAGTTGGATGGATGTCCTTTGGGTGGTGGACCATTCTTGATAGACACGGGAAACTGTTGCGTGTGAAAAACCCATCAGCGTTGCAGTTCTTGACACAAACTGGTGCACCTGTCACCTACAGTGGCTTGCGAAAGTGTTCACCCCCCTTGGCATTTTTCCTATTTTGTTGCCTTACAACCTGGAAATAAAATAGATTTTGGGGGGGGGGGTTGTTTCATTTGATTTACACAACATGACTACCAATTTTAAGATGCTAAATATTTTTTCTTGTGAAACAAACAAGAAATAAGACAAAAGAAACTGAACCTGAGCGTGCATAACATTTCACCCTCCGAAGTCAATACTTTGTAGAGCCACCTTTGCAGCAATTACAGCTGCAAGTCTCTTGGGGTATGTCTCTATAAGCTTGACACATCTAGCCACTGGGATTTTTGCCCATTCTTCAAGGCAAAACTGCTCCAGCTCCTTCAAGTTGGATGGGTTCCGCTGGTGTACAGCAATCTTTAAGTCATACCACAGATTCTCAATTGGATTGAGGTCTGGGCATTGACTAGGCCATTCCAAGACATTTAAATGTTTCCCCTTAAACCACTCAAGTGTTGTTTTGGCAGTATGCTTAGGGTCGTTGTCCTGCTGGAAGGTGAACCTCTGTCCCAGTCTCAAATCTCTGGAAGTCTGAAACAGGTTTCCCTCAAGAATTGTCCTGTATTTAGCACCATCCATCATTCCTTCAGTTCTGACCAGTTTCCCAGTCCCTGCCAATGAAAAACATCCCCACAGCATGATGCTGCCACCACCATGCTTCACTGTGGGGATGGTGTTCACCTTGATGGCCAAAAAGCTAAATTTTAGTCTCATCTGACCAGAGTACCTTCTTCCAGATGTTTGGGGAGTCTTCCACACGCCTTTTGGCGAACACCACACGTGTTTGCCTATTTATTTCTTTAAGCAATGGCCTTTTTCTGGCCACTCTTCCGTTAAGCCAGGCTCTGTGGAGTGTACGGCTTAAAGTAGTCCTGTGGACAGACACTCCAATCTCCGCTGTGGAGCTTTGCAGCTCCTTCAGGGTTATCTTTGGTCTCTTTGTTGCCTCTGATTAATGCCCTTCTTGCCTGGTCCATGATGTTTGGTTGGTGTCCCTATCTTGGCAGGTTTGTTGTGGTGCCATATTCTTTAACTTTTTTTATAATGGATTTAATGGTGCTCTGTGGGATGTTCAAAGTTTCAGATATTTTTTTATAACCCAGCCCTGATCTGTACTTCTCCACAACTTTTTCCCTGTAGGCACTGTACTTCTATACCCTGTTCAAATCACTTCAATATTTTATCTTGTCAATTCACCCTCTGAATGGCACACACACACACAATCCATGTCTTAATTGTCTCAAGGCTTAAAAACCCTTCTTTATCCTATCTCCTCCCCTTCATCTACACTGATTGAAGTGAATTTAACAAGTGACATCAAAAGGGATCATAGCTTTCACTTGGATTCACCAGGTTATTCTATGTCATGGAAAGAACAATAGTTCTTAATGTTTTGTATACTCAGTGGCACTATTCAGCATTATTGTCTTGGACAGCCGCCGAATGCAATTGATGCCATGTTGCAGGGATATACAGCACTGGCTCACCCACACACGTAATACGTTATTTCATCAGTGCATAAGCCATGTGTAATCATTTGTGTCATTCCGCAGATGCTGTCATATATTATGAAAGGGACTGGTCGTAAAAGCTTTATATCCCATCGATGCCTCTGGCCAGGGATGCCCGGAGATCAGGGAGTTATCCTCACCTTGGATCAACTGAGACTGGGCACTGAAAGATACAGTAGATTGTCAAATAGTTTGAAAATTAGTTATTGAGAGAGAGAGAGAGATTGAGAGATTGAGAGAGAGAGATTGAGAGAGAGAGATTGAGAGAGAGAGATTGAGAGAGAGAGATTGAGAGAGATTGAGAGAGAGAGATTGAGAGAGAGAGATTGAGAGAGAGACAGATTGAGAGAGCGAGATTGAGAGAGCGAGATAGCGAGAGCGAGAGAGAGAGAGACCATAGGCAAAACAAGGCTTGCTATTGAAATCGGGGAACATAACACATTCACTGATCACAATAATAAAAAATATTCCAGTAAAGATCTGATCCAAATGAACAATGGACATCCCTAATGAGCCCCCTGGGTTCTGAAGGGAGCCATAGATAATGCTGGGTTTGCAGGGCTGGTTCTGCAGAAACAGTTCTGCTAGATATGATACCCGCTTCCGGGTTGGAGCGAGCGGTCGCATTCGCGCTTTGGTCCGCAGGTAGTATAACTTTTCATTACATTTCATTACATTTCATTATAGTACAACGGTTTGATTTGTCTAATCTTAGCAATTTCTTCTTAGCTAGCTACATAGCCGTCTTTGTATCAAAGATAATTGCGTAATTATCGTATTTCGTCGTCCTAACGCAGTCTACACTGCTATCTGCCCAGCAGCTAGCCAGCTAGCAAACGTCCACCGTCTACCGAATAGCCAGCAGCTGTAGCAACTATTACACTCAACTGAAACGACTTGATTAGTGTAGTGTTAGCTAGCTACATAGTTGTCTTTGCTGTCTTCGTATCCAAGATAATTGTGTAGTTTTAGAGTGTGTAGTTTTAGAGTGATTATCTTAATTTACCGAGGTTAGCTAGCCAGTATTTGTCGTCCTTAACGTAGGAGACAACTGCTAGCTAGCCAACAGCTACGCCAACGTCTACCGAATAGAACTTCCGCACTCAACAACCCGGTCGCATTCCGCTTCGCTTCGCTTCGCTCCTCCAAGGTAGTATCACATTTTCATTTCATTTCATTACAGTACAACGGTTTGATTTGTTTGATTCGTAGCTAGCTACACAGCTAGCTACATAGCCGTCTTTGATCAAAGATAATTGTGTAGTCTAAGGCGATTTTCCAGGTTAGCTAGCCAGCTACTATCGTTCTTTTTAACGCAACGTAACGTAAATCAACACTGCTAGCTAGCCAGCTAGCCCCCGAATAGCAGCACTGTAGAAACTATTACACTCAACGGAACTACTTGATTAGTGTAGTGTCAACAACGCAGCCACTGCCAGCTAGCCTACCAAAGTCAACAACGCAGCCACTGCCAGCTAGCCTACTTAGCAGTACTGTATCATCTTAATCATTTTAGTCAATAAGATTCTTGCTACGTAAGCTTAACTTTCTGAAACATTCAGACGCGTAGTCCACTTGTCATTCCAATCTCCTTTGCATTAGCGTAGTCTCTTCTGTAGCCTGTCAACTATGTGTCTGTCTATCCTGTTCTCTCCTCTCTGCACAGACCATACAAACCGCCTCACACCACGTGGCCGCGGCCACCTAATCTGGTGGTCCCAGCGCGCCGACCCACGGGAGTTCCAGGGTCTCCGCGTAGCCTCTGGAACTGCCGATCTGCGGCAACAGGAGATTCATCTCAGCCTATGCCTCCCTCCAGTCTCGACTTTTGGCACTGACGGAAACATGGATCACCAGCAGGATAACACTGCTACTCCTACTGCTCTCTCTTCGTGCCGCCCACGTGTTCTCGCACACCCCGAGAGCTTCTGGTCAGGCGGGGTGGTGGCACCGGGATCCTCATCTCTCCCAAGTGGTCATTCTCTCTTTCTCCCCTTACCCATCTGTCTATCGTCTCCTTGAATTCCATGCTTCACAGTTACCAGCCCTTTCAAGCTTAACATCCTTATCATTTATCGTCCTCCAGGTTCCCTCGAGAGTTCATCAATGAGGCTTGATGCCTTGATAAGCTCCTTTCCTGAGGACGGCTCACCTCTCACAGTTCTGGGCGACTTTAACCTCCCCACGTCTACCTTTGACTCATTCCTTCTGCCTCTTCTTTCCACTCCTCTCCTCTTTTGACCTCACCCTTCACCCTTCCCCCCCTACTCACAAGGCAGGCAATACGCTTCGACCTCATCTTTACTAGATGCTTGTTCTTCCACTAACCTCATTGCAACTCCCCTCCAAGTCTCCGACCACTACCTTGTATCCTTTTCCCTCTCGCTCTCTCCAACACTTTCCCACACTGCCCTACTCGGATGGTATCGCGCCGTCCCAACCTTCGCTCTCTCTCCCCCGCTACCCTCTCCTCTTCCATCCTATCATCTCTTCTCTGCTCAAACCTTCTCCAACCTATCTCCTGATTCTGCTCTCCTCAACCCTCCTCTTCCTCCCTTTCTGCATCCTTTGACTCTCTATGTCCCCTATCCTCCAGGCCGGCTCGGTCCTTCCCCTCCCGGCTCCGTGGCTTCGACGACTCATTGCGAGCTCACAGACAGGCTCCGGGCCACGCGAAGCGGTAAAGGAGGAAAACTCGCCTCCCTGCGGACCTGGCATCCTTTCACTCCCTTCCTCTCTACATTTTCCTCTTCTGTCTCTGCTGCTAAAGCCACTTCTACCACTCTAAATTTCCAAGCATCTGCCTCTAACCCTGGAGAGCTCTTTGCCAACCTTCTCCTCCCTGCCTGAATCCTCCTCGCCCCTCCCCCCCTCCTCCCTCTCTGCAGAATGACTTCGTCAACCATTTTGAAAAGAAGGTCGACGACATCACGATCCTCGTTTGCCTAAGTCAAACACACCGCTGGTTCTGCTCACGCACTGCCTCCTGTGCTCTGACCTCTTTCTCCCCCTCTCTCTCCAATGGAAATCTCAGCGGGTCTGTTGACGGCCCGGCCGCCCAAACAACCTGCCCGCTTGACCTATTCCCTCTTCTTCTCCAGACCATTTCGGAGCCTTCTCCCTTACCTGTCACCTCGCTCATCAACTCATCCGCTGACCGCTGGCTACGTCCTTCCGTCTTCCAGAGAGCGAGAGTTGCTCCCTTCTGAAAAAACCTACACTCGATCCTCCGATGTCAACAACTACAGACCCGTAATCCCCTTCTTTCTTTCTCTCCAAAAAACTCTTGAACGTGGCCGTCCTTGGCCAGCTCTCCCGCTACTCTCTCTCTCAGAATGACCTTCTGATCCCAAATCAGTCAGGTTTCAATAGACTAGTCATTCCAAGCTGAGACTGCCTCTTCTCTGTATCACGGTAGGGCTCCGCACTGGCTAAGCTAACTCTCTCTCCTCTGCTTCATCCTTTAGACCTATGGCGCTTCGATACTGTGACCATGCAGATCTCCTCCCACGCTTCCGAGTTGGGCATCCGGCGCGGGCCACGCTTGATTGCGTCTAACCTGACAGGTCGCTCCTACCAGGTGGCGTGGCGAGAATCTGTCCCTCACGCACGTGCTCTCCACCACTGGTGTCCCCAGGGCTCTGTTCTAGCCCTCTCTATTCTCGCTATCACCAGTCACTTGGCTCTGTCAGAACCTCACATGGTCTCTCTCTCATTGCCTATGCAGACGACACACAACTACTCTTCCTCCCCTTTCCCCTTCTGATGACGAGGTGGCGAATCGCATCTTGCATGTCTGGCAGACATATCAGTGTCGGATGACGATCACACCCGTCAAGCTGAACCTCAGCAGACGGAGCTGCTTCTTCTCCCGGGGAAGGACTGCCCGTTCCTGATCCTCGCCCATCACGGTTGACAACCCATTGTGTCCTCCTCCCAGAGCCGCTAGAACCTTGGGCGTGATCCTGGACAACAACCTGTCGTTCTCAACTAACATCAAGGGTGGCCCGTTCCTGTAGGTTCATGCTCTACAACAATCCGCAGAGTACGACCTCTGCCTGCACACAGGACGCGGCGCAGGTCCTTAATCCAGGCACTTGTCATCTCACGTCTGGATTACTGCAACTCGCTGTTGGCTGGGCCTCCGCTTGCCTGTGCCATTAAACCCTACAACTCATCCAGAACGCCGCAGCCCGTCTGGTGGTTCAACCTTCCCAGTTCTCTCACGTCACTCCGCTCTCCGCTCTCTCCACTGGTTCCAGTTGAAGGCTCGCATCCGCTACAAGAGATGGTGGCTTGCCTACGGAGCTGTGAGGGGAACGGCACCTCAGTACCAGTCAAGCGCTCTGATCAGGCCCTACACCAAACAAGGGCACTTGCGTTCCTCCACCTCTGGCCTGCTCGCCTCCCTAACCAATGAGGAAGTACGTTCAACTCAGCCCAGTCAAACTGTTCGCTGCTCTGGCCCCCAATGGTGGAACACACTCCTCCACGACGCCAGGACAGCCGAGTCAATCACCACCTTCCGGAGACACCTGAAACCCCACCTCTTTAAGGAATACCTAGGATAGGGTAAAGTAATCCTTCTCACCCCCCCCCCTTAAAAGATTTAGATGCACTATTGTAAAGTGGCTGTTCCACTGGATGTCATAAGGTGAATGCACCAATTTGTAAGTCGCTCTGGATAAGAGCGTCTGCTAAATGACTTAAATGTAAATGTAATGTAAATGTAAATATGTAGGTTCACACACACACATACACACACACACCAACCCACGCAGTTCAGGCACTATGCTATAGCATAGAAGAGACCAGACCCAAACTGAGAATTATGAAATTGTAGTTATATGCCCTTTCATCAGTGCCAATTCATACGTTGTGCCACTAATTGAAGACCAAGTCTTTCCTGACACACAAAAATATATAAACTCAGCAACAACAAAAAAACGTCCCTTTTTCAGGACCCTGTCTTTCAAAGATAATTCATAAAAATCCTAATAACTTCACAGATCTTCAATGTAAAGGGTTTAAACACTGTTTCCCATGCTTGTTCAATGAACCGTAAACAATTAATGAACATGCACCTGTGGAATAGTCGTTAAGACACTAACAGCTTACAGACGGTAGGCAATTAAGGTCACAATTATGAAAACTTAGGACACTAAAAGAGGCCTTTCTACTGACTCTGAGAAACACCAAAAGAAAGATGCCCAGGGTCCCTGCTCATCTGCGTGAATGTGCCTTAGGCATGCTGCAAGGAGGCATGAGGACTGCAGATGTGGCCAGGGCAATAAATTGCAATGTCCGTACTGTGAGACGCCAAAGACAGCGCTACAGGGACACAAGACGGACAACTGATCATCCTTGCAGTGGCAGACCACGTGTAAAAACACCTGCACAAGATCGGTACATCCGAACATCACCCCTGCGGGACAGGTAGAGGATGGCAACAACAACTGCCCGAGTTACACCAGGAACGCACAATCCCTCCATCAGTGCTCAGACTGTCCGCAATAGTCTGAGAGAGGCTGAACTGAAGGCTTGTAGGCCTGTTGTAAGGCAGGTCCTCACCAGACATCACCTGTAACAACGTCGCCTATGGGCACAAACCCACCGTCGCTGGACCAGACAGGACTGGCAAAAAAGTGTTCTTCACTGACGAGTCGCGGTTTTGTCTCACCAGGGGTGATGGTCGGATTCGCATTTATCATCGAAGGAGTGAGTGTTACACCGAGGCCTGTACTCTGGAGCGGGATCGATTTGGAGGTGGAGGGTCCGTAATGGTCTGGGGCGGTGTGTCACAGCATCATCGGACTGAGCTTGTTGTCATTGCAGGCAATCTCAACGCTTTGCATTACAGGGAAGACATCCTCCTCCCTCATGTGGTACCCTTCTTGCAGAACCATCCTGACACGACCCTCCAGCATGACAATGCCACCAGCCATACGGCTCGTTCTGTGCGTGATTTCCTGCAAGACAGGAATGTCAGTGTTCTGCCATGGCCAGCGAAGAGCCCG
>NC_036843.1:23818249-23861419 GCF_002910315.2 Salvelinus sp. IW2-2015
CTTTTTTGCGGCCGGAGTCCGCATCTTGGGGGGGGGGGGGGGGTACTGTCACGTTCCTGACCTTTATTTTTCTTTGTTTAACTTTGTTTAGTTGGTCAGGACTTGAGCTGGGTGGGTAGTCTATGTTATGTGTTTCTATGTTGGGTTCAATTTGTTGCCTGATATGGTTCTCAATTAGGGCAGGTGTTTGACGTTTCCTCTGATTGAGAACCATATTAAGGTAGGTTGTTCACACTGTTGTTTGTGGGTGATTGTTGCTGTGTCTGTGTTTGTTACACCACACGGTACTGTCTCGTCTCGTTCGTTCGTTCTTTTTCCTGTTCGTGCGTTCATTGTTTTTATGTTCACAAGTTCAGGTCTGTTTAACGTCGTTTGTTGTTTTGTAGTTTATTCAAGTGTTCTTCGTGGTTCGTCTTTCATTTAATAAATCATTATGTCTACATACCTCGCTGCGTGTTGGTCCGATCCATGCTCCTCCTCGTCTGAGGAGGAGAACGAATATGACGAACGTTACATGTGGAGTAACTACAACGTTGTTGATCCATCCTCAATAATTTTCCTATCGCAGCCATTAAACTCTGTAGCTGTTTTAAAGTCACCATTCCTCATGGTAAAATCCCTGAGCGGTTTCCTTCCTCTCCGGCAACTGAGTTAGGGAGGACGTATGTCAATCACCGTATCTTATCAGCAGACTCAACAGCCTTGGTTTTCTCTAATGACTGCCTCGCCTGGTTCACTAACTACTTCTCAGAAAGAGTTCAGTGTGTCAAATCGGAGGCCTGTAGTCCAGACCTCTGGCAGTCTCTATTGGGGTGCCACAGGGTTCAGTCCTCGGGCAGACTCTTTCTCTGTTTACATCAATGATATCGCTTTTGCTGCGGGTGATTCTTTGATGCACCTCTACGCAGACGACACCATTCTGTATACATCTGGCCCTTCTTTGGACACTGTGTTAACAAACCTCCAAACGAGCTTCAATGCCATACAACACTCTTCCATGGCCTCCAATTGCTCTTAAATTCTAGTAAAACTAAATGCATGCTCTTCAACCGATCGCTGCCCGCACCCACCCGCCCGACTAGCATCACTTCTCTGGACTCCCCCCACTTTGGTGGGGCTCTGGTGCGGGGACCTCGTCGCCGACCCCGGACTGGGGACCCTCGCTGCAGGCCCCTGACTGGGGACCCTCGCTGCAGGCCCTGACTGGGGACCTCGTTGCAGGCCCCGGACTGGGACCCTCATTGCAGCCCCGGACTGGGACCCTCGTTGCAGGCCCGGATTGAGGACCTCGTTGCAGGCCCATTACGTGAGAACCGTCGCTGGAGGATTCGTGCCATGGATCATCCCTGGAGGCTTCGTGCCATGGATCATCACGGAGGCTTCGTCATGATCATCAGCTGGAGGCTTCGTGCCATGGATCATCACTGGAGGCCTTCGTGCCATGGATCATCACTGGAGCGTTCGTGCCATGGATCATCACTGAGGCTTCGTGCCATGGATCATCACTGGAGGCTTCGTGCCATGGATCATCACTGGAGGCTTCGTGCCATGGATCATCAGTGGAGGCTTCGTGCCATGGATCAACACTGAGGCTTCGTGCCATGGATCATCACTGGAGCTTCGTGTGCCATGGATCATCACTGGAGGCTTCGTGCCATGGATCATCACTGGAGGCTTCGGGCCATGATCATCACTGGAGGTTCAGGCCATGGATCATCACTGGAGGCTTCGAAACACTTGATACTGTGGACCTGTCGCTGGAGGCTCCGGACTGTGGCCCGTCGTTGGAGGTTCCGGACTGTGGCCCGTCGTTGGAGGTTCCAGATGGTGGCCCGTCGTTGGAGGTTCCGGACTGTGGCCCGTCGTTGGAGGTTCCGGACTGTGAAACGTCGCCGGAAGCTCTGGACTGGGAACTGTCGCCGGAAGCTCTGGACTGGGAGCTGTCGCCAGATGCTCTGGTGTGTGTAGGCGCACTGGAGGCTTGATGCGTGGGACCGGCACCGGACTGATGACACGCACCTCAGGGCGAGTGCGGAGAGGAGGCACAGGACTGGACTGTGGAGCCGTACAGGAAGCCTGGTGCGTGGAATCGGAACAGGTCTCACCGGACTGGGGAGATGCACTGGAAGCCTGGTGCGTGGTGCAGGATCCGGATACACTGGAGGGCCGTGGATGCGCACTGGAGATCTCAGGCGTGGAGCTGGCACAACCCGTCCTGGCTGGATGGTTACTTTCGCCCAGAAAATGCGGGGCGCTAGCACAGGACGCACTGAGCTATGCAGGCGCACCAGAGACACCGTGCGCAGAGCTGGCGCAGGATATCCTGGGCCGTAGAGATGCACTGGAGGCCAAATGCTCTGTGCTGGCACCATCCGTCCTGGCTGGATGCCCACTCTAGCCTGGCCGATGCGGGGAGCTGGAATATAGAGCACCGGGCTATGAGTGCGCACTGGAGACACCGTGCGCATCACTGCATAACACGGTGCCTGACCAGTCACACGCTCCCCACGGTAAGCACAGGGAGTTGGCTCAGGTCTCCAACCTGACTCAGCCAATCTCCTCGTGTGCCCCCCAAATTTTTTTMGGGGGGGCTGCCTCTCGTGCCTGCTCCGCTGTGCCAACTCCTCGTACTGACGCCGCTCTGCTTTCGCCGCCTCTATCTCCTCCCTGTAAGGTCCTTCAGTCGGCAATTCCAGTCCTTGGGGATCTGATTGGTGTCACACTTTCCCACCATCCCTAGCAAACACACCTGATTTAAACTAATTGCATTTTTAAATGAAGATCATGATTAGTTGATTATTGGAGTCAGGTGTGTTAGCTGAGGCTGGGGCAAAAGTGTGACACCAATCAGGCACCCGAGGACTGGAGTTGCCCAGGCCTGTCCTAGACGGTGACAGAGGCAAGTGGTAACAGAGCGCCAAGTTTAGGACCAAAACGCTCCTCAACAGCTTCTACCCCCAAGCCATAATTCTGCTGAACAATGAATCAAATGGCCCCCTGGACTATCTACTACTCACTGTTTATTATCTATGCGTAGTCACTTTACCCCTACCTACATGTACAAGTTACCTTGACTAATCCGTATACCCCCGCAAATTGACTCGGTACCAGTATCCCCTGCATATAGCCTCGTTCTTGTTGTTTTATTGTGTTACTTTTTATAATTACTTTTTACTTTTGTTTATTTTGTAAAATTGTTCTTAACTCTTTCTTGAACTGCATTGTTGGTAAAGGACTTGTAAGTAAGTTTTTCACGATAAGGTCTACTACAACTGATGTATTCGGCGCATGTGACAAATGCATTTTGATTTGAACTTACTTAGGCTCGCCATAACAAAGGAGTTAAATACTTATTGACTCAAGACAGATCAGCTTTTCATAAAAAAAAATAATAATAATAATTCCACTTTGACATGATGGGGTATGGTGTGTAGGCCAGTGACACAAAATCTCAATTTACTTCATTTTAAATTCAGGCTGTAATACAACAAAATGTGGAAAAAGTCAAGGGGTTTGAATACTTTCTGAAGACACTGTATACTGCATCGGTGGTAGGCTACACCTTTCACAAGGTCTCTTTCTCAC
This sequence comes from Salvelinus sp. IW2-2015, assembly GCF_002910315.2. Taxonomy (NCBI): domain Eukaryota; kingdom Metazoa; phylum Chordata; class Actinopteri; order Salmoniformes; family Salmonidae; genus Salvelinus; species Salvelinus sp. IW2-2015. The sequence continues at coordinate 23,821,835 of NC_036843.1, forward strand.
CAGACTCCCAATCTATGGATCTGTCATTGCTATGGTGTTGGCCACTAAAACATTAGTCCACAGTGTGTGAGAAATCATGGTTACACTGTTGATGAACAGTCTTTTAATTGAATTAGACACCCACTCAGTCTACCCAAACACCTGATAATTTGTCTGAGTCCCAAATGGAAACCTATTGTCTTGTGCACACCGTTTGACCAGCACCCAACGGGCATTTTAAAGGGAATAGGGTGCCATTTGGGACACCCTTTCCCACTGGGCACACACTGGTTGAATCAACATTGTTTCCACAAAATTTCAATGAAATTACATTGAACCAACGTGGAATAGACGTCTGTGCCAAGACTAATTGATTGATATAGCTTCTCGAAGGAAATCCCCAGGCATATTCTAGAGGCTCTCCTACACGGGGCCACAGATGTTGAATGGGGAGCTAGTTCTCACAGTATTTTTTTCTCCTTGCTCACGGTCCAATCTTTTTTTGACTAATGATGTTTTCCCCTCGTGTGATCAGGGAGAGACAGGAGGCAGCTCTGGAGAGAGTGGGCATCTGAACACCTGCTGAACACCCCTCCTCTCCAAGCTCAGTGGGAGACACACAAAACCTCACAGACCAGTGGGAGACATATGGTCACCACTCATTGTAGCTCGCTGGGAAAATCACCACTGAAGCAGCACAGCAGTGTGTGTGTGTGTGTGTGTGTGTGTGTGTATTGTGTGTGTGTGTGTGTGTGTGTGTGTGTTGTGTGTGTGTGTGTGTGTGTGTGTGTGTGTTGTGGTGTGGTTGTGGTGTGTGTGTGTGTGGTGTGTGTGTGTGTGTGTGTGCATTATTGTGTAAACGAATTAACACTAGTCTTGTTCAATGAGTGTCTAAAATTTTTGCAATAATGATAAGATATGACAAAATCTTGCCTTTTTAACTGTGGTATAAGAACAGGTGTACAAGCAATTTAAATGCTACTTTCTGAGTAATTATCCCCGTTTAATAAGGCACCCAAAAAGGAGCCCCACATTTCAGAAGACTATATATGGCTGCATAACTAGTGAGCATTGGGATTGAATACATATAGTAACATGGATATGTTTACTATTATAACAAAACAGGGAGATATAAGCTGCAAGAAAATGCATTATGATAATTGAGCTGCATGGTGTAATTGTCAAAATAATCATAGCATCTAATCATTTGTAATGCAGATTGATTTCATTAAACAAATGATCTCATTTAAAAAGTGAAGGGAGACACACATCCAATGTTGATCAGCTCTCAACAGTCATGTTGCATGGGAGGTGGTTGATTGGATCCTAACTGACAGATGCGATATCAACACTGGAATGGACCATAATTAACACAATGATTGAACTTTGCTTCAAATCCTGAGGGGAAAGGACATTTTTATTTATTCTCGTTGTCTGTCTTCCTGGTATGGCAGGGTTTTAAATCTGTCTTTCCTTGCCTTAGCTGTGTGAGTCCTTAATACCCCCCCCCTCCTCCTCTGGAATATGAGTCTACTGTAATTGCAAATGGAGTCAGCGAGAAAGACGCGTCAACAATACAAAGGTTTCATTTCCAACTGTGCATGCAGGTTCTGAATGTGAGGGGCATTTTAAGGAAGGAACCGTTTAACGAGAGAAATGTTCACTCTGAAGGAAACGTTTAGCGAGATGAATATTCACTCTGAAGGAACCGTTTAATGAGTGTAAAATTAATTTCTAAAGAACCGTTTAATGAGGGTAACATTCACTCGGAAGGAACCGTTTAACAAGGGTAACGTTCACTCTGACACGGAACCCAAACCGGCTGCGCGCGTGCGCCATCAAGCGCGATCGTGCATACATTTATTCTGTCCCCACACACCAAACGTGATCACGACACGCAGGTTAAAATATCAAAACAAACTCTGAACCAAATACATTAATTTGGGGACAGGTCGAAAAGCATTAAACCTTTACGGCAATTTAGCTAGCTAGCTTGCTGTTGCTAGCTAATTTGTCCTGGGATATAAACATTGAGTTGTTATTTTGCCTGAAATGCACAAGGTCCTCTACTCCGACAATTAGTCCACACATAAAATGGTCAACCGAATCGTTTCTAGTGATCTCTCCTCCTTCTAGGCTTTTACTTCTCTTGACTTTATATTGCGAATGGCAACTTTCATAAATTAGGTCCATTACCGCCACCGAACTCGTTTGTCTTTCAGTAACCCACGTAGGTATAACCAATGAGGAGATGGCATGTAGGTACCTGATTCTATAAACCAATGAGGAGATGAGAGAGGCAGGACTTGCAGCGCGATCCGCGTCAGAAATAGAACTGACTTCTATTTTAGCCCTTGGCAACGCAGATGCTCGCGAGCAGTGTTGGAGCAGTAATTGAATAACATAGATTTCTAAATTTATTTTGTAACACTTGCACACGCGATGGGAGCGGTGTAGTGAGCCTGTTAAGGAACCATTTACCGTGGGTAAAATTCCCTCTGAAGGATCCATTTAACGAGGGTAACGTTCATTCTGAAGGAACCATTTAACGAGGGTAACATTCACTCTGAAGGAACCGTTTAACGAGGGTAAAATTCACTCTGAAGGAACCATTTAACGAGGGTAAAATTCACTCTGAGAGGGAACCGTTTACCGTGGGTAACATTCACTCTGAAGGAACCGTTTAACGAGGGTAAAATTCACTCTGAAGGAACCGTTAAGCGAGGTCTGATTCACTCTGAAGGAACCAGTTTAACGAGGTGTAAAATTCATCTGAAGGAACCATTTACGAGAGGTAACTTCACTCTGAAAAGGAACCATTTAACAAGGGTAACATTCACTCTGAAGGAACCTTTAACGAGGGTAAATTCAGCTCTGAAGGAACGCATTTAACGAGGGTAAAATTCACTCTGAAGGAACCATTTAACAGGGTAACATTCACTCTGAAGGGAACCGTTTAAACAAGGGTAACATTCACTCTGAAGGAAACCGTTTACAAGGGTAACATTCACTCTGAAGGAACCATTTAACGAGGGTAACATTCACTCTGAAGGAACCGTTTAACGAGGTAACATTCACTCTGAAGGAACCGTTTAAACAAGGGTAACATTCACTCTGAAGGAACCATTTAACGAGGGTAACATTCACTCTGAAGGAACCGTTTAAGAAACAAGGGTAACATTCACTCTGAAGGAACCATTTAACGAGGGTAACATTCACTCTGAAGGAACCGTTTAACGAGGAAGTTAATTGTCTAGCTGTATGAACTTCAACATGACTGACTCAGCAGGAAGCTACCCACTGGGCAAAAACTGGTTCAATCAACATTGATTCCACGTCATTTCAAGCCAAAAGAATCGACAGTATGTGATGATGTTGAATTAACGTGGAAAACTAATTGGATTTGCACAGTCATCTATCTACGTAAGGCCATTTCTGATTTTTTTAAACCTAACTTTTAACCTATATCCAATACATGGTGATATTTGTTGTTGATTTCACCTTGAATTCATGTTAGATGACAACTCAACCAAATGTAAATCTCTAACGACATGTTGAACTGATATCTGTGCCCAGTCCAGCCCAGTCCACTCTCTAGGGCTGCGTCCCGAATTGCACCCTATGCCCTATTTGTGCACCCCATAGTGATCTGGTCAAAAGTAGTGCACTTTATAGGGAATAGGGTGCCATTTGAAACAAATCCTATGTTCCTGTAACAACAATGACTTCAGAGACAGGCTTCATGTGCAGCAGTGTCTAAACAAGGCTGTGGTTACCTTGTGGGCTAAAGGAGCCATACAGCCACTCAAGATGGTTTTTCTGTCTCAACTTTTCTCTTTCTCGCTCTTTCTCTCTTTTTCTTTCCCTCTCTACTTCTCTATCTCCCTTTCACGCTCTCTCCCTCCCCCTCTCTCTCTCCCTCTCTCTCTCTCTTGCACTCTCTTTCCATTCCCCTTTTCTCAACCCTCTCCCAAACCCCTGCTCCTCACACCAGACCTTGCCACTTGAGTGAGAACATAGTGGTGCAGGGCTCAACAAGAGCCTCTTATTTCAGCAGAGGATGGAAGCAATTAACGAAGGGCGAGCTGCTGGGAGGTGGGCAGTCACACGCACGCACACACACACACACACACACACACACACACACACACACACACACACACACACACACAAACACACACACACACACACACTGGGAGCAGGCTAGGATATCTTTGCATTAATCAGCATTTTTCACAAAGTCAGAGAGAACGTATGAAAGAGGGCCATCTGGTGGAAGCCAACACAATGTGAAGTATTGACACGTCTATTTGTCTATTCTACTCAGGAGGATCCAAAATATGCATATTAGGATTTAATCAAAGCAACTTTTGTACATGGATCAGTGGGTTTCTCCATTCGACTTACCTCACAGACTAATACGCTGTTCCCATATYTATGTATTAGAATGCTGTGGGCTGCTGAGGCGTACACCAGTGGAGGCTCCTCAGATGAAGGGGAGGACCATCTTCCTCAGTGAATTTCATAAAAATAAAAATAGTAAAACATTAAAAAAGCAATCATTTTTAGATAAAGCTGTACTAAATATATTCACGTCACCAAATATTTGATTAAAACACTGTTTTTCAGTAAAGGTCTACAGTACCCTCAACAGCACTCTGTAGGGTAGAACCATGGTGTAGCAGGAGGAAAGCTCGTTTCCATTCTCCTCTGGGTACATTGACTTCAAAACAAAACCTAGCAGGCTCATGGTTCTCACCCCCTTCCATAGACATACACAGTAATTCAAATGGATCAAAGAATGAATCTAGTCCTGAAAGCATAAGCTACAGCTAGCTAGCACTGCAGTGCATTAAAGGTGGTGAGTAGCTGTTTGCTACTGGTGGCGCAGTGGTCTAGGGCACTGCGACAGATAGTTTGTTCTATCTGCGCCACCAGAGTCTCTGGGTTCGCGCCCAGGCTGGGCTGGGTTCGCGCCCAGGCTCTGTCGCAGCCGGCCGCAACTGGGAGATCCGTGGGGCGACGCACAATTGGCATAGCATCATCCGGGTTAGGGAGGGTTTGGCCGGTAGGGAGGGTTTGGCCGGTAGGGATATCCTTGTCTCAGTATGTAAAAATGTAATWAAAATGTATGTAAGTCGCTCTGGATAAGAGCGTCTGCTCTTGGCCGGTAGGGATATCCTTGTCTCAGTATGTAAAAAATGTAATAAAATGTATGCACTCTACTGTAAGTCGCTCTGGATAAGAGCGTCTGCTAAATGACTAAAATGTAAATGTAATGATTGTTTGGCTTGGAAAGGTTTTTGCCTGGTCACAGACAGCTGATGTGTTATGCACTGAAGTCCACAAGCGAACGGAAAGGGTGAGAGAGGAGGAGCGCACATAGATGCGAGAAGGAATTACAATGAGCAAAGAGATCATGCTGTTTGTATGTGGCTGCTATGAATGTGAATTGTGTTCGCGTCTGATCAGGGGACAAATGCGTCTGATAATGGACAAATGTTTTATTGTCCATTAACTTACAGAGAACGAAAATGTCTCTTTATGCTCACAACCCATCTTATATCTTGATTCATTCCGCCGGTTCTGTTTCTTTAACGGAAACAAACAGTACAAAACAGGGATAAACATACCTGAATTTGTCCAATAGAAACTCTTGTTTGCAGCTGTTGGACTAATGATTACACACTAGATCAGCTAGATGCAGGCAAGAGTGTGCAAGACGGTATTAAATGTGTCACTGTCAGTCATCTTGATTACAAAAAAAAATCTCACAACCTGTGCACCTACGTTGTAGCTGCTACTGAATGCTGTAGCTGCTACTGAACGATAGGTAGCTGCTACTGAATGCTGTAGCTGCTAATGAACGCTGTTTACCTGCTACTGAACGCTGTTTACCTGCTACTGAACGTTGTGTAGCTGCTACTGAACGCTGTGTAGCTGCTACTGAACGCTGTGTAGCTGCTACTGAACGATGTAGCTGCTACTGAACGATGTTTTGCTGCTACTGAACGCTGTGTAACTGCTACTTAACGCTGTGTAGCTGCTACTGAACGATGTAGCTGCTACTGAACAATGTAGCTGCTATTGAACACTGTTTAGCAGCTACTGAACGCTGTGTAGCTGCTACTGAACGCTGTGTAGCTGCTACTGAACGCTGTGTAGCTGCTACTGAACGCTGTAGCTACTACTGAATGTTGTTCAGAGTGCTTGCTAATGTGAGGGTCCACTGAGCCACATAATAAGAAACAACTGTGTGATAATGATCTTCCACTGGGGGAGAGAAAAAAATATTTAATTCAAAGTACATTGGCATCATTCGTTATTCCATTCCTGCTTATTGTGCTGCTGCCTTTATCTTAGAAGAAGAAAAATGTTTTATTGTCCATTAACTTACAGAGAACGAAAATGTCTCTTTATGCTCACAACCCATCTTATATCTTGATATACTATAAAGATCATATGGTATAATTAATGTAATTGTATGCCATATATTGTATCTTTGGCAGTCTGCAGAGGCCAACAGACAGTCATTGAGTTTGTTCTTGAGGAATTTGAATTGGTTCTGTGGAAGGCGGATTATGTACATCTGACTGGAATATGAATCTGATTCATATTCATTAGGATCAACGTTGTAATATCAGGTTCACTTTACAAACTGGAGCCCAGGGTTATAATGAGATCTTCAGGGGCGGCAGGTAGCCTAGTGGTTAGAGCGTTGGGCCAGTAACTGAAAGGTTGATGTATCGAATCCCTGAGCTGACAAGGTAAAAATCTGTTGTTCTGACCCTGAACAAGGCAGTTAACCTGCAGTTCCCCGGTAGGCCGTCATTGTAAATAAGAATTTGTTCTTATCTGACTTGCCTAGTTAAATATTCAAATCCTTAATAATTTGTTACAGTTCTACTGTGGTGTGTATGTTAAAATGGAGGTGGTCAGATTACATAGGCCATGTCTTGGTTGAATCACCAATTGTTTTAATTTGGTTAAATCTTCACCACTTCATTTTAGTGTGTCTTTTAAAGTCATTGCTTCAGAACAACAGGTTTACATTTTTTGATATGAGATGAGATAAGCAAGCATTTAATGAAGGATTTGTGAATGTTAATTCATGTAAATCCATGTATGGTTCTCGTGAAGATGGTGGTCTTCGTAAAATCACCCAGTGATGTGTAATGATAGAGACCGTCTACTACACGTTCAGCAATGACACCTTCCTTCACTTTATGCTTTTATTTGATTCTCTAATAAAGGTAAAGGCTGGAAACGTGTTGGAGCATCAGGCCTCCGTGAACTTTGGGGCACGTCGCTACTTTGCGGTAATGTCTGCAGAGATTTTGACAAGACAATGAAACCGGGTTTGTGGAGCAATGGAAATAAACTTTTTTTTTTTATATGAAGGACCCAAAAGTAACACATTATGTTGTGTGTCATGAATATTGCCATCGAAGAGATATGTTGAAACACCCTAGCCTCGCCAACAGCACCCCAGCAACCTGACAAACATCTAAGTGGCACTGCGTTTGAGTCTCTCAGAAGAAATGGCAGCCTCAAATACTTTGTCAAGCCATCACATGTACAGTTGAAGTCGGAAGTTTACATACACCTTAGCCAAATACATTTAAACTCACTTTTTCACAATTCCTGATGTTTAATCCAAGTAGAAATTCCCTGTTTTGGGTCAGTTAGGATCACCACTTTATTTTAAGAATGTGAAATGTCAGAATAATAGCAGAGAGAATTATTTATTTCAGCTTTTATTTCTTTCATCACATTCCCAGTGGGTCAGAAGTTTACATACACTCAATTAGTATTTGGTAGCATTGCCTTTAAATTGTTTAACTTGGGTCAAACGTTTCGGGTAGCCTTCCACAATCAGTTGGGGGAATGTTGGCCCATTCCTCCTGACAGAGCTGGTGTAACTGAGTCAGGTTTGTAGGCCTCCTTGCTCGCACACACTTTCAGTTCTGCCCACACATTTTTTATGGGATTGAGGTCAGGGCTTTGTGATGGCCACTCCGATACCTTGACTTTGTTGTCCTTGAGCCATTTTGCCACAACTTTGGAAGTATGCTTGGGGTCATTGTCCGTTTGGAAGACCCATTTGCGACCAAGCTTTAACTACCTGACTGAGGTCTTGAGATGTTGCTTCAATATATCCACATCATTTCCCTTCCTCATGATGCCATCTATTTTGTGAAGTGCACCAGTCCCTCCAGCAAAGCACCCCCACAACATGATGCTGCCACCCCCGTGCTTCACGGTTGGGATGGTGCTCTTCAGCTTGCAAGCCTCCCCTTTTTCCTCCAAACATAACGATGGTCATTATGGCCAAACAGTTCTATTTTTGTTTCATCAGACCAGAGGACATTTCTCCAAAAAGTACGATCTTTGTCCCCATGTGCAGTTGCAAACTGTAGTCTGTCTTTTTATGGTGGTTTTGGAGCAGTGGATTCTTCCTTGCTGAGCGGCCTTTCAGGTTATGTCGATATAGGACTAATTTTACTGTGGATAAAGATACTTTTGTACCTGTTTCCTCCAGCATCTTCACAAGGTCATTTGCTGTTGTTCTAGGATTGATTTGCACGTTTGACACCAAAGTTTGTTCATCTCTAGGAGACAGAACGCGTCTCGTTCCTGAGCAGTATGATGGCTGTGAGGTTCCATAATGTTTATACTTGCGTACTGTTTGTTGTTTGTAAAGATGAACATGGTACCTTCAGGCGTTTGGAAATTGCTCCCAAGGATGAGCCAGACTTGTGGAGATCATGGCTGATTTCTTTAGATTTTACATTGATGTCAAGCAAAGAGGCACTGAGTTTGAAGGTAGGCCTTTAAATACATCCACAGGTACACCTCCAATTGACTCAAATGATGTCAACTAGCCTATCAGAAGCTTCTAAAGTCATTACATCATTTTCTAGAATTTGCCAAGCTGTTTAAAGGCACAGTCAACTTAGTGTATGTAAAATTCCCGACCCACTGGAATTGTGATACAGTGAATTATAAGTGAAATATTCTCTCTGTAAACAATTGTTGGAAAAATTATTTGTGTCATGCACAAAGTGGATGTCCTAACCGACTTGCCAAAACTATAGTTTGTTAACAAGAAATGTGTGGATTTGTTGAAAAACGAGTTTTAATGACTCCAACCTAAGTGTATGTAAACTTCAACTTCAACTGTATATCCACTAAGATGGCGCTGGAGAAGAAGGCTGACGTTTTACGTGTTCCTATCCAATTGTGTTTTTTTGTTCTTTTCTTTGCGTTGTTATGTACAAAAATGTTTGTACATAATGTTGCTGCTAACGTCTCTTATGACCAAAAATAACTTCTGGACATCAGAACTGCGATTACTCACCACGAACTGGCAGAATCCTTTTTTTCCTTTAACGAGCTCAGTTCGCCGTCATTTGCATGAAGAGAAGGAGGAGAAAAAGGGGCCAGAGGGCGGGCTGCCATCTGAGAATTCGTAGGTGATCAAATAAACCCCCACTGCCTTCCATTCTGCTAGCAAACGTGTAATCATTGGAAAATAAAATCAATGACCTACGCGGAAGATTAAACGACCAACGGGACATTCAAAACTGTAATATCTGTGGCTGAACGACGACATTATCAACAGACAGCTGGCTGGTTATACGCTTTATCGGCAGGATGGAACAGCGGCGTCTGGTAAGACAAGGGGAGGTTGACTATGTATTTTTGTAAAAAAAACAGCTGGTGAACGATATCTAAGGAAGTCTCAAGGTTTTGTTAGCCTGAGTTAGAGTATCTCATGGTAAGCTGTAGACCACACTATCTACCTAGAGAGTTTTCATCTGTATTTTTCGTAGCTGTCTACATACCAACACAGACTAATCCTGGCACTAAGACCGCACTCAATGAGCTGTGTCCCACCATAAGCAAACAGAAAAACGCTCAACCAGAGGCGGCGCTCCTAGTGGCGGGGGACTATAATACAGGGAACTTAAATCGGTCTTACCAAATATCTATCAGGATGTTAAATCTCCGGACCACCTTTACTCCACACACAGAGAGGCATACAAAGCTCTCCCTCAACCTCCATTTGGCAAATCTGACAATAATTCTATCCTCCTGATTCCTGCTTACAAGCAAAAAGTTAAGCYGGAAGCACCAGTGACTCGACCAATAAAAAAGTGGTCAGATGAAGCAGATGCTAAGCTACAGGACTGTTTTGCTAGCACAGACTGGAATATGTTCCGGGATTCCTCCGATGGCATTGAGGAGTACAGTACACCACATCAGTCATTGACTTCATCAATAAGTGCATCAATGACGTCATCCCCACAGTAATTGTACGTACATACCCCAACCAGAAGCCATGGATTACAGGAAACATCTGCACTGAGCTAAAGGCTAGAGCTGCCGCTTTCAAGGAGCGGGACTCTAACCTGGAAGATTAAAATAAATCCCACTTTGCCCTCCGACGAACCATCAAACAGCGTCAATACAGGACTTAGATCGAATCGTAACACACCGGCTCTGATGCTCGTTGGATGTGGCAGGGCTTGCAAACTATTACAGACTACAAAGGGAAGCAAAACCAAGAGCTGCCCAGTGACACGAGCCTACCAGGCTAGCTAAACTACTTCTATGCTCGCTTCAAGCCAAATAACACTGAAACATGCATGAGAGCACCAATTGTTCCGGAAGACTGTGTGATAACGCTCTCCGCAGCCGATGTGAGTAACACCTTTAAATAGGTCAACAGTCACAAGGCCAGACGGATTTCCAGGACGTGTACTGCGAGCATGCGCTGACCAATTGGCAAGCGTCTTCACCGACAGTTTCAACCTCTCCATGTCCGAGTCCGTAATACCAACATGTTTTAAGCAGACCACCATAGTCCCTGTGCCCAAGACCACTAAGGTAACCTGCCTAAATGACTACCGACCCATAGCATTCACGTATGTAGCCATGAAGTGTTTTGAATGGCTGGTCATGGCTAACATCAATCCATTATCCCAGAAACCATAGACCCACTCCAATTTGCATACCGCCCCAACAGATCCACAGATAATGCAATCTCTATTGCACACCACGCTGCCCTTTCCCACCTGGACAAAAATAACACCTATGTGAGATTGCTATTCATTGACTAAAGCTCAGCATTCAACACCACTGTGCCCTCAAAGCTAATCACTAAGCTAAGGACCCTGGGACTAAACACCTCCCTCTGCAACTGGATCCTGGATTTCCTGACGGGCCTCCCCCAGGTGGTAAGGGTAGGTAACAACATTTCCGCAACGCTGATCCTCAACACAGAGGGTGCGTGCTCTGTCCCCTCCTCTTCTCCCTGTTCACGACTGCACGGCCAGGCACGACTCCAACACCATCATTAAGTTTGCCGATGGCACAACAGTGGTAGGCCTGATCACCAACAACGATGAGACAGCCTATAGGGAGGAGGTCAGAGACCTGGCCGTGTTGTGCCAGGACAACAACCTCTCCCTCAACGTGATCAAGACAAAGGAGATGATTGTGGACTACAGGAAAAAGAGGACTGAGCACGCCCCCAATCTCATCGACGGGGCTGTAGTGGAGCAGGTTGAGAGCTTCAAGTTCCTTGGTGTCCACATCACCAACAAACTAACATGGTCCAAGCACACCAAGACAGTCGTGAAGAGGGCACGACAAAACCTATTCCCCTTCAGGAGACTGAAAAGATTTGGCATTGGTCCTCAGGTCCTCAAAAGGTTCTACAGCTGCACCATTGAGATCATCCTGACTGGTTGCATCACTGCCTGGTATGACAATAGCTCGGCCTCCGACCACAAGGCACTACAGAGGGTAGTGCGTATGGCCCAGTACATAACTTTGACCATTTTTAGGGCCTTCCTCTGACATCGCCTGGTATAGAGGTCCTGGATGGCAGGAAGCTTTGCCTAGACTCCAGCCACCCTAGTCATAGACTGTTCTCTCTGCTGCTAACGCACAGCAAGCGGTACCGGAGCGCCAAGTCTAAGTCCAAGAGGCTTCTAAACAGTTTCTACCCCCAAACCGTAAGACTCCTGAACATCTAATCAAGTGGCTACCCAGACTATTTGCCTTGCGCCTGCCCCCGCCTTTTTTTTAAACCGCTGCTACTCTCTGTTGTTATCATCTATGCATAGTCACTTTAATAACTCTACCTACATGTACATATTACCTCAATTACCTCGACAAACCGGTTGCCCCGCCCATTGACTCTGTACCTGTACCCCCCTGTATATAGTCTCGCTATTGTTATTTTACTGCTGCTCTTTAATTACTTGTTAATTTTATTTCTTATTCTTATTCTTAAACAAAAAATGAACTGTATTGTTGGTTATGGGCTCGTAAATATGCATTGACTGTAAGGTCTACACCTTTTGTATTCGGCGCATGTGACTAATACAATTTGATTTGATTTAATTAAACATAGCAGAGGTAGCTTGTCATTACTCACATACCTTAATAAGTCTATTTGCTCATAGCAGGTTCAGAATGTTTTTTCTCATTATATTAAAATCTTCAACATTTGAGAGATTCTCTCATCCTTTTTATCTCGCGGCACTAACATCTCTAACTGTGTGACAGATTAGAAGAAGATGACAGATGTAGGCTCATTCTTTTGTTGCTGAGAATTTTCCTGCAAATCAGGAAATTCAAACTTGAGTTTTAAAAAGGCTTTTGAAGTTTGTAATCACGACTTTTAAATTTCAGACTTGATTTGCGCTAACGAAAAATGTACCAACTCCATAAAAATGTCCATTAATTATAATGCACATAATAATTCACATTGCCTGTGTCTGCAGGATTATTTTCCTGCTGAAGCAAACTGGTTCAAATTAAGATCCTGCATCTGTAGTGGAACAACTTTTACTTCCTTTTTACCTCCTCAAACTTTAAATTGGTAATGAAAGGGACCAGCAGTCTGCTGCAATAGATATAGATCTAGCATCGTCTAGTCTGACTAGATTTAATCACTCATGTTCTATTTGATGCCCCCCTTGTCTGACGGTTTAGTTTTTTTCCTTGTTAAATCACTGGGCTGTGAAGACGGTGGTCCTCATAAAAAACACCCAGTGATGTGTAATGATAGAGACCGTCTATTACACAGCAAGCAATGACACCTTCCTTCACTTTATGCTGACTTTTATTTTATTCTCTCATAAAGGGTGTGTTTACCTCATAAAACAGAGGCTGGTTCAAAACGAGATATGTTGATCTACCAGACATCAATGGGCAAAGGAAGTAGGGTTGCAAAATTTAGGGATCCTTCAATAAATGCTTTGGTTTTCCACAGTTGGAGGATTCCCAAAATTAGGTAGGAATAAGTAGGAAATCCGGAATCCTCCAACCAGGTGTTCTGGACAACCAGGGAATTTATTGAAAGTTCCTGGAATTTTGCAACACTGAAAGGAAGCTAGGCTACTGGGTGGTTATAAACTAGCTAGGAGGGAGCACAGCTGGGTCCACTCAGAGATGTTTCATAATACTACTAAGGTAATACAACTTGGACCCTCTGTTGGTGCTACATAACATTGTTAAAGTAATAACGTAACAGATGTCATAGACCAATCTGGTCTCAGAGCATTTCGTATTATTCTGTACGTAAACCTGAGACACTACATTTATTTTGATGTTACGTTTCGCATGGTATGTATTAATTTGTGGATGTCCAGCACCCATTTCATATGATATGAATTACAATTCATATTAAATGTCACAAATATGCAAAACACACAATATGTTATGAATTTGCAAAAAGTATGATATTCTACGAATTCTAGCTAGGTCGCTAACCTTAGCTAGCTGGCTAACGCTACCTAGGCTAGGTGTTGGGTTATGGTTAAGGTTAAGTTCAGGAGTTAGGTTAAAGGGTTAAGGTTAGGATTGAGATTGAGATTGATATCAAGTTTATGTAATGGACCAGCACTAGATGGTGGTAGACTATACCACCTTTTGAATTGTTACAGAGAGCATAAACCTTCAACTGAATGAAGATTACAGAGATGTAATTCACAGTCATGAAGATGTATATACTGTATAGCTTATGACACTGGCTCTATACAGTCAGCACATTGCCTCTGATGATGGAGGGGGTTATACAGTTCTAGTGAAGTCCACCCAATAATGAAGACCTAAAAACAAGTACAGGGTGTATTATGAGGACACAAGCTTACAGACATCCATTTTGCTGTGTCTTCATTTTGGTAACATTGTTCTGAGTTGTTCTCTCTGGGAGCCTGGTCAATGAAAACAGGAATTAATCTTCCTTGAAAGGAGCTGAAGGTATATTTGATGAGATTTTTGTGAGATACTCTTTATATATTAGTCAATTGGCTGGCCGGTGCCTACGACAACATCTGTTTATCTTTCAGCTGAAAGAGGGAAAGAGAGGAGGAAGGGAGGGAGAGAAGTCAGCAACATTAAAGATTAAAGGGATATTAGACTGATTTGGATAATGTTCATTTGCTTCATCCATTTCTCAAGTCGTCAGTTGCTTTGGGAAATGAGAAATAAATGAAATAATGCTATCTGAACTGGTCTGTAAACGTGAGTTCATGAGGAAATCAGTTATTTACCAATTGGCTTGACATGTACAAACCCACACGCTTCAATATGCAACAATGTTTTGTAAACTCTGAATAATAAAAAATCTAAAATATCAGTTTCTTGTCAATCTATATCTCTGAACTGCTCCAAGGTGACTCTCTGTAAACAGATTTTTTAATTCAACTGTAAAGTCTAAAAGCCAAGAAAAGGATGTTCCATTTCAAATGACAACGTTTACCACTTCAACTGAGTCATGTATTGTAGCAGTTATTGTGGCCTTTGTGCTTAGCTGATTGCAKGATAAGGCTAGTAGATATGGTTGTCATTGTTCAATTGAGCCATTGGACATCTAGGACATCTAGGTTTACTCATTTTCCCTGGTGTTGTAAAGACTACTGCCTGATGGGAGTCATACTTCCTTGTTCCCATGCCCAAAGGCAGGCTTTTCTCTGATGCTAATATAGGAACATACAGCCCTATTTATTTGAGCCAGAATACACTGAAGAGGAGTTGAAACAGTGAGAAAGATAATTGCGAGATCAGTAAGCAGCGCCGGCAGCTTAGACCAGCTGGACCAGGAATCAGGAGGGTAAATGACAAACGTGTAAGTTGTTTTGCTGTCGGTAGCTAGCTAATATTATAAGTAGGCAGTGTTGTTCAATACAATTTGGTGATCGATAACAGGGCTTGCTAGTACCACTACAAGCAAAGCTAGACAAGTTTAGCTAGCCAGCTGTGTTTGCTATACCTGAAATGTACTGTAGTCTTACATTATAGCTAGCTAGCTAGCTAGCTAACTAGCCTAGCTAGCCTCAGTGCCTCTCATTATGAGAAAACTGGAGGTGTTTTGATTATGATGGCAGAGAGTAAAGGATGACTTTGGCTTGATGACTCATATTAGCCTCGGAGTAACTATACCTACACGTTCAAAAGTTTGGGGTCACTTAGAAATTTCCTTGTTTTTGAAAGAAAAGCATATTTTTTGTCTTTTAAAATAACATCAAATTGATCAGAAATACAGTGTAGACATTGTTAATGTTGTAAATGACTATTGTAGCTGGAAATGGCTGATTGTAATGGAATATCTACATAGGTGTCACGCCCTGACCTTAGAGAGCCTTTTTATTTCTCTATGTGGTTAGGTCAGGGTGTGATTTGGGTGGGCTTTCTAGTTTGTCTGTTTCTTTGTTGGCCGGGTATGGTTCCCAATCAGAGGCTATCGTTGTCTCTGATTGGGAATCATACTTAGGCAGCCTTTTTCCCACATGTGTTTGTGGGTAATTATTTATGTTCTGCAGGCTCCGGACTGGGGACGGCAAATGCGGGGCGCTGGCACAGGACTGTGAGTGTTTGTGTGCTCCACGGTTGCTACACGTTCGGTTTCTGTTTACCTGTTTTTTGTGAAGGTTTCACTCCGATTACAGATGTGGAATTACATGCCCGCTGCGCCTTGGCTCATTTATGACAGGGAGTTTGAAGACAGCGATCGCGACAGAATTACCCACCACAAAAAGACCAAGCAGCGTGCGCCTACTTGGAAGATGAGCTGGACCAGGGAGGAGATTATGGCAGGGCATGAGAGCCTGCCGTGGAAACAGGCGGAAGCAGCGAGGGAGGAACAGCGACGAGACCAAGAGTCACGGCAACGACGAAAGCCCGAGAGGCAGCTCCAAAACAAATTGGGTGGGGCACATGGGGAGATTGGCGTTTAGACCTGAGCCAACTCCCCGTGCTTACCGTGGGGAGCGAGTGACCGGTCAGGGACCGTGTTATGCGGTGATGCGCACTGTGTCTCCAGTGCGCATTCACAGCCCGGTGCGCTCTGTGCGAGCTCCCAACATTTGCCGTGTTAGAGTGGGCATTCAGCCAGGATGGATTGTGCCGGCTCAGTGCTCCTGGTGTCCGGTGCGTCTCTTCGGCCCAGGATATCCTGCGCCGGCTCTGCGCACTGTGTCTCCGGTGTGCCTGCACAGCCCAGTGCGTCCTGTGCCAGCGCCCCCGCATTTGCCGGGTGAAAGTAGGACGGGTTGTGCCAGCTCTACGCTCAAGACCTCCAGTGCGCCTCCACGGCCCAGTGTATCCGGTGCCAGCTCCACGCACCAGGCTTCCAGTGCATCTCCCCAGTCCGGTGAGACCTGTTCCGGTTCAACGTACCAGGCCTCCAGTGTGTCTCCCCAGCCTGGTAAGCCCTGTGGCAGCTCCACGCACCAGGCTGCCAGTACGTCTCCTCAGTCCGGTGAGACCTGTTCCGGCTCCACGTACAAAGCCTCCAGTGATGATCCATGGTCCGACGCCTCCAGTGATGATCCATGCAGAGCCTCCAGTGATGATTCCATGGCCCGAGCCTGTAGTATGATCCATGGCACGAAGCCTCCAGTGATGATCCATGGCCCGGAGCCTGTAGTGATGATCCACGGCACGAAGCCTCCAGTGATAATCCATGGCCCGGAGCCTCCAGTGATAATCCATGGCACGAAGCCTCCAGTGATGATCCATGGCCCGGAGCCTGCAGTGAAAATCCAGGGCACGGAGCCTCCAGCGACGGTCCCCAGTCCGGAGCCTGCAGCGACGGTCCGCAGTCCAGAGCCTCCAGCGACGGTCCGCATTCCAGAGTCTCCAGCGACAGTCCGCAGTCCAGTCTCCAGTGACGGTTTGCAGTTCAGAGCCTCCAGCGGCGGTCTGCAGTCCAGAGCCTCCAGCGGGGATTCCCAGCCAAGAGCCCCCGTCGATGATCCACGGTTCCGGTTCCTACGGCAAAGATCCACGGTCCGGAGTCTCCGGCGACGATCCACGGTCCGGTTCCACGGAAGCGGAGGGATCAGCGTGTGGAGCGGGGCCTACGTCCCGAACCAGAGCCGCCACCGAGGATAGTAGCCCACCCGGACCTTCCCCTATAGAGTCAGGTTTTGTGGCCGAAGTCTGCACCTTTGGGAGGGGTACTGTCACGCCCTGACCTTAGAGAGCCTTTTATTTCTCTATGTGGTTAGGTCAGGGTGTGATTAGGGTGGGCATTCTAGTTTGTCTGTTTCTTTGTTGGCCGGGTATTGTTCCCAATCAGAGGCAGCTGTCTATCGTTGTCTCTGATTGGGAATCATACTTAGGCAGCCTTTTTCCCACATGTGTTTGTGGGTAATTATTTATGTTCTGTGAGTGTTTGTGTGTGCCACGTTAGCGTCACGTTTGGTTTCTGTTTACCTGTTTTTTTGTGAAGGTTTCACTCCGATTAAAAATGTGGAATTACATGCACGCTGCGCCTTGGCTCATTTATGACAGGGAGTTTGAAGACAGCGATCGTGACAATAGGCGTGCAGAGGCCCATTATCAGCAACCATCACTCCTATGTTCCAATGGCACATTGTGTTAGCTAATCCAAGTTTAACATTTTAAAAGGCTAATTGATCATTAGAAAACCCTTTTGAAATTATGTTAGCACAGCTGAAAACTGTTTTTCTGATTAGAAGCAATAAAACTGTCCTTCTTTAGACTAGTTGAGTATCTGGAGCATCAGCGTTTGTGGGTTTGATTACAGGGTCAAAATGGCCAGAAACAAAGAACTTTCTTCTGAAACTCATCAGTCTATTCTTGTTCTGAGAAATGAAGGCTGTTCCATGAGAGAAATTGCCAAGAAACTGAAGATATCATACAACGCTGTGTACTACTCCCGTCACAGAACAGTGCAAACTGGCTTTAACCAGAATAGAAAGAGGAGTGGGAGGCCCCGGTGCACAACTGAGCAAGAGTACAAGTACATTAGAGTGTCTAGTTTGAGAAACAGACGCCATACAAGTCTTCAACTGGCAGCTTCATTAAATAGTACCCGCAAAACACCAGTCTCAACGTCAACAGTGAAGAGGTGACTCCGGGATGCTGGCCTTCGAGGCAGAGTTGCAAAGAAAAAGCCATATTCAGACTAGCCAATAAAAAGAAAAGATTAAGATGGGCAAAAGAACTCAGATACTGGACAGAGTTACTGCCTAGAAGGCCAGCATCCCGGAGTCGCCTCTTCACTGTTGACGTTGAGACTGGTGTTATGCGAGTACTATTTAATGAAGCTGCCAGTTGAGGACCTGTAGTTGTGGACAATGCAGTTGTGAGCATACTAGGCATATCTATATTATACTGCAACATCAGTCTAACTGAACATGGATGTTGTGTTGGCTGAATGTTCCAAGCAGGTTTTCAGCATGTTCTTCAGCTGGTGAACCTCTTCCTGTGGTGGGCAATGGCAGCTGGTTTGGCAAGATTTTGTGCTGTGGCGATGTTGGGTTTGTGGGCTGTGACTCTGGCTCCTTGTAGACAACCGTCTGTTTCTTTCTACACTCTGCCGATCGGTAGACAAGCCTCTCGTACACTTTCTTCACCACCCACTGCTTTACTATCTTGCAGAATATTTGTTTGTACTGCAAGTCTTCAGGAAAGACATGAAGACTGATCATGAGGATGTGTAAAACATTAAGACTGATCATGAGGATGTGTATCCATACAATAACCCACGTTAATTTGTAAACGATAAAGGTAACAGAACACTGGTATGTGTTTTGTTACACCCAGTCAATAATGGGGCATTGAGATGGGATGTTAGCAAAATGTGAAAAGTTTGAGGAGGGCTTGACTTGTAAACAGTCTACTCATGTATTGTTGTGTATGAGCACCTACAGTTGTGCTGTTGACTAGACAAACACTGTCAACAATAGAGTGATTAGGCTAGAAGAGTATACTAACAGTCCCTCTCCCCCATGCCATAGAACCAACTGCAAGGGTGTGAAAACATTTAACAGCATCACTTTTCAATGTTTGATGACATGGCATCCCCATCAGTTGAGATTTCAGTTAAGTTTTAAAATATTCTGGCAGAAAGTGCTAGGGACAAACACAGACATTTTGATGTTTCTCACACTAATTGGATAACATTACACCACCATGGGGCGGTCCTCCACATCCTGAAATCGCTTTGAATTCTGGATATTGTGGTTTGCTTAGAACCAGGAAATGTAGCTGGCCTGTTTCTACCGGTGAGATGCCGAATCAAATCAAATTTATTTATATAGCCCTTCGTAAATCAGCTGATATCTCAAAGTGCTGTACAGAAACCCAGCCTAAAACCCCAAACAGCAAGCAATGCAGGTGTAGAAGCACGGTGGCTAGGAAAAACTCCCTAGAAAGGCCAAAACCTAGGAAGAAAACCTAGAGAGGAACCAGGCTATGAGGGGTGGCCAGTCCTCTTCTGGCTGTGCCGGGTGGAGATTATAACAGAACATGGCCAAGATGTTAAATGTTCATAAATGACCAGTATGGCCAAATAATAATAATCACAGTAGTTTCCAGGGTACAGCACCTCAGGAGTAAATGTCAGTGGCTTTTCATAGCCGATCATTAAGAGTATCTCTACCGCTCCTGCTGTCTCTAGAGATTTGAAAAAAATCAGGTCTGGGACAGGTAGCACGTCCGGTGAACAGGTCATGGTTCATAGCCGCAGGCAGAACAGTTGAAACTGGAGCAGCTGCACGGCCAGGTCGACTGGGGACAGCAAGGAGTCATCATGCCAGGTAGGCCTGAGGCATGGTCCTAGGGCTCAGGTCCTCCGAGAGAGAGAAAGAAGAGAGAAAGAGATAATTAGGGAGAGCATACTTAAATTCACACAGAACACCGGATAAGACAGGAGAAGAACTCCAGATATAACAGACTGACCCTAGCCCCCGACACATAAACTACTGCAGCATAAATACTGGAGGCTGAGACAGGAGGGGTCAGGAGACACTGTGGCCCATCCGATGATACCCCCGGACAGGGCCAAACAGGCAGGATATAACCCCACCCACTTTGGCCAAAAAGGACAGCCCCCACACCACTAGAGGGATACCTTCAACCACCAACTTGCCATGCTGAGACGGAAGGCCGAGTATAGCCCAAAAAGATCTCCGCCACGGCACAACCCAAGGGAGGAGGGGAGGGAGGGAGGGAGGGAGGGAGGGGCGGGCGTCAACCCAGACAGGAAGATCACGTCAGTGACTCAACCCACTCAAGTGACGCACCCCTCCTAGGGACGGCATGGAAGAGCACCAGTAAGCCAGGGACTCAGCCCCTGTAATAGGGTTAGAAGAAGAGAATCTGTCACGGCGCTTGTCGGAATGAGTGGACCAAAGCGCAGCGTGGTAAATGTTCATGATAACTGTATTTCTCAAAACACTCGAACAAAATAACAAAGAGGGAAAACCAAAACAGTCCTGTCAGGTGCAGACACTAAACAGAAAACAATTACACACAAAACCCATATGAAAAATGACAACTTATATATGATCCCCAATCAGAGACAACGATAGACAGCTGCCTCTGATTGTGAACCACACCAACATAGAAATAAAGAAACTAGAATGTCCACCCTAGTCACACCCTGGCCTAACCAAAATAGAGAATAAAAACCTCTCTATGGCCAGGACGTGACAGTATCCCCCCCCCCTAAAGGTGCGGACTCCGCCCGCAAAACCTGACTCTAAAGGGGAGGGTCCGGGTGAGCATCCCTTCACCGCGGCGGCTCTGGTGCGGGATGTAGACCCCCCTCCACCCGCAGATCCCTCCGCTTTGTGGCGGCCCTGGTGCATGAACCTTCACTGGAGGAACGGGGTCGCAGATCGTCGCAGGAGGAACCAGACCACCGATCATCGCCGGAGGCTCCGGACTGGGGACCGTCGCTGCAGGCTCCGGACTGGGGACCGTCGCTGGAGGCTCCGGACTGGGGACCGTCTCAGGAGGTTCCGGACTGTAGACCGTCTCAGGAGGTTCCGGACTGTGGCTCGTCGTTGGAGGTTCCGGACTGTGGCCCGTCGTTGGAGGTTCCGGACTGTGGCCCGTCGCCGGAAGCTCTGGACTGGGAACTGTCGCTGGAAGCTCTGGACTGGGAACTGTCGCTGGAAGCTCTGGGGTGATGACACGCACCTCGGGGCGAGTGCGGAGAGGAGGCACAGGACATACTGGACTGCGGAGGCACACTGAAGACCTGATGCGTGGGACCGGTACAGGTGGCACCGGGCTGATGACACGCACCTCGGGGCGAGTGCAGAGAGGAGGCACAGGACGTACTGGACTGTGGAGGCGTACTGGAGGTCTAGAGCGCAGAGCTGGCACCACTCGTCCTGGCTGGATACCCCCTTTAGCCCGGCAAGTGCGGGGAGCTGGAACAGGCCTCACTGGGTTTTGCTGGCGAACCAGGGTCCCCGTGCGTAGAGCTGGCGCAGGATAACCTGGGCCGAAGAGACGCACCGGAGACCAGGAACGCTAAGCCGGCACAATCTGTCCTGGCTGAATGCCCACTCTAGCACAGCCACTGCGGGGAGCTTCCACAGAGCGCACCGGGCTGTGGATGCGCACTGAAGGCATGGTGCGCAGAACCGGATAGCCTGGTGCTTGACCGGTCACTCGCTCCCCACGGTAAGCACGAGGAGTTGGCTCAGGTCTGAACCCTGACTCTGCCACTCTCCTCGTGTGCCCCCCTCACCATAATCTATTTGGAGCTGCCTCTCGGGTTTCCATGCTAGCCGTGTCCCCTCGTATCGTCGCCGTTCCTCTTTCGCTGTTTCCACCTGTTTCCATGGCAGGGTCTTGTCCCCTGCCATAACCTCCTCCCAGGTCCAGGATGACCTCCACTCTCTTTTCTCCCGGGCCCAGGATCCCTGCTCCTCTTGAACACGCTGCTTGGTCCTTTTTTGGTGGGTAGTTCTGTCACGGCTCTTGTCGGAATGAGTCGACCAAAGCGCAGCATGGTAAGTGTTCATGATAAATGTATTACAAAAAAAAAACTCGAACAGAAAAACAAAGAGGGAAAACCGAAACAGTCATGTCAGGGGCAGACACTAAACAGAAAACAACTACCCACAAAACTCAAACGAAAAAGGACAACTTATATATGATCCCCAATCAGAGACAACGATAGACAGCTGCCTCTGATTGTGAACCACACCAACATAGAACTAAAGAAACTAGAATGCCCACCCTAGTCACACCCTGGCCTCACCAAAATAGAGAATAAAAACTTCTCTATGGCCAGGGCATGACAGAATCCCAGTGGAGAGAGGGGAACTGGCCAGGCAGAGACAGTAAGGGCGGTTCGTTGCTCCAGAGCCTTTCCGTTCACCTTCACACTCCTGGGCCAGACTACACTCAATCATATGACCCAACTGAAGAGACTGAGTCTTCAGTAAAGATTAAAGTTTGAGACCGAGTCTGCGTCTCTCACATGGGAAAGCAGACCATTCCAAAAAATGGAGCTCTATAGGAGAAAGCCCTGCCTCAAGCTGTTTGCTTAGAAATTCTAGGGACAATTAGGAGGCCTGCGTCTTGTGACCGTAGCGTACGTTTAGGTATGTATGGCAGGACCAAATCGGAAAAGATAGGTAGGAGCAAGTCCATGTATAGGCTTTTGTAGGTTAGCAGTAAAACCTTAAAATCAGCCCTTGCCTTAAAACTTCTTGTCACTACAGGGGGTGCTGTTTCAACTTCGACATTTTGCGTCTCCAAATTAAACTGCCTCGTACTCAATTCTTGCTCTACAATATGCAATATTATTTTACTATTGGATAGAAAACAATCTCTAGTTTCTAAAAACCGTTTGAATTTCTGTGGGGTGAACCAGAACTCTTTCTACAGCGAAAATCATGACAGGACATGCGAAGGTCTGAAAACTAGGCTCTGATCTCGGATCAGTTTAAAGCTCTGTGTGTGCCCTATGGATAGAAATGAACTGCACCCGCCTTCCCTGGATGTCAGTAACCAATGAGAAGTGGAATGGTGTTTCTACGTATTTCTCAGAGCTTATAAAAGGGCAAGGAACGAGGTGCGCTCTCTTTTTCGACTTCCGCCATTACGCAACGCAAGACCCCAGGATAGCATTTTGAAACGCTCAGTTATCGGCCTTAGATATGTCCGTCTGTAATTTAATTCGGTATAGGTGTTTAGAAACATATAACGAAGTTATTTTGAAACTGATTTATATCAGTTTATGCGAGTATATTCGTAGTATTGCGTTTGAGGATTTGGACATGTGGTGTGCCACGTAGCTACTGTTAGCTGCTAGTTCGAAGTTGAAGTGGACTTTTACAACAAAGCAACGATTCTTTTGGACAAAAGGACACCTTGCCCAAGATTCTGATGGAAGCTCGTCCAAAAGTAAGAACTATTTATGATTTTATTCCGTATTTATGTGGAAAATGTAAACGCATTTTTCGGCCAATATTGCGGCACTAGTCTGGCTGTAACGCACACTGTATGTCTAGTAACGTTAATTTAATAAATCTAAATCAGCGGTTGCATTAATAACCAATGCATCTTTCATTAGCTGTCCAACCTGTATTTTTTTTGTCAATCTAATCGATAAATAATCGTAAACTTAGGTGCCCTTCCAAGATGGCGCCGGCCAGAATGCATGCCATGTTTTGACTGATTACATTGCATAACCACGATTTGTGATGCTAAATATGCACATTTTCGAACTAAACTCTATGCATTGTGTAATATGATGTTACAGGACTGTCATCTGAAGAATTCTGAGAAGGTTAGTGAAAAAATTAATATATTTTGGTGGTGATAACGTATCGCGCTTTTTGCCTTGAATCAATGCTGGGGTGATTTAGCTCATATGGTATGCTAATATAACGATATATTGTGTTTTCGCTGTAAACACTTAGAAAATCTGAAATATTGTCTGGATTCACAAGATGTTGGGCTTTCATTTGCTGTACGCTGTGTATTTTTCAGAAATGTTTTAAGATGAGTAATTAGGTAATACACGTTGCTCTCTGTAGTTATTCTAGTCGCTTTGGGTGAGTTTTGTGATAGTGGCTGCAATGGTAAACTGTGATTTATACCTGAAAAATGCACATTTTCTAAAAAAACATATGCTATACCATAAATATGTTATCAGACTGTCATCTTATGAAGTTGTTTCTTGGTTAGTGGCTATATATATCTTTATTTAGTCTAATTAGTGATAGCTGCCCATGCAGGGAAAAAATGGTGGAGAAAAAAAAGTTGTGTCTTTTGCTATCGTGGTTAGCTAATAGATTTACATATTGTGTCTTCCCTGTAAAACATTTAAAAAATCGGAAATGATGGCTGGATTCACAAGATCTGTATCTTTCATTTGGTGTCTTGGACTTGTGATTTCATGAACATTTGATTATATGATATCCCTGTGGCTTTAGGCTAGGCTATGGTAGTCAGCTTTTTTGATGGGGGGGATCCCGGATCCGGGGTTGTGACTCGTTAGAGGTTAAAACCTCTTGACGCACCGATCCCTTTAGCGGGATCATTTTTGTCAACATCCGCTGAATTGCAGAGCGCCAAATTCAAATTAAATTACTAAAAATATTTAATTTTCATGAAATCACATGAATATACCAAAACACAGCTTAGCTTGTTGTTAATCCACCTGGCGTGTCAGATTTCAAAAAAGCTTTACAGCGAAAGCAAACCATGCGATTATGGGAGGACAGCTCTCAGTAGACAAAACATTACAAACAGCTAGCAGCAAAGTAGATTGGTCAAGAAAGTCAGAAAAGCAATAAAATTAATCGCTTACCTTTGATGATCTTCGGATGTTTGCACTCACGAGACTCCCAGTTACACAATAAATGTTCGTTTTGTTCGATAAAGATTATTTTTATATCCAAAAACCTCCATTTGGTTGGCGCGTTTTGTTGAGTAATCTACAGGCTCGTGCAGGTCACGACGGGCAGACGAAAATTCCAAATAGTATCGGTAAAGTTTGTAGAAACATTTACATTTACATTTAAGTCATTTAACAGACGCTCTTATCCAGAGCGACTTACAAATTGGTGCATTCACCTTATGATATCCAGTGGAACAACCACTTTACAATAGTGCATCTAACTGTATTAACATGTCAAACGTTTTTTATAATCAATCCTCAGGTTGTTTTTACAAAACATAATCGATAATATTTCAGCCGGACGGTAAATTTTTCAATACAAGAGAGAAAGAAAATGTCTCGCTACCAGTGGCGCGCGCATGAACAAATCTAAGGACATCTGGCTATCCACTGAAGCGATGTGATCATTCTCGCTCATTTTTCAGAATAAAAGCTTGAAACCATGTCTAAAGACTGTTCACACTTTGTGGAAGCCATAGGGAAAGGAATCTGGTTGATATCCCTTTAAATGGAGGATAGGCTTACAATGGAACAGAGTAGTTTCAGAAAAACATCACTTCCTGGTTGGATTTTCCTCAGGTTTACGCCTGCAATATCAGTTCTGTTATACTCATAGACAATATTTTGACAGTTTTGAAACTTTAGAGTGTTTCCTATCCTAATCTGCCAATTATATAAATATTGTATCTTCTGGGCCTGAGAAATAGGCAGTTTACTTTGGGAACGTTTTTTATCCAACCATCAAAATACTGCCCCCAAGCTTCAAGAGGTTACAGGAAGCCAATGTAGAGAGGCTAGCACTGGAGTAATTTGATATTTCTTTTTGGTTCTAGTCAGGATTCTAGCAGCCGTATTTAGCTCTAACTGAAGTTTATTTAGTGCTTTATCCGGGTAGCCGGAAAGTAGAGCATTGCAGTAGTCTAACCTAGAAGTAACAAAAGCATGGAGTAATGTTTCTGCATCATTTTTGGACAGAAATGTTCTGATTTTTGCAATGTTACGTAGATGGAAAAAAGCTGTCCTTGAAACAGTCTTGATYTGTTCGTCAAAAGAGAGATCAGGGTCCAGAGTAACNNNGAGGTCCTTCACAGTTTTATTTGAGACGACTGTACAACCATCAAGATTAATTGTCAGATTCAACAGAAGATCTCTTAGTTTCTTGGGACCTAGAACAAGCATCTCTGTTTTGTCCGAGGTTAGAAGTAGAAAGTTTGCAGCCTTCCACTTCCTCATGTCTGAAACACAGGCTTCTAGCGATGGCAATTTTGGGGCTTCACCATGTTTCATTGAAATGTACAGCTGTGTGTCATTCGCAGAGCAGTGAAAGTTAACATTTTGTTTTCGAATGACATCCCCAAGAGGTAAAATATATAGTGAAAGCAATAGTGGTCCTAAAACGGAACCTTGAGGAACACCGAAATGTACAGTTGATTTGTCAGAGGACAAACCATGCACAGAGACAAACTGATATCTTTCCGACAGATAAGATCTAAACCAGGCCAGAACTTGTCCGTGTGACCAATTTGGGTTTCCAATCTCTCCAAAAGAATGTGGTGATTGATGGTATCAAAAGCAGCACTAAGGTCTAGGAGCACAAGGACAGATGCAGAGCTTCGGTCTGACGCCATTAAATTATAGTGTCCTTCATCCCAAAGAGTTGAGGTGAAGTACAATGTTTTGACAGTGTTTGTTTATATTTCAGAGAAGCATGTTTTCACATGCATTCACTTTCTGCCCACATCCGTTCCATTAGAATTCAGTTGGGGCCCAGCATGTCATTTACTGCACCAGCTGTTTAGGGTGTAGCACTGCATTTAATTCTTTCTCCGTCTACATTATTAAGAGGCTTGACCTACAGAAGATAGGCAGATAAGTTCTCTGTGAGTCAAACCACTGTCTGAGTTGTAAATGGCACCTTAAGCCTGATAATGCACTACTTTTGGTTTTTAAAAAGTAGTGCTTTATTAAGCAAATAGGGTGCCATTTGGCTCAGGAGGATAATGTAATTGCAAACATGTGTCCATGGAGACAATAGTGTCAGGTGGGGACACTGTAAATCCCAATGCGCTGTCATTACTCAAGTATTTACCCCCTTTCAAATTTTATGTACTTTTGCATATTTTTTATACTGAATGTTATCAGATCTTTAACCAAAACCTAGATAAAGGGAACCGGAGTGAACAAATAACACAACAATTACATACTTATTTCAATTATTTCATAAACAGAGTTATGCAACACCCAATGTCTGTGTGAAAAATAAATTGCCACCTTTAGCTGCAATGACTCCAACCAAACACGTCCTGTAGTTGTTGATCAGTCTCTAACGTCGCTGTGGAGGAATTTTGGCCCACTCTTTCATGCAGAACTGCTGTAACTCAGTGACATTTGTGGGTTTTCAAGCATGAACTGCTCGATTCAAGTCCTGCCACAACATCTCAATTGGGATTAGGTCTGGACTTTGACTAGGCCATTCCAAAACTTCAAATTTGTTGAGTTTTAGCCATTTTCATGTGGACTTGATTATGTGTTTTGGATCATTGTCTTGCTGCATGACACAGCTGCACTTCAGCTTCATCTCACCGACGGATGGCCTGACATTCTCCTGTAGAATTCTCTGATACAGAGCAGAATTAATGGTTCCTTCTATTAAGGCAAGTCGTCGGCAAGTCGTCCAAGCATCCCCAAACCATCACACTACCACTTGACCGTTGCTATAAGGTTATTACTGAGGAATGCAGTGTTTGGTTTTCGCCAGGCATAATGGGACCCATGTCATGTTGATTGCGATCATTGCAGCTAAAGGTGGCATAACCTTTTATTGGGGGTAAGGGGGCAATTACTATTTCAGACAGGGGAATTGGTTGTTGCATAACTTTGTTAATTAAATACATAAAATAAGTATCCATGTTGTTTTGTTATTTGTGAACTCACGTTCCCTTTATCTAATATTAGGTTTTGGTTGATAACAATTTAGTATCAAAAATAGAGAAAATCAGAAAGGGGACAAACACCTTTTCACAGCACTGTATCTGAGTACAGTTACTTGAAGTTTAAAAAAAAGAAAATTACGCTCTCACTAAGCCACACCTCCAATATCATTTTCATTAATATGAATCAATCAATAACTCAATGCAATGCATGCAAAAACACCGATTTTAGAAACAATTACAAAAATATAACTGCAGTAGAGCATGCTGGGGATTTTTTATTTATTTATATCATAACTTTAAAAAATAGAGTTGGTGTGACTTCTCATTTAGTTTTTAGTCAGTACCACAAACATTTTTAGTAATAATGACTTTTCATTGACTTTGAGTTCAACTTACTAGAAGTATTTGAGTTAAAAATGCCTTGGGGTTTACAGCAGTGTTAACAGGCTTGCAGGAGATTGGAGCTGAAGCACTGATGAACAACCTATAATTGCATCAACGGGAGACATTTATCAATTTTGTGAGCAGGAGGTCTATCTCACCAGCACGTCTGGTCTTGTATTGCAGGCTTACTGGTCTGTGCACAGCTTGACCAATTTCCTCTCCTTTTGCTCAATAAAAAACAATAAATCTGGAGTGTGTTGCATCGAGCTGGGAGTGTGGAACAAATGTGTGTGTGTGTGTGTGTGTGTGTGTGTGTGTGTGTGTGTGTGTGTGTGTGTGTGTGTGTGTGTGTTGTGTGTGTGTGTGTGTGTGTGTGTGTGTGTGTGTGTGTGTGTGTGTGTGTGTGTGTGTGTGTGGTGTTGGGGGTTTGTGGGTTGTTTCTGCCTCAGCCACAGCATCAGTCTAGCCTAATTGCCTGTGCCTGGAGAGCTGACCAATGCACTGACCACATGTGGTGAGCTTCTCTGTGAGGGGGAGTCGGTCAGTGGAGCATGTACAGCCAAGCACAAAGAGAATATATTCACTTCAGCAGATGTGACCTCGCTGTGTACCACTGCCAAGCATTGTGTGTGTGCAGGAGTGTTAGTGGGAGGCGAGGGGCACACACAAACATAGCCTGGAAATGAATTTGGACAAACAATCCCAAAGGTCCTGCTATCTTTTATGGTCAAGACCTAAAATACTCTTATAATCTGAAGAAGAAGGGAAAAAAAGGAATAATAAATCAGTACTTTGCCATGTACGTATAAGGAATGTAAAGAAATGATCTAAATATTGATTGAATATGCTCAAGCGGAACCCATTGTCGCCTTTATAAGGGCATATTAGAAAATGGTTATTTCACACATACGGGCTGTGTGATATTGCAGTAATTGTGGGTGTTGTGTGGAGGGCAAACAAAGGGTATCTGCTTATTGTAAAGCTGGGAAGGAAAACGCTTAGCCAACCCTCTGGTCTAATTTAAATTAACTAACAAAGGTACCTTAGCAGAAGGTGAATGCTGAATCTTAATTAAATCTTTGGCTAAAGCTGCATTTTAATTTGTCTTAATGTAGGGGGATCACAGAGTGTAAAAGAAAAAGGCTGTTGCAAATTAAATCAGAACATAGTAGCTAGTCCAGAGGCAGGTTGGAATGTAATGTGCTTTCTGCTCTACGGATAAGTATCTCTGTTCTATGGCATTGGCCATTTCTGGATGACCTTTCAGAAAACAACTGCGTAAGGGTCGCGCACTTCATTTTATTTTAAACTTTTTTTTGTTGTTGATAGAAGGTGGGAAATAAATGAATGAAGAAGCAAGGATTAAAACAAAAGAATAAGACAGAGCTTGAAGCAACTGATACACTGATGGAACTCTAACAAAGTTCTTTGAGTTGCGTGAGTAACAAAACAAATACATTGTACTAGTATTAGTTGTGGTCCCAAAGCAATATTACAATATATTTATTTCTCATCTAAAGAGCTGCTTGTTTATGGGTTAGTCACAACAGTACTGTTTAACTTTTCTTGATGGTATTCTCTTCTTGGGTCAATTGCTCATTAACGAGTTGAGTTTGCGTCTTCTCTCTCGCATCATATTTTTCCGTTGATATGTCAACGCCTGCGCCTAACGACATATGAGTCATAGCATTTACATAAAGTGTGCTGAATTACAATAATGGGTCATGGAAAGCAGAATGGATAGCATAGTGAAGCAAGGCAACATGAAAACCGATTTGTATTCATGACGATGTGACGATGTCTATCGTGCCACTTCAGTGGAAGAAGACTCCTATTGAACAAAACCATACACTCGAGTGTCTACTCACTGACTTGTCCATCAAATACCTAAACAGCAGTAAGTAAAGCTCAGCTGTGTTAGTACACGTCTGGTAGAATGTGTGCGGTAAATGTGCAACATGTATTAGGTATGTGGCTATATGAGAAGTGTACAACAGGGGTGAAGTGGAATGTATGTATTATGTTGAGTGTGTAATGACCAGAGTGTCTATTTTGTATACCAGCAGTACTTTGTGCCTAAGATCATTTTTCCCTCTGTCCTATGTTGTGTCCCTGACAATGCTTCTCTGTATACTATGGCACAAATAACTCTGTCCCTCTGTCAGATATAACTGATTCATCCAACTGACATATTCCACCTCAATATTCTATCTCTCCATCCTCATCACAGAGTGTTAATGCACATAGTGGAAGGCCTGTGCGGAGAGGAGAGTCTGATGTGAGGATGAACGTAAGGCATAAGCTTTTGGTCTTTAGTGATTGAAGCTTTGAGGCACTGTCTGTCTGACTTTGATGGAGAGGGTGAGGGATTAGGTCCCTGTGTGGTTTATCTCCTGAGAGATGGTCCCTGTATGATAACGTATAGACCACCCTTAATCTGGGGTAAGCATGTTGAAATCTCTCGCCCAGCGCACCTCTCTCCCTTGGCCACAGTCTGTATCACACAAAGACACAGCATGTTAGAGGAATCTGTTCTAATGTGTCATGCATGGCTTTTATGTATGTAGGACAGGTTCTGTGTTACAAAAGAAGACCAGTTTCTTGATTAACTCAATGATATTTTCCATTGTCAAAGTGTGGACTCTTCAGGAAATAATGTGTGATCTGGATATGTTGAACAATTATAGAATATACAGTGCTTCAGTGCATATGTTTTTCATTCAAGTTGAAAAAACAATCACTTTAAAATAGTTATTCTACATGGTCTGCGTTACTGTTGCCAGGACAACGGTAGAGACAGTGACACTGTCAAGAAATGTCAAAACAATGTTTATCATATATGCCTTCCATTTTGACCCTTTACTGACACATAGACACACGCATACACACACACACTAGTTACTGCCTTCTGAAAGCATGCACTGCACATCAACATTTAATATGACATGAGGCCAGTTTTAAATAGATCTCAATGATATAGAAGTTACTATATTCATATTCATGGTGACATGAACCCACTATGGTGACATAAACTCAATATGGTGACATGACCTCAATATGGTGACATGAACTCAAAATGGTGACATGAACTCAATATGGTGACATGAACTCAATATGGTGACATGAACCCACTATGGTGACATGAACTCAATATGGTGACATGACCTCAATATGGTGACATGAACCCACTATGGTGACATGAACTCAATATGGTGACATGACCTCAATATGGTGACATGAACTCAAAATGGTGACATGACCTCAATATGGTGACATGAACCCGATATGGTGACATGAACCCACTTCAAACAAATCAATCCAAAAAAGGAAAATCTCTCCACAAAACATGGTAGCGTCGTCCCTTAGTTGACTTTTCCTTTCTTTCGTCTCACTACAGCATGGCCGGTACATGTGTCTCTATGGTTCTATCAGTATTCCTGGGTGCAGTACGGTCCCTCTGTGATGCTCCTCCTCAGTCTGCCTGCAGGTATAACCCAGACTCCTGGTCCCCTGACAATACAGCCAACAAGCCTCACTGACTCTCACAGGCCCTCCATGGAATATCTGCAGGTGTCATGCCTTTGGTCTTTCGCAAGCAGTCTCAATGAAAAATGTATTCTGACTTTTTTGTGGGTATTCAGGTTTTTACGAAAAAAATATATATATGCTGGGATTTGTTAGTGGATATTGATTTCAGTACTAAAATCAGCAATGAATGTGTGCGTGCCAATGAAAATCACCAATGTGTGTGCGTGCCGTGTGTCACGATCGTTATATGGTGGAAAAGAGGAGGACCAAGGCGCAGCGTGATATAAATACATTCTTCTATTTATTATAACGTAACGAAGAATACTTAAACAGACTTACAAAACAACAAACGACCGTGAAGCTATACTACGACAAGTGCAGACACAGGCAACTTACGTAATGACATAGACAATCACCCACGACATACCCAATGAATATGGCTGCCTAAATATGGTTCCCAATCAGAGACAATGATAAACAGCTGCCTCTAATTGAGAACCAATCTAGGCAGCCATAGACATACAAACACCTAGACTAGACAAAACCCCATAAACATACAAAACCCTAGACATGACAAAACACACCTACATCCCCATGTCACACCCTGACCTAACTAAATAAATAAAGAAAACAAAGATAACTAAGGCCAGGGCGTGACAGTACCCCCCCCAAAGGTGCGGACTCCCGACCGCAACACCTGACACAGAAGGGGAGGGCCGGGTGAGCCTTCATACGGCGGTGGCTCGGGTAGGGAACGTGGACCCCACTCCACCATAGTCATTCCCCGCTTTGGTGGCCTCCTAGGAACGGCTACCCTCCTAAATGACCCCACTGGACTGAGGGGCGCCTCTGGACTGAGGGGCGCCTCTGGACTGAGGCAGCTCGGACTGAGGGCAGCTCCGGACTGAGGGGCAGCTCCGGACTGAAGGGGCAGCTCATGACTGAAGGGCAGCTCATGACTGAGGGGCAGCTCCGGACTGAGGGTAGCTCATGACTGGCGGGCGGCTCTGGCGGCTCTTGACTGGCGGGCGGCTCTGGCGGCTCCTGACTGGCGGCGGCTCTGGCGGCTCCTGACTGGCGGGGGGCTCTGGGCGGTCCTGACTGACGGACGGCTCTAGCGGCTCCTGACTGACGGACGGCTCTCGCGGCTCAGGACAGACGGGGCGCTTTGACGGCTCAGGACAGACGGGCGGCTTTGACGGCTCAGAACAGACGGGCGGCTTTGACGGCTCAGCCAGACGGGCAGCTCAGGCGGCGCTGGACAGACGGGTACTCCCAGGCGGCGCTGGACAGACGGGTAGCTCAGGCGGCGCTGGACAGACGGGCAGCTCAGATGGCGCTGGGCAGACGGGCAGCTCAGGCGGCGCTGGACAGACGCGCAGCTCAGGCGGCGCTGGACAGACGGGCAGCTTAGGCGGCGCTGGGCAGATGGGCAGCTCAGATGGCGCTGGGCAGACGGGCAACTCAGGCTTGCCGAGGTGCACTGTAGGCCTGGTGCGTGGTGCCAGAACTGGTGATACCGGACTGGGAAGACGCACCTCAGAGCTCGTGCGGGGAGGAGGAACAGGATGTACTGGACTGCCGAGGCGCACTATAAGCCTGGTGCGTGGTGCCGGCACTGGTGGTACCGGGCTGGGGGCACGCACCTCAGGGCGAGTGCGAGGAGCAGTAACAGGGAGTACTGGACCCTGGAGACGCACAGGAAGCCTGGTGCGTGGTGCCGGAACTGGTGGAACCGGGCTGGGAACACGCACCTCAGGGCTAGTGCGGGGAGGAGGAACAGGGCGTACAGGGCTCTGGAGACGCACAAGAGGCCTGGTGCGTGGTGTTGGCACTGGTGGTACTGGGCTGGAGACACGCACCTCAAGGCGAGTGCGGGGTGCTGGAACTGGAGGCCTGGTTCGTGGCGCCGGCACCGGAGGACTGGTACGTGGAGCTGCCACAGGAGAGCTGGTACGTGGGGCTGCTACAGGAGGTGCAGGGCGAGGGAGGCACACAGGAGGCCTGATGCGTGGGACTGGCACTGTCATTACCAGACGGTTAGCCCGCACCTCAGGACGAGTATGGAGAGCTGACTCAGGTGACATCAAGTCCCCGACACGCTCCGTCGGGCGGATGTCGTGCCTCATGCACCAAACCAGCAAATCCCTCATTTCTCTCTCCTCCAATTTCCCCATTAAATCCGTCACAGTCTCTGCTTCACTCACCCTGCTCACCTCCAATATCACCCCGACTGGCTCTGGTTCCATCTTCGGCTCCTCACGGTAAGCAGGGGAAGTTGGCGCAGGTCTCCTATCTGAACTCGCCACACTCCCTGTGTTCCCCCCCCATGACATTTTTGGGGTTTCCTCTCGGGCTTCCTACCGCGCCGTCGTGCTCCTTTCTCCAACTCCATTATCCTGTAACCTTCCTCGCACTGCTCCAGCGAATCCCAGGCGGGCTCCGGCACTTTCTCTGGATCGATCGCCCACCTGTCTATCTCTTCCCAGGTTGTTCTCCACTCATCCTTTTCCCGGGTCCATTCTTCCATAAAGCGCTGTTCCCTCCTTTCACGCCGCTTGGTCCGATTTTGGTGGGTGATTCTGTCACGATCGTTATATGGTGGAAAAGAGGAGGACCAAGGCGCAGCGTGATATAAATACATTCTTCTATTTATTATAACGTAACGAAGAATACTTAAACAGACTTACAAAACAACAAACGACCGTGAAGCTATACTACGACAAGTGCAGACACAGGCAACTTACGTAATGACATAGACAATCACCCACGACATACCCAATGAATATGGCTGCCTAAATATGGTTCCCAATCAGAGACAATGATAAACAGCTGCCTCTAATTGAGAACCAATCTAGGCAGCCATAGACATACAAACACCTAGACTAGACAAAACCCCATAAACATACAAAACCCCTAGACATGACAAAAACACCTACATCCCCCATTCACACCCTGACTAAACTAAAAATATAGAAGAAAAACAAAGATACTAAAGGCCAGGGTGTGACACCGTGAGTGTGTGTGTGTTTCTCGGATATTCCTCGTCCTGTGATCATTTAATATGAGGAACAGGGGTATAGACAGTAGTATGTTTTATGGTGAGGGGCCCAGTCACCCAGTGCGTGTTAGAATTGTCATACTGTATGCCACCATAAACAATAGAACATACGTGTCAACCCTCAGGTGTCCTGACAACACCTACATTGTAGAGACCGTCTGTAGCGCCTCAGATTAATGACTAATGAAATCAACTAACCTCCGTCTCCTCGCCACGAAATCAAAATGTATGAGAGAATGACAAACGGGATAGAAGAAAAGAGGATGGGAACTGGATTAATAAGAAGAGAAGGAAGGATGAGAACCGGATGACTCAGGGAAGAGAGGAATGAGAACAGGATGAACTGAGAGAGGAGAGGGTGAGAACAGGATGATTGAGGGAAGATCAGGTTGAAAACAGGATGACTTGCGGGGAAAAGCGGATGAGAACAGGATGACTGAGGGAAACGATGGATGAGAACAGGCTGGACTGGAAAAGACGTAAAAGACAATCATGAGAACCAGGAATGACTGACAGAAGAGAGGATGAGAAAGGATGAAACTCAGGAAGCGAGAGATGAAGAACAGGATGACTTGAGAGAAGAGAGGATGAGAAGAGAACGAACCTGAGAAAGAAGGGAGGATGAGACAGGATGGACTGATTGAATAGAGGATGAGAAAGGATAACTAGAGAAGAGAGGATGAGAACAGGATGACTGAGAGATGAGAGGAATGAGAAACAGGAATGACTGAGGAAAAGACGGATGAAACAGGATGACTGAGGGAAAAGACGGAATGAGAAACAGGATGACTGAGAGAAAAGACGGAGAGAACAGGTGACTGAGGGAAAAAGACGGATGAGAACAGGATGATGAGGGAAAAGAACCGGATGAAAAGAAACAGGAATGACTGAGGGAAAAGATGGATGAGAACCTTCAATGACTGAGGGAGAGAGGATGACGAACAGGTGACTGAAGGGGAGAGCGAGGAGTGGAACAGGAGACTGACAGGAAAGAAAGATTGAGCAGCAGGAGCTGAGAGAAGAGAGCGAGGACAAACAGAATGACTGAGGAAGAGACGGATGGAGAACAGGCAATGACTGAGTGAGAGAATAGAATTGAGAACAGGCGATGACGAACGGAAAAGTACGGATGCAGAACAGGATGACTGAGGGAAAAGAACGCGATGAGAACATCATGGACTGTCCAGAAGAAGAGATGACAACAGGCATGACTCAGAAGAGGACGGATGAGAACAAGACTGATCGAGAGATGGAGAGACACTGAGCAAGGTGAGGATGAGAGACCAGGATGAGTGATTGAAGAGGCGAAGACGGACTGAGAGAAGGAGGATGAGAACAAGGATGACTGCATTGAGATAGAGGATGAGAACCTTATGGACCACTGGAAGACCGAATGAGAACGGAAGCATGAGAGAGGAGGAATGTTCAGAACAGGAATCTGACTGAGAGGGGAAGAAACAGGATGAACGACACAGGATGACTAGGAAAAGACGAGATGAGAAAGGCAATGACTGAGGAAAAGCGCATGAGAAACCAGGATGACTGAGGAAAGAAAAGACGGATGAGAACAGGATGAACTGAGGGAAGCGGGATGAACAGGACTACTCCGAGGAAAGATGGATGAGAACATCATGACTGGAGGGAGAGGATAGAGGATGACGTAGAGGGATCGAGAAACGAGGATACCTGGCGAGACGAGGAGGACAGGATTGCTGACAGAAAGAGAAGATGAGACAGGAGAGAAGACTGAGAGAGAGAAGAGGAAATGAAAAAAGGTGAATACTGAGGGAAGAGGAACGGATGAGAACAGGCAATGACTGAGGGGAAGATAGGGATGAGAACAGGATGACTGAGTAAAAGATCGATGAGAACCAGGGAATGAACTGAGGGAAAAGACGATGAGAACATCAGACTGTCAGAAGACTGAGGATGACAAAAGGCATGACTCAGAAGAGACGGATGACGAACAAAGATGACTGAGCAGAAGAGAGGATGAGACAGAAATGCACTGACGGCGAGAAGAGACGGAATGAGAATCAGGTATGACTAAAGGGGAGAGAGGATGAAGAACAGGGATGACTGAACGGGGAGAGAGGATGCAGAACAGTATGACACTGAGGGGAGAGGGATGAGAACAGGATTTCTGAGAAGAAGAGCGCGATGAGAACAGGAAGATGCTGTGAATAGGCTGTTTAGAAAGAAGTGATTGAATAACTTAAGAGGATGCAATGATTGAATGCGAATAAAAAAAAAACTCGTATCGGTAGACTGTGACTAAATTGACGTACACCTTTTCTTTCCTGGGGAGAGATTTTTTTCTTAAATGACACTCAATATCAATAGATACTATCACAGCACAAAACTGAAAGTTGTCTCTGATGATGGCAGACGGAGAATGATCTTTCTTGCATCACTAGTGCGACTCCTGATTGAAGCACCGTGCTCTCCGTCCCAACAGTGAATAACACATCACGGCCGCTTGCATAACTTCTACTTTACCCACCTGTGGGACATTGAATCATTAGCTCAATCTAACTGACTTAAAAGGCCCCCCCAAAGAAAAAGCCAATGAACGCCTGTTGATCGCCATGGAAACAGCTAGA
The DNA here is from genome assembly GCF_002910315.2 of Salvelinus sp. IW2-2015. Classification (NCBI taxonomy): domain Eukaryota; kingdom Metazoa; phylum Chordata; class Actinopteri; order Salmoniformes; family Salmonidae; genus Salvelinus; species Salvelinus sp. IW2-2015. The sequence goes on from NC_036843.1 coordinate 23,859,527, forward strand.
TGATGCGAGGCGTGGTTTGAAGTGATGTGCCAATATCTATTTTTTGGAATTAGCAGCGGTTTAGAAGGTGATTCTCAGAGAGAGGTATCACCATGGGCTTTTTGAAGTTTCCATTATCAAATGGAACATGAACAGTCCATGTATTAGTATAATTCCATCCTTTTAACTGATAACTGTGAAATGGGTTAGGGTTAATAAGATGAAAGGGAGGAACATTTATTGATTTGGCGGGAATTTCATTAACTGAAATGCTAACTAATGGAGAGGTAAACCCCAGCTCCCTGGAAATATAACTTTAAACATTAATGTAAATATATGTGGAAATACCTGTTGAGAGAGACGAGAGAGAGACAGAGAGAGAGAGAGAGAAGAGATAGATGAGAGAGAGAGAGAGAGACGCAGAGAAGAGTAGAGAGAGAGAGAGAGAGAGAGAGAGAGAGAGAGAGAGAGAGAAGAGAGAGAGAGAGGAGACGAGAGGAGAGGAGAGAGAGACGAGAGAGAGAGAGAGACGAGAGAGAGAGAGACGAGAGAGAGAGAGACGAGAGAGAAGAGAGAGACGAGAGAGAGAGACAGGAGAGAGAGAGAGAAGAAGGAGAGAGAGAGAGAGAGAGAGAGAGGAGAGAGAGAGAGAGAGAGACGGAGAGAGAGAGAGACGAAGAGAGAGAACGAGAGAGAGAGAGACGGAGAGAGAGACGAGAGAGAGAGAGAGAGAGAGAGAGAGAGAGAGAGAGAGAGAGAGGAAGAGAGAGAAGAGAGAGAGAGAGAGAGAGAGAGAGAGAGTGAGAGTGAGAGTGAGAGAAATCCAATAACTACTATATGTTAATGACATGCCCTTCTCTATTACTCTGATTGTGTTGTTTTGGTTTATTTCTGCTGCTCACACCGTAATGGATTATCAATATTCCTTTTGTCTCTGTGGAAACCAAATGCATTTTCCTCTCTGATTGACATTTTGTTTTTATTGGTGGGTCTGTAAAGGTTACATTACCCGCCATGGTGGGCTTGGCCTTTACTCTTAGTAAATGCAGTTGGGTTTTGTCCTCCTGCTCTATTGAATGTTAAATGGAAAACTCACGCTGTGAAATTATTTACTAAAGGACTGCATCTATTTATTGCCATGGCAACGCGTGCTTACAAAGTTATACATTAATGGAAAAGTCTCTAAACTATTGATAACCTCATCACTGACACAACAAACGAGGGCTGGTTGTTGAAGAGCCATTCTACTGATCCCCTCCAAATCAAATCAAATTTTATTTGTCACACACATGGTTAGCAGATGTAATGCGAGTGTAGCGAAATGCTTGTGCTTCTAGTTTCGACATGCAGTTATAACCAACAAGTAATCTAACCTAACAATTCCACAAACTACTACCTTATACACACAAGTGTAAAGGGAATAAAGAATATGTACATAAAGATATATGAATGAGTGATGCGTACAGAACGGCATAGGCAAGATGCAGTAGATGGTATAGAGTACAGTCTATACATATGAGATGAGTAATGTAGGGTATATAAACATAAAGTGCATAAGTTTAAAGTGGCTAGTGATACATGTATTACATAAAGATGGCAAGATGCAGTAGATGATATAGAGTACAGTAACATAATACATATATGAGATGAGTAATGTAGGGTAATGTAAACATTATATTAAGTGGCATTGTTTAAAGTGCTAGTGATACATTTTTACATAATTTCCATCAATTCCCATTATTAAAGTGGCTGGAGTTGAGTCAGTTATGGTGGCAGCGGCCACTAAATGTTAGTGGTGGCTGTTTAACAGTCTGATGGCCTTGAGATAGAACTGTTTTTCAGTCCTCTCGGTCCTGCTTTGATGCACCTGTACTGACCTCGCCTTCTGGATGATAGCGGGGTGAACAGGCAGTC
>NC_036843.1:23861444-23880365 GCF_002910315.2 Salvelinus sp. IW2-2015
AGCGGTTAAAGGTGATTCTCAGAGAGAGGTATCACCATGGGCTTTTTGAAGTTTCCATTATCAAATGGAACATGAACAGTCCATGTATAGATATAATTCCATCCTTTTAACTGATAACTGTGAAATGGGTTAGGGTTAATAAGATGAAAGGGAGGAACATTTATTGATTTGGCGGGGAATTTCATTAACTGAAATGCTAACTAATGGAGAGGTAAACCCCAGCTCCCTGGAAATATAACTTTAAACATTAATGTTAAATATATGTGGAAATACCTGTTGAGAGAGACGAGAGAGAGACAGAGAGAGAGAGAGAGAGAGGATAGATGAGCAGAGAGAGACGAGAGAGAGAGAAGAGTAGAGAGAGAGAGAGCAGAGAGAGAGACGGAGAGAGAGAGGAGAGAGAGAGAGAGAGAGAGAGAGAGACGAGAGGAGAGGAGAGAGAGACGAGAGAGAGAGAGACGAGAGAGAGAGAGACGAGAGAACGAGAGAGAGAGCAGAGAGAGAGAGACGAGAGAGAGAGACGAGCAGAGAGAGAGAGAGAGAGACGAGAGACGAGAGAGAGAGAGCAGAGAGAGAGAGAGAGGAGAAGAGAGACGAGAGAGAGAGAGAGAGAGAGAGAGAGAGAGAGAGAGAGAGAGAGACGGAGAGAGAGAGACGAGAGGAGAGGACGAGAGAGAGACCGAGAGAGAGAGAGAGAGAGAGAGAGAGAGACGAGAGAGAGAGAGAGAGAGAGAGAGAGAGAGAGAGAGAGAGAGAGAGAGTGAGAGTGAGAGTGAGAGGTAAATCCAATAACTACTATATGTTAATGACATGCCCTTCTCTATTAACTCTGATTGTGTTGTTTTGGTATTTCATGCTGCTCCACACCGTAATGGATTATCAATATTCCTTTTGCTCTGTGGAAACCAAATGCATTTTCCTCTCTGATTGACATTTTGTTTTATTGGTGGGTCTGTAAAGGTTACATTACCCCCCATGGTGGGCTTGGCCTTTACTCTTAGTAAATGCAGTTGGGTTTTGTCCTCCTTGCTCTATTGAAATGTTAAATGGAAAACTCACGCTGTGAAATTATTTACTAAAGGACTGCATCTATTTATTGCCATGGCAACGCGTGCTTACAAAGTTATACATTAATGGAAAAGTCTCTAAACTATTGATAACCTCATCACTGACACAACAAACGAGCGGCTGGTTGTTGAAGAGCCATTCTACTGATCCCCTCCAAATCAAATCAAATTTTATTTGTCACACACATGGTTAGCAGATGGTAATGCGAGTGTAGCGAAATGCTTGTGCTTCTAGTTTCGACAATGCAGTTATAACCAACAAGTAATCTAACCTAACAATTCCACAAACTACTACCTTATACACACAAGTGTAAAGGAGATAAAAATATGTACATAAAGATATATGAATGGTGATGCGTACAGAACGGCATAGGCAAGATGCAGTAGATGGTATAGAGTACAGTCTATACATATGAGATGAGTAATGTAGGGTATATAAACATAAAGTGCATAAGTTTAAAGTGGCTAGTGATACATGTATTACATAAAGATGGCAAGATGCAGTAGATGATATAGAGTACAGAATATACATAATACATATGAGATGAGTAATGTAGGGTATGTAAACATTATATTAAGTGGCATTGTTTAAAGTGCTAGTGATACATTTTTACATAATTTCCATCAATTCCCATTTATTAAGTGGGGATGGAGCCTGGAGTTGAGTCAGTATGGTGGCAGCGGCCACTAAATGTTAGTGGTGGCTGTTTAACAGTCTGATGGCCTTGAGATAGAAGCTGTTTTTCAGTCTCTCGGTCCCTGCTTTGATGCACCTGTACTGACCTCGCCTTCTGGATGATAGCGGGGTGAACAGGCAGTGGCTCGGGTGGTTGTTGTCCTTGATGATCTTTATGGCCTTCCTGTGACATCGGGTGGTGTAGGTGTCCTGGAGGGCAGGTAATTGGTTCCAAAATAGTTCATACATAATCACTGTGTTGTTTAATTAGTGAATTTTTATATTTTGGAAGAGTTGACATGGAGATCGAACATGGAGGTTAACTTGTCAAGAATATCTGAGAATAATACATAATTGCTGTACATTTAGCATAGTTAACAATAAAACCACAAACACCCTGTTAATGTATGAACAATTTAAATTAGTTTGAAAATCTAGTACGTCTTCATGGAATTGGTCGGATATATAATGTCTGCTGTGTTTAATAACCAACACGCACACATACCTTCCTGTACCATTGTTTCGCCCATCGAAACAGACTAATTAACTAGTGTACATAACATCCACCGACGCACCTCGTTTTAATGATATCTGCTTGTTGATGTCTCTCCTGTTCCACTGAATGCCACTTTGACCTCAGGAGTCTACAGAGGTCTTCTAATGAATAAAGTTAGGCTTTGTTTTTGTCTTTATGACACATTTAACAGGAAGCTCATTAAATGCTTGCTTTGTGTGCCTTGGATTCAAACAAGAGGATAAACAGATTCTTTTGTCAGGTCTACAAGCCAGACAACACAGAAGCTGAATTGTCCTTTATGATTAATAAAAACATGAATTAATGAAAACAAACCTGCAGGTTTGAATGCACTGTTTCTTAATTAGAGTTGTTGTGCTCTATGGTGAGAAGGAACAAATAGATTGGGAAAGTGTCCATCATAACTGTGCCAGACATTTATAACAAGGGTATAACATTAATCCTATATTCATCCAATTAACAGACGTTATTTGGAAACATAAGTATTCTTAGTCGGATTAGTACAGGTTTGAGCCCCCATTTGCTTTATAGTGCTGATCAGGGTACCAAACGCTCCAGGATCCGGATATGTGAAAGCACCCTTGAGGTTAGTCTACAGGGCTCAATAGACTGTGGAAACTGAGGCAAGGTATCGAACGCTGCTTGGGCCGTACCCTGTCAAGGAGATACACTTCAAATAACACTATTTGACGTGTCACATACATCTGGTACAGCTGCTGCCTTATGCTTGTGTTGATGAATCCCAAAGAATCAAACAAGGGTAGATTATAATTTTAAATACCTACCATTTTAATACTGCAGTGGGCTAAATCAGGGTCACACAGAGTGATTCTTGGTAGACTTAAACAAATCTCCCTTGAAACAAAAGTAACACCTCACACACATGGTTATGGGATTAAAAACAAGACACCTGTACCATGTCAGATATAGAATTGAAATATAGAATTGAAATGTATTCAATATTACACTTTATATGCATCACAGAAAACTGAAATAAAACAAACCGTTGACATAGAAACACAGGATTTTCGGTGGGTCTTTGTAAATGACCTTTAATAATTATGAAATTATGAAAAGTATTAATAACATTCCACCCATGAGGCCAAAGAGGGCACTTTTTGGTCATTGTCTGCAGGAAAGGGCTACAAACCTTTTAATATTCTGTAGTGTAAAATAGCTACCCAATGGCCTATAAAATTATAAAGATATCATGGTGGTTACGTCTTAATGCTTGTTACACTTGACCACTGTGTTACTGAATGTGTTTGGAGCCTGGGCTGGGATCTACGATGTATCAGACTGATGTTGTCCAGACCCAGACCAGAACAGATACAGTAATTTATTAATCAACAGATGGTTCGCTAAAATTATTTGCACCAAGAAGGTTACATGACTAACATGAAAAAATATATCCAAATAATGATGTGCTTTGTCAAAAACATATTTTTCATTTATTTCGTCCCTTCCCCTACCTTCCTCTTCAGGTCAACAATCAACATGAGCAGGGCAGCCAAATGCTAATCTATAAAGTCATTTAAACCAGACACTGGTAGTTAGCTGACTGTACTTTGCAGGGTCTGTGTTAAACATAAAATATCCAGTCCCAACCTGCAGTATCGGTCCGTACCTACATTTACAGCCAGCCAGGGAGGACAAGCCAAGTGCTGCGAGGGGATCCGTCACAAAATGTATATTGCACTAATTTCGACCAGGAGTCAAAAGTAGTGCACTATGTAGGGAATAGGGCATCATTTGGGATGAGGGGATGAGTGGGAACAACTATGTATTCCTGTATTCCCTCACTGTGTTCTGCATCAGCTGATGTAATTAAAGGGTAATTTCCTCAGTACCCCCCCTGGGTGTCTCAGGCCTTATTGCCTGATTATTACAGAATTCATTCACATTAAACAGGGAGAATTAGGCTGTGCAGAGAAATACTTACCAGTTTAGTTTTTGTTTGTTTTTTTCTTTCTCTGTCTCCACTCTTGAAGCAGAAGTGTGGCCTGCAGATTTATGGGATGGTTTATTCTCCAGTAGGAAAATCAATGCCACAACACCAGACAGGTTCACCTTGATAACTGCAGGCCCCTGATGCATCATCATAACCGAGGATGCTGGGGGGATGGGCACCTCATTGGTTCTCCAACACACCACGATAAATGACTTACATTTTATGATGTATATTTACTTGTAGTGTCATACCCAAGAAGACTCCAGGCTGTAATCGCTGCCAAGGGTGCTTCAACAAAGTACAGAGTAAAGGGTCTGAATACTTATGTAAATGTGATATTTCTTTTTTTTCTTTTTTATAAATTTACAAAAAAAATCTGAAAACCTGTTTTTGGTTTGTCCTTATGGGTTATTGTGTGTAGATTGACAAGGTAAAAACAACAATTTAATCAATTTTAGAAGGCTGTAACATAACAAAATGTGTAACAAGTCAAGGGGTCTGAATACTTTCCAAATGCACTGTATGTACTGTACATTGCAGTCATTTAGCAGACATTCTTATGCAGAGTGACTTACAGTACTGAGTGCATACATTTTTGTGTTTCTTTGTACTAGTCCCCCGTTAGAATCGAACCCACAACCCTGGCATTGCAAACCGACTCCATTTTGATTTCTGTGGTTGCTTCCCATAGCTATGGTAAAACAGAATGTGCAGGGATGTTCTCTCAATAATACCTTGTGATACCTTGTAATACCCAGTGTTGTCAGAGTAACTAATTGAAAGAACCTTAACAGTCCAGCCAGTCCTCCACAAACTCGATAGTGCATTTTATACCAGCGCAGAAGCATCTGAAACTCACTATCATATTTCAAAAAAATATATAAAAGCATCCACCGCTGTGTCAAACAATGCTGAAGACATTTTCTCTCCAGACCATGAGTAAATCCATGATATGGTATTGTCACTGGTGAAGAGCACAAATTCTGTAACTGTCAGACCATTCCATGACAAGAAGGATATAAATTCCATCTGCCTGTCACATACACTACGACCATGTCCACACACACACACACACACACACACACAAGGCCAGAGCCAGCTCTATTCTGGAGAAGAGGAAACAGTGATATGGCTCTATCCATGTCTCCACTAAGATACTCCCCTCAGAGCAGGTTAACCTGGGGCTATTGTATGACAAGGTAGATACTCCCCTCAGAGCAGGTTAACCTGGGGCTAGTGTATGACAAGGTAGATACCCCTCCTCTCAGAGCAGGTTAACCTGGAGCTAGTGTATGACAAGGTAGATACTCCCTTCAGAGCAGGTTAACCTGGGGCTAGTGTATGACAAGGTAGATAACCCCCCCCCCTCCCCTCAGAGCAGGTTAACCTGGGGCTAGTGGAGCTCTAATTAATTGGTTACAAACGGAGATCTCTCTCTCTCCACATGCCTGAGAATGGCAGGTGACTTCCAGCCTAAAGTTTAGATCAAGCTGCCGCGTCCCTCTCCCAGAGCTTTTGTCGCATTTACACATTCACAGCCTATTACTGTCAACTGGTTCATACTGAAATCCACACCCCCAGGGTGAATGTGTTGTTATATTTGCTGTTAATAATGTGCTGTTATATTTGCTGTTAATAATGTGTTGTTAATAATGTGTTGTTAATAATGTGCTGTTAATAATGTTTTGTTAATAATTGTGTTGTTAATAATAATGTGTTGTTAATAATGTGTTGTTAATAATGGTGTGTTAATGAATATGTGTTGTTAAAATGTGTTGTTAATAATGTGCTGTTATTATAATGTGCTGTTAATATGTGCTGTTTAATAAATGTGTTGTTAATAATGTGTGTAATAATGTGTTTAATAATGTTGTTAATAAGTGTTGTTAATAAGTGTTGTTAATAATGTGCTGTAATAATGTGGCTGTTAATAATGTTGTTATACTTGCTGTTAATAATGTGCTGTATACTTGCTGTTAATAATGTGTTGTTAATAATGTGCTGTTAATAATGTGGTTGTTAATAATGTTTGTTAATAATGTGCTGTTATACTGCTTGAATAAGTGTTGTTAATAATGCTGTACTTGCTGTTAATAAGTGTGTTGTTAATAATGTGCTGTTAATTACTTGCTGTTATAATGTGCTGTTATACTTGCTGTTAATAATGTGCTGTTAATAATGTGTCTGAATAATGTGCTTGAATATGTGCTATTATTAATGTGATGTTAATAATTGTTGTTAATAATGTGCGTAATAATGTGCTGCTAATAATGTGCTGTTAATAATGTGTTGTTAATAATGTGATGTTAATAATGTGTTGTTAATAATGTGCTGTTAATAATGTGCTGTTATTAATGTGCTGTTACACAGTTGAAGTCGGAAGTTTACATACACGTAGGTTGGAGTCATTAAACTCGTTTTTCAACCACTCCACAAATTTCTTGTTAACTAACCATAGTTTTAGCAAGTTGGTTAGGTCATCTACTTTGTACATGACACAAGTAATTTTTCCAACAATTGTTTACACACAGATTATTTCACTGTATCACAATTCCAGTGGGTCAGAAGTTTACATACACTAAGTTGACTGTGCCTTTAAACAGCTTGGAAAATTCAAGAAAATTATGTCATGGCGTTAGAAGCTTCTGATAGGCTAATTGACATAATTTGAATCAATTGGAGGTGTACCTGTGGATGTATTTCATGCCTACCTTCAAACTTACTGCCTCTTTGCTTGACATCATGGGAAAATCAAAAGAAATCAGAAGAAAGACCTTGGAATACAACATGAGGTAGGTTGAAGAAGGAGTTCACCTTGGTGGTGTCACGCCCTGACCTTAGAGAGCCTTTTTATGGTGTGATTTGGGGTGGGCATTCTATGTTTMGTTTTTCTATGATTTTGTATTTCTATGTTTTGGCCGGGTATGGTTCTCAATCAGGGACAGCTGTCTATCGTTGTCTCTGAATGGGAACCATACTTAGGTAGCACTTTTCCCTCCTTTCAGGGTGGGAGGTTAACTCTGTTTGTGCACATAGCCTTAAGCTTCACGGTTGTTTTGGATTGTTTATTGTTTTTGTCGGCGTCATATAAACAAAGGAATATGTACGCTCACCACCTGCGCTTTGGTCTACTTCTGTTGACAGGTGGTTTTTGTGCTCATTGCATTACAATAGTTATTTTCACTTCGATCATAATAATCTGTGTATGTTCGTAATAAATTCAAGGATATCATTGTTACAGGGCTAGAAAGTGAGAAAAGTGCAAGAAAACCATCAATGAAAAAATAAAAGCAGTTAATTAATTAGCTAAATTGCCTGAAACAATCGTTAATCTCTCACATTTGTGACTCTGTGAAAAGGAACAATTTCCTTCTCAACTAATCAAGAGCAATTAGACTGGCATGGTTTTATTGACAACTGAAAGCCTCAGAGTCAACCTCAGAGAAGCAATTATACACCATCAAAGTGGAAGCCTCCTTCATCAATCTCACTAATCATTCCCCTCCGTAGGGACGAATAGGAGGCACAGTCTAACTGTGTGTGTGCGCCTGCCTTCATGCATACATGCCTGCGTGCTTGCCTTTGTGCATGTGTCTGTGTATGTGCGTGTGTGCATGTGTGCGTGCCCTTTAGACACACAAAAACACACACACACACACACATACGTGACAGCATTGCAGTAACATAGGACTGAGTTCATTCCCAACAACATAATTTCAGACAAACTGCAAATGTCCTGATTTGGTTGCTACTATGACATCATGGCAGTCACCCATCTGTATTAAAGGTCTATGTTGTGGCATTTTGATGAAAGACATGCTTTTACATCATGACATTTTAGATATGAATGTTGCGTGTGGTGTTTTGCATCATAATATTAGCTACAGTCCAGAAACGTTCACGTGCTAGCATCTAGATTTTTTTTTGAAGTCCCATCATTTGTTTTCACACAAAATCAAATCAAATTGAATGTGTCACATGCGCCGAATACAACAAGTGTAGACCTTACAGTGAAATGCTTACTTACAAGCCCTTAACCGACAATGCAGTTAAGAAAAATACCAACAAAAATCTTTTGGCCAGATGGTCTTATCCAGAACAGCTGGTAACAGTAAAAGTTGGTGGAGCTTAAATTGTCCAACAATAATTACATTCTCAGTAAGAGATGTATGGATACCTTCCACCACTACCTAATAGAGAAACAGAGAGAGGGACCTTTGACACAGAAAGTTGGGCCAAACTCTTCATTTAACCTCAGTGGAAACAATCCAACCATTAAACACACATTGGTAAGCATGGCAAATCACGCGTTACCCTGCATCTTTTGGAGTTGGATAAATGTAGATAAACTTGCATTTTTTCTCAAGGACTTATACAGGATACTAACCTCAACATCAAAACCTTCAATCCAAAATCAAAATTCTATACCTAAAACCTTGATTTTGGACAAAAATTACCTGAATGGACTAATACTATCAAGAAAAAACTGCTAACCAACCAAAACCTGTAAAAGAAACACAACGGAACGTGGAAATACCATCCAACACAAAATTGAGTGAGTAATGTTCAGTCTGAACCTACTTCTGAAGCCAAAAAGTTTTTTTAAATTATCTCTTGGCAGAGGCCTTTGAAGCCCTCATAGCTTATCCTTGTGCAGAGGTCATTACAATACAGGACCCCATGGATATTAAAAACAACACTGCATGGAATAAGTAGAAAAAAAGCTACTCAAGGACAATCCAGAGACACTGTTTGCTGACTGCTACAAAGAGGGGAACGTAAGCAACTTAATTTTCCACACAGACCATCCCCCTGGCATGGCACAGTGCTATAAGAGCACACTACCCCTAATCAAATCAAATCAGATTTTATTTGTCACATGCGCCGAATACAACAGGTGTAGACCTTACAGTGAAATGCGTACTTACAAGACCTTATCCAACATGGCAGTTTTAAGAAAAAAGTGTTAAAAAAGCGTTCACTAAAATGAACTGAAGTTAAAAATAAATAACTAAAATAAAAAACATAAGTAGAAAAAATAAATAAATGTCAAACTAATAAATAAGGAGCAACAATAAAATAACAGTAACGAGGCTATATACAGGGGGTACCGGTACAGAGTCAATGTGCGGGGGCACCGGTTAGTGGAGGTAATTGAGGTAATGTGTACATGTAGGTAGATGTAAAGTGACTATGCATGGATAATAAACAGAGAGTAGCAGCAGCGTAAACATAGGGGGTGGAGACAATGCAAATAGTCCGAGGAGCCATTTGATTAGCTGTTCAGGAGTCTTATGGCTTGGGGTTAGATGCTGTTGAGAAGCCTCTTGGACATACACTTGATGCTCCGGTGCCGCTTACCGTGGGGTAACGCAGAGAACAGTCTATGATTAGGGGGGCTGGAGACTTTGGCCATTTTTTGGGCCTTCCTCTGACACCGCCTGGTATAGAGGTCCTGGATGGCAGAAAGCTTGGCGTAAGTGATGTACTGGGCCATACGCACTACCCTCTGTAGTGCCTTGCGGTCGGAGGCCAAGCAGTTGTCATACCAGTCAGTGATGCAACCAGTTAGGATGCTCTCGATGGTGCAGCTGAATAACTTTTTGAGGATCTGAGGACACATGCCAAATCTTTTCAGTCTCCTGGGGGGGAATAGGTTTTGTCGTGCCCTCTTCACGACTGTCTTGGTGTGTTTGGACCATACCTGCTGTTCCAGACGACTTTGTCTGCAGTACCTGCATTACTAGCTGTTTGGGGTTTTAGGCTGGGTGTCTGTACAGCACTTCGAGATATTAGCTGATGTACGAAGGGCTATATAAAATAAAATTGATTGATTGATTGATGATAGTTTGTTGGTGATTTAGACACCAAGGAAGTTGAAGCTCTCAACCTGCTCCACGACAGACCCATCGATGAGAATGTGGGCGTGCTCGGTCCTCCTTTTTCTGTAGTCCACAATCATCTCCTTTGTCTTGATCACGTTGAGGGAGAGTTTTTTATCCTGGCACCACACTGTCAGGTCTCTGACCTCCTCCTTATAAACTGTCTCATCGTTGTCGGTGATCAGGCCTACCACTGTTGTGTCATCAGCAAACTTAATGATGGCGTTGGAGTCGTGCTTGGAATCATGGGTGAACAGGGAGTACAGGAGGGGACTGAGCATGCACCTCTGAGGATCCCCTGTGTTGATGATCAGAGTGGAGGATGTGTTGTTACCTACCCTTACCACCTGGGGGCGGCCCGTCAAGAAGTCCGGGATCCAGTTGCAGAGGGAGGTGTTTAGTCCCAGGGTCCTTAGATTAGTGATGAGTTTCAGGGTACTATGGTGTTAAACACTGAGCTGTAGTCAATGAATAGCATTTGCACGTAGGTGTTCCTTTTGTCCAGGTGGAAAAGGGCAGTGTGGCGTGCAATAGAGATTGCGTCATCAGTGGATCAGTTGGGGAGGTATGCAAATTGGAGTGGGTCTAGGGTTTCTGGGATAATGGTGTTGATGTGAGCCATTACCAGCCTTTCAAAAAACTTCATGGCTACAGATGTGAGTTCTGTGGGTAGGTAGTCATTTAGGCATGTTACCTTGGTGTTCTTGGGCACAGGGTCAATGGTGGTCTGCTTAAAACATGTTGGTATTATAGACTCGGTCGTGGACAGGTTGGAAATGTAAATGAAGACACTTGCTAGTTGCTCAGCGCATGCTCGGAGTACACATCCTGGTAATCCGTCTGGCCCTGCGGCCTTGTGAATGTTGACCTGTTTAAAGGTCTTACTCACATCGGCTACGGAGAGCGTGATGACAAAGTCGTCTGGAACAGCTGATGCTCTCATGCATGCTTCAGTGTTGCTTTCCTCGAAGTGAGCATAGAAGTTATTTAGCTTATCTGGTACGCTTGTGTCACTGGGCAGCTCGCGGCTGTGCTTCCCTTTGTAGTCTGTAATGTTAAGAGACGGTATTGGTCCAGGGTGGAAACTCAGAATACTAGACGTTGAGGAAATTGAAACAACCTCTGTCAATGTGTACAAGTCTGGGACAGTAATGGTGCAGGGCATCCTCATGCAGTTCCAGCAGGACAATTATGGCATCAAAGAGGGAGCACAGCAGGAAAAACTCTATCTTTGATCACACCTCTTCAAATTGTCCTGCAGACGAGGATAGTCAATCCCCCCAAGCACTCAACACACCCAGGTCCCACAACTGCACTGCTCCTCCATCATTGAGAGGGATAACTTCACAGAGCTGAAGAAAGAGATATGGTGGAGCTCAGAAGGCTAATCCACACAATGCAGACAGAACAATCCCACAAAACAGTCCAGCTCAACAACACCCCCCCCCAACAAGACCCAGAGGAACGTTAACACCGCCGTCAACAGAGTCTCTGCTCCTACTGCGGGGAGTCACCCCTGGAACACCTGTCCCAGAAGGAGAACCAGGCGAGGAAGTGACAGGCCGAGGAGGACTCCTGCACCTTCCCAGGTAGGCATGGACGTGCCTTGCCCCTCTCTGTTCACCCAGCCCATCCTCCTTCCTGGACTATCCTGGCCCCTCACTGAATCTTCTCCTAGAAGACTCAGGTTCTGCAGGAAATTTCCTAGACCGGTCAGTYGCCCTATCCCAGTCCATGCTCTAGACAACCGTCCCCTAGGAACAGGACTGGTGTGCCAGACCACAATTCCCATTTCCCTCACAGTTGCTCACAACCACCATGAACCCATTTCTTTCCTCAATTTAGTCTCTCCTGCACACCCCGTAGTTTTAGGTTTCCCCTGGTTACAGTTGCATAACCCCAGCATATCGTGGACAGAGAGAAGGTTGTTGGATTGGTCGCAGGAGTTTTAAGGGAGGTGTCTCTCTGTGTCTATCTGTGCCACTTCCATGGAAAGTTCGGACCAGGCCACCAATGTCCCTATCCCGGAGGAATACCGGGACCTACAGGTGGCTTTTTCGAAGACTTGTGCCACGTGCCTGCCCCCTCATCACCCATGGGACTCCACTATCGACCATCTGCCTGGATCTACCGTCCCGTGGGGGCACATCTACCCTCTCTCGCATGCAGAGACCGAAGCCATGGATGTCTGCGTCCATCGAGGCGCTGGCCCAAGGATTCCTCCGTCCGTCCACCTCTCCAGCCTCCTCTAGCTTGTTTTTCGTGAAGAAGAAGGATGGAGGTCTGCGCCCCTGTATCGATTACTGGACACTGAATAAGGCAACTGTTAAATTCAGTTTTCCCCTGCCTTTCATACCCACAGTGATCAAACAGATGCACGGTGCTCAGCACTTTACCAAATTGGATTTACGCAGTGCCTACAACCTGGTGCGCATCAGAGAGGAGGATGAATGGAAGACCGCCTTCAGCACCAGCACCGGGCACTACGACTACAGGGTAATGCCCTATGGCCTGACAAATGCACCCTCTGTGTTTCAATCCTTCATTAACCGAGGTGTTTAGAGACATGTTGGGTCACTGTGTAGTGGTGTATAGACGACCTCTTGTACTCCACTACACGCGAGCAACATGTCTCATGTCAGGTCCGTTTTGGAGTGGCTGATAGAGCATCACCTGTACGCCAAGGCAGAGAAGTGCATTTTCTTCCTTGTTTCCTTGTTTGGATGGACCACCGGAACCTAGAGTATATTCGAGCAGCGAAGAGGCTGAACCCACATCAGGCCAGGTGGGCCCTATTCTTCTCCAGGTTTGACTTTACCCTTTCCTACCGGCCGGGATCTAAGAATGTCAATGCCGATGCGTTGTTCCAGGTGCATGACACAGAGGATCGGAGGGAAAAAGTGACACCCGTTATTACCCTGTCCTGCATTGTGGCTCCTGTTGTGTGGAATGTGGATGTGGACGTCTGTCGAGCCCTGCGACAGGATCCCTCACCTGCCCACAGTCCCTTCGGGGCGTACCTACATGGCCTCTGATGTGCGGGACCATCTCCTCGCCTGGGCGACACACAGCACCTGTGTTGTGCACCCGGGTAGAGCCCGTGCAGTCTCTCTGCCAAGTACTGGTGGCCCACCTTGTAAACCCGGACGTCCTGGGACGTCTCCACCTGTGCACAGAGCAAGACACTGAGACACCTCCCCTTTGGCATCCTCTGCCGGTTCCATGACAACCCTGGTCCAATCTCTCCGTGGACTTTGTCACAGAACACCATCCTGGTTGTTGTGGACCTGTTTTCCAAGGCCTGACGTTTGATTCCTCTGCCTGGTCTCCCTACGGCCATGCAAACCCCGGAGAATCTGTTCTCTCATGTCTTCCGGCACTACGGGATCCCGGAGAACATTGTGTCTGACTGTGGTCCCCAGTTCCCCTCCCGTGTCTGGAAAGCCTTCATGGAACGACTGGGGGTCACGGTCAGCCTCACCTCCAGGTACCGTCCCCAATCAAATGGGCAGGTGGAAAGGGTAAATCAGGAACTGGGTAGGTACCTTCATAGTTACTGTCAGGACCGGCCGGGGGAGTGGGCTGTGTTTCTGCCTTGGGCAGAATACGCACAACTCACTCCGTCACTCCTCCACTAATCTCACACCCTTTCTAGGCTATCAGCTGGCCCTGGTACCTTAGTCAGATAGAGGCTCCTGCGGTGGACGATTAGTTCCGGCATGCCGAGGAGGWATGGAACACAGCGCACACCGGTCTCCAGGACGACGTCCTCCAGCAGAAGGCGCAGGCCGATCGTCACCGCAGTGTTGTCCCAGTCTTTCTACAAAGGACCTGCCCCTCCGCCTTCCCTGCCGGAAGCTGAGCCAGTGGTTTGTGGGGCCATTCAAAGTCCTGAGGAGAGTCAATGAGGTGACGTACAGATTAAAGCTCCACGTCAATTACTGTATATCACCCTCATTTCATGTATCTCTCTTCAGCCCAGTGGCAGCTGTTTCCTTGGCTAGTGCTGGACCCCACGGCGCACCTCCCCCTCCCTAGGATGTCGATGGGGCCCCGGCGTACTCCGTCTGCAGCCTGTTGGACTCACAACATCATGGGGGGTGTCTCCAGTACCTGGTTGACTGGGAGGGGTGCAGTCCCGAAGAGTGGTGCTGGGTTCTGGAGCGGGATGTCCTGGACTGTTCTCTCAGTCAGGCTTCCACAGGCGTTGTCCTGACCAACCTGCACCGTGTCTCCAGGGTCGTCCCCAAGGTCGGCGGTGCCCCGTTGCTGGAGCAGGGCCTCTGGGGGTACTGTCACACCAGCCTTCGCTTTGGCTCCCCCTCCTGTAAAGCTCAGGTGTTCGGCATCGCCTGCCTTCTAGCTGCTGCCGAACCTGCTGCTGGGAAACGTCCTTCACTCATCAAGCCCGGACTTGTCTCGTTATCATTACACACCTGGTTCCAATCCCCAATCTATCACTGTATATATACTCCCTCTGTCATTTGACTTTGTCGGTCAATGTAAATGTTGCATGTTTTCCTGAGAGGAATCTCTCCTACTATTTCCTGAGTACTAAATTATTTTGCACTTTGGGTTTCATCCAGCTTTTATATAAATAGTTATTTAATAAACTCAGTAGTTCTAAACCTGTGACTGCCTCATGCCTACTCCTCTCTACGCTTGTGACAGGTTGATGGTATTCTAAATGAAATGATAAAATATACAGACCACAAATTCCAATTGGCTATACTTAAACTCTTTAACATCATCCTCAGCTCTGGCATATTCCCCAATATTTGAAACCAAGAAAAAAGTTACATTTGACCCCAGTTACTACTGGGAGATATGCATCAACAGCAACCTTGGGAAAATCCTCTGCATTATCATTGACATCAGACTTGTACATTTCCTCAGTGAAAACAATGTACTGAGCAAATGTCAAATTGTCTTTTTGACATATTACCGTACGACAGACCACGTATTCACCCTTCACACCCAAATTGACAAACAAACAAACATGTGGTCTGATGAGACAAAAATAGAGCTTTTTGGTCTAAACTCCACTCGCCGTGTTTGGAGGAAGAAGAAGGATGAGTACAACCCCAAGAACACCATCCCAACCGTGAAGCATGGAGGTGGAAACATCATTCTTTGGGGATGCTTCTCTGCAAAGGGGACAGYACGACTGCACCYTATTGAGYGYAGGATGGATGGGGCCATGTATCGCGAGATCTTGGCCAACAACCTCCTTCCCTCAGTAAGAGCATTGAAGATGGGTCGTGGCTGGGTCTTCCAGCATGACAACGACCCGAAACACACAGCCAGGGCAACTAAGGAGTGGCTCCGTAAGAAGCATCTCAAGGTCCTGGAGTGGCCTAGCCAGTCTCCAGACCTGAACCCAATAGAAAYTCTTTGGAGGGAGCTGAAAGTCCGTATTGCCCAGCGACAGCCCCGAAACCTGAAGGATCTGGAGAAGGTCTGTATGGAGGAGTGGGCCAAAATCCCTGCTGCAGTGTGTGCAAACCTGGTCAAGAACTACAGGAAACGTATGATCTCTGTAATTGCAAACAAAGGTTTCTGTACCAAATATTAAGTTCTGCTTTTCTGATGTATCAAATACTTATGTCATGCAATAAAATGCAAATTAATTACTTAAAAATCATACAATGGGATTTTCTGGATTTTTGTTTTAGATTCCGTCTCTCACAGTTGAAGTGTACCTATGATAAAAAATGACAGACCTCTACATGCTTTGTAAGTAGGAAAACCTGCAAAATCGGCAGTGTATCAAATACTTGTTCTCCCCACTGTATATCAATGAATTGGCGAGGGCACTAGAACAGTCTGCAGCTCCCGGCCTCCCCAACCAAGGAGGGCTTACAGCAGCACCTAGATCTTCTGCACAGATTCTTTCAGACCTGGTCCCTGACAGTAAATCTCAGTAAGACAAAAATAATGGTTTTCCAAAAAAGGTCCAGTTGCCAGGACCACAAAACCAAATTCTATCTAGATACCGTTGCCCTAGAGCACACAAGAAACTATACATACCTCGACCTAAACATCAGCGCCACAGGTAACTTCCACAAAGCTGTGAACGATCTGAGAGACAAGGCAAGAATGGCCTTCTATGCCATCAAAAGGAACAAAAGATTCTACATACCAATTATGATCTGGCTAAAAATACTTGAATCAGTTATAGAACCCATTGCCCTTCATGGTTGTGAGGTCTGGGGTCCGCTCACCAAACAAGATTTCATAAAATGGGACAAACACCAAATTGAGACTCTGAATGCAGAATACTGCAAAAATGTCTTCCGTGTACAACCACCAAATAATGCAAGCACAGTAGAATTAGGCCGATACCCGCTAATGATCAAAATCAGAAAAGAGAAGTTAAATTCTACAACCACCTAAAAGGAAGCGATTCCCAAACCTTCCATAACAAAGCCATCATCTACAGATAAATTAACCTGGAGAAGAGCCCACTAAGCAAGCTGGTCCTAGGGCTCTGTTCACAACCACAAACAGACCACACAGAGCCCCAGGACAGCAATTACAATCAGACCCATCTAAATCATGAGAAAACAAAAAMATAATTACTTGACACATTGGAAAGAATTTACAAAAAAACTTAGCAAACTACAAAGCTATTTGGCCCTAAACAGAGAGTACTCAGTGGCAGAAAACCTGACCACTGTGACTGACCCAGAATTAAGGAAAGCTTTGACTATGTACAGACTCAGTGAGCATAGCCTTGCTGTTGAGAAAGGCTGCCGAAGGCTGACCTGGCTCTCAAGAGAAGACAGGCTGTGTGCACACTGCCCACAAAGTGAGGTGGAAACTGAGCTGCACTTCCTAACCTCCTGCCCAATGTATGACCATATTAGAGACACATATTTCCCTCAGATTACACAGACCCACAAAGAATTCGAAAAGAATGATGCAATTTTGATAATCCCCCATATCTATTGGGTGAAATACCACAATGCACCATCACAGCAGCAAGATTTGTGACCTGTTGCCACAAGAAAATGGCAACCAGTGAAGAACAAATATCGTTGTAAATACAACCTTAATTTATGTTTCTTTATTTCCCCTTTTGTACTTTAACTATTTGCACATCATTACCACCACTGTATATAGACAYRGTGACATTTGAAATGTCTTTATTCTTTTGGAACTTTTGTGAGTGTTATGTTTATTTCACTTTTGTTTATTATCTATTTCACTTGCTTTGGCAATGTAAACCTATGTTTCCCATGCAAATAAAGCCCCCTTAAATTGAAATGAAATTGAATTGAAATTGAATTGAGAGAGAGAGAAAGAGAGACTGCAGCTTGGCATGACAGTTCTGTAAACAGTAGGCATATTTGTTAGGATAGCTATGAAGGGCATCGAGGGGACAGCTTGACAGCTTTACAAACAAGGCCTCAATTTGCAAAGAACATTTCGGGGAGCAGCTACAAAACTAGATACAGCTAAATAAATAGATTACACCAAGAGAGCTGGAGAGGTTGCATTGTTTGAAATTCATTCACTTTCTATCAAGACCTACAACTTCTGGGGAGGGAAGGCTGCTGTGAACTTGTAAGTACACACTCAGGTGCACAGACAACACACACACACACACACAGATCATCGTAAATCAATAGTCATCTGTTTGATTTTCCTACAGGTTAGTGTCCCTTCTTCTTGAAAGCGGCAGCTATAGCCTTTAGCTCAGTGCAGATGTTGCCCGTAATCCATGGCTTCTGGTTGGGATATGTACATATGGWCACTATGGGGACAAAGTTCATCGATGKACTTATTAATGAAGCCGGTGACTYATGTGGTACTCCTCAATGCCATTGGATGAATCCRGAAACATATTCCAGTCTGTGCTAGCAAAACAGTCAAGAAGCTTAGCATCTGCTTCATCAGACCACTTCAGTAAACTAGCACTGCCTCTTTGAGTTTTTGATTGTAAGTAGGAATCAGGAGGATAGAGCTATGGTCAGTTTTGCCAAAGTGAGGCAGAGGGAGAGCTTTGTATGTGTTTCAGTGTGGGGAGTAAAGGTGATCTAGAATTTTGTCTCCTTTAGTTGCAAAGGTGACATGCTGGTAAAAAATGCAGTTTCCCTGCATTAAAATCACAGACCACTAGGAGCACCGCCTCTAGATGTGCATTTTCTTGTTTTCAGATGGCCCTATGCAGCTTGTTGAGTGTGGTCTTAGTGCCAGCATTGGTTTGTGGTAGTAAATAGACATCTATAAAAAAATATAGATGAACTCTCTTTTGGTAAAGAGTATGGTCTACAGCTTATCATGAGGTATTCTAACTCAAGCAAGCAGAACCTCGAGACCTGCTTAATATAWGAGATTGCTCACCAGCTGTTCTTAACAAAGAGACACGCACCTCCCCCCTTGAGCTTAACCGATGCTGCTGTTTTCTGTCCTGCTGATGCATAGAAAAATCAGCTAGATTATGTTATCCATATCCTTGTTCAGCCATGACTCCGAGAAACATAAGATATTACAATTCTTCAGGTCCCGTTTATAGGAGGGMAGGGGAGGAGAGAGCAGATGAGGGGAGAGGAGTGGAGGTTTAGTTTAGCGAGTGCAGGCAGGCAGACAATAAAGTGATTCCTGAGCCAAGTGTGAGCTGCTGTAATAAAAGGCAGACGATTACAGAGAGGATCGCCACCATTAAACAGAGATTGATTCTGGGCAGGACTCTCTCTATCTCTCTCTCTATCTCTCATACTCTCTCTCGCACTCTCTCTCACAGACATACATATTGATTCTGGGCAGGACTCTCTCTCACAGACATACATATTGATTCTGGGCAG
>NC_036843.1:23880730-23880921 GCF_002910315.2 Salvelinus sp. IW2-2015
GATTCTGGGCAGGACTCTCTCTCACAGACATACATATTGATTCTGGGCAGGACTCTCTCTCACAGACATACATATTGATTCTGGGCAGGACTCTCAGAACACGGGCACAGAGGCCTAATATCTCTCCAACAAACACTGTATTATTTTTACTTCCAAAAGAACGGACCAGTGAACACAGCCTGTTAAAACAG
>NC_036843.1:23881415-23954170 GCF_002910315.2 Salvelinus sp. IW2-2015
GTCCCTTCCAAATGCATATTAGCTCAAATAAAGATCCCATTACCACATGTATTCAAGTCAATGTATGTTGGCAAAGATTCTGGGCAGGACTCTCAGAACACGGGCACAGAGGCCTAATATCTCTCCAACAAACACTGTATTATTTTTACTTCCAAAAGAACGGACCAGTGAACACAGCCTGTTAAAACAGAGTATTTTTCGTCCCTTCCAAATGCATATTAGCTCAAATAAAGATCCCATTACCACATGTATTCAAGTCAATGTATGTTGGCAAATACTTAAATCACTTTTAGAGGGATTATTCACTCAGTAGTATGGTTATGTCATACAGAAAAATCAGACGGTGTATTAGAACCCTGATCGGCATCCTAAATGCCACCCTATTCCCTAAAAGTGCACTACTTTGACCTACCTTTTGCGGAARAGGGTGCCATTTGGGACTCACATCTGGTGTTGGCTCTCCCGCCATATGTGTAGATGAGGAGAGATGGGGAGCAGGTCCTGGCTCATCCATTTTCTTTGGGGACTGCAGGGGCTGGGCTCTCTCTCCATAGTGGTAGATGAYGAGGGATGGGGGAGCAGGTCCTGCCTTATCCATTCTTTCTGCGGACTGCAGGGCTGTGTCCCAAATGGTACCCTATTCCCTATGGGGCCTGGTCAAAAGTGGTGCACACTATAGGGAAAATAATACCATTTGCCAGGCAGCCCTGAGATGGGAATGGAAATGGCAGGCTACGACAATATCTCTATTAGGAGTGATGGAGAGTGTGTCAGCATGGCGTTATTAACAGTCCTGCCGGTCTGGGATCAGTAGAGAAATGCCAGGCCTCCGCCAAGCCCTTAATGGAGCTCAAACTCTCATACACACACACACACACACACACACACACACACACACACACACACACACACACACACACACACGGCACAGGCACAGGCACAGACACACACTCACACACTCACACAAGCACACACCGCCACGTCACTGCTGCCATCTCCATCTCCTCTGTGCTCACAGCCAAGCCAAGGTCGTCCTGATTCCTATCAAAACGTATTAAAAGCAATTTGTTTCAATTACCAATGGGCACGGATACTGAATGGGATTGGCTGTGTGTTTATGTGTGTGTGTGTGTGTGTGTGTGTGTGTGTGTGTTTTTGTGAGGCTGTGGAAGAAAGCTTTGTGTTGACATTACAGAAAATAACAGATGGTAAACAAACATATTTAAGCTGAGTGATCACAATCATCACAAAGAATCAATCACCATCATAATCACATGGCCTGAACAGTGACGCTGAATTAAATACGTTGCCCACAAATGAGAAGTAATATGCAATCCACTTCATAGTACAAAAGTCCATTTCTGGATGGGATGGGAATTTGCTTCATTATATACATAATTGCATGTATATTTCACAAGCTTGCCAACCATTCTAGGGTGCTGTCAATCCACAGGGCTCAGAACTTTCGGCTGACATTCTGTGCCCTTTTCACATTCTCTCTGGAAACTGAAATATTAAATTGCACGAATTCACTGACCCAGAACTCATAAAATGAAAGGCAAAGGGAAGACGAATTAGGACATCTCGGCTGATTTCTATGCAAATCATTATCCTCCACACACACATGCGTGCACACACACACACACACACACACACACACACACACACACACACACACAACACAACACACACACAACACACACACACACACAACACACACACAACCAGCACACAAATCACACACCACACACAACACACACAACACGCAGAACACACAAACCACGCATGCGTGCTTGCAGAACACCACGCACGAAAGAAACTTACACACACACACACACAACAAGAAAGACATTCCAATATATTCTATCCACCCTGACCCAAAATGTGGCCTGACATTAAATTGAAGAGTGAATCAGTGTTTGAAAAAATACATAAATAGATAAATAAACAGATCAAAGATCAAAGGGCATTCCGTGTAACATGGTGACCTTTAAAAGGACACTATTACTATGTATTTATTTGTTTCCTCTTTGAAAAGTGGAACTTGGTCACAGATTCCTGTGTGTAAAATATATTTATTTGTCCCTATCAGTCCAACCATGTGTATGATTATTCTGTTGGTTCAACCAGGATTCATTCACTGAAAGACTTGTGTGAGTTTCCTGTGAGAAAAGGTCATGTTCAATCAAGACACTTGTTTTCTTTCCATTTGGCTGAATGCATTAAACGGCTTCGCAAATGAAGACAATACTAAGAGTTCTTCAGTTGTTRTTCAATCAAACTTGTCGCTATACATCAACAGAGATTGAGTAAGCCTTGCAAACATTCAAAGAGAATCATGAAATGCTGTTGACAGTAAAGCTTTCATTATGAACAACAGCTTCAATTATACTACCATTTAAAGCATGACTCTTTTCTTCACCAGGTTGATAAAGATGAAAAATAACAACAAAAAAGGTTCTAGAAATTATAGAATCCTCCCCAAGACTCCCCCCTGGACATTCCAAATGTTGATAATCTAACACATGCATTAGTAATACAGAAGACTTCTCCTTTCCTTAAAATGACCAAATCAGTAGACAGAGTTCGTGCTGATAACGATCCAATAAACCCAAACCATGAGGGAAATCACGGAGGAGAGAGCTGGAGCCAGGGAGGGAGCCAGAGCTGGAGGGCAGACAGACCGGAGGGGAGACAGACAGGAGGGGGGACAGACAGGAGGGCGGACAGACAGGAGGGCGGACAGACAGGAGGGCGGACAGTGGACTTCTCTTGACAATCCAGTTGTATCACTCTGGCTGTGTCTCAAATGGCACCCTGTTCTCTTTGTGGTGCACTATTTTTGACCAGGTTTAGGGTCAAAAGGAATGCACTATTCAGGGAATAGGGTGGCATTTGGGACACATCCTCTGCCTCTGTTATCTGTCACTCCCTGCTGCACACTCTGCTGCTTGACTAAATTAACGGTTCACACTGTAGTTTGGTGATGAACAACATGTTATGGAAGCTTCATACTGAGATGATCAGAGTTGTAAGTGACATAACCCCCCCCCCCCCTTCCACACACACACACACACAAGCCCCAATGTAAAAAGGAGTGTGAATCAAAGTGTGATGTTATCAGAGCGACAGGTTGACACCACAGACACCCCTCTGTATTGACCGTCTAATCCCTCACAATAGACTTACACAACTTTCCCTTGATCTCACAGTGACACTGATTTAGGGCTAATTAGTACTGCTCACCATGTCAGGAACTCCACGCACACCAGGGACAGAGAGGCCATGTGAGARGGTGTAAGACACTACACTCTTAGGAAAAAAAGTGCTATCTAGAACCTAAAAGGGTTCTTTGGGTGTCTCCATAGGAGAACCCTTTGAATAACCCTTTTTGGTTCCAGGTAGAACCCTTTTGGTTCTACGTGAAACCTTTTCAAATCAAATCAAATATTATTAGTCACGCGCTGAATTCTTACTTACGAGCCCCTAACCAACAATGCAGTTTCAAAAAATACAGATAAGAATAAGAAATAAAAGTAACAAGTAATTAAGAGCAGCAGTGAAATAATAATAGTGAGACTATATACAAGGGGTACCAGTACAGAGTCAATGTGCAGGGGCACTGGTTAGTTGAGGTAGTATGTACAGTACATGTAGGTAGAGTTATTAAAGTGACTATGCATAGATGATAAAAACAGAGAGTAGCAGCGGTGTAAAAGGGGGGAGCATTTGATTAGATGTTCAGGTGTCTTATGGATTGGGGGTAGAAGCTGTTTAGAAGCCTCTTTGACCTAGACTTGGCGCTCCGGTACGGCTTTTCGTGTGGTAGCAGAGAGAAAAGTCTATGACTAGGGTGGCTGGYGTCTTTGACAATTTTTAGGGTCTTCCTCTGACACCTCCTGGTATATGGGTCTGGGGGCGACAGGTAGCCTAGTGGTTAGAGCATTGMACTTGTAACCAAAAGGTTGCAAGATTGAATCCCCGAGCTGACAAGGTAAAAATCTGTCGCTTTGCCCCTGAACAAGGCAGTTAACCCWCTATTCCTAGGCCGTCATTGAAAATAAGAATTTGTTCTTAACTGACTTGCCTAGTTAAATAAAGGTTKAAAAAATAGAGGTCCAGGATGGCAGGAAGTTTGGCCCCAGTGATGTACTGGGCCATTCGTAGTGCCTTGCAGTCAGAGGCTGAGCAGTTGCCGTACCAGGCAGTGATGCAACCAGTCAGGATSCTCTTGATGGTGCAGCTGTAGAACCTTTCAAAGACCCATGCCAAATCTTTTCAGTCTCCTGAGGTTTTGTCGTGCCATCTTCACGACTGCCTTGGTGTGCTTGGACCATGTTAGTTTGTTGGTGATGTGGACACCAAGGAACTTGGAGCTCTCAACCTGCTCCACTGCAGTCCCATCGATGAGAATGGGGGCTTGATCGGTCCTCTTTTTCCTGCAGTCCACAATCATCTCCTTTGTCTTGATCACGTTGAGGGAGAGGTTGTTGTCCTGGCACCACACGGCCAGGTCTCTTYCCTCCCTATAGGCTGTCTCGTCATTGTCGGTGATCAGACCTACCACTGTTGTGTAATCGGCAAATTMAATGATGGTGTTGGTGTCGTGTCTGGCAGTGCAGTCTTGAGTGAGCAGGGAGTACAGGAGGGGACTGAGCACGCACCGCTGAGGGGCCCCTGTGTTTTGGGGTTCAATGTAGATCACTTTCCACAGAGGGTTCTACCTGGAACCCAAAAGGGTTCTACCTGGAACCCAAAAGGTTTTTACCTGGAACCCAAAAGGGTTCTCCATGGAACCAGCTACCTGGCCAGAGTAGTCCACTACATCATTTAAACACTAAATACAACCAGCTACCTGGCCAGAGTAGTCCACTACATAATTTAAACACTAAATACAACCAGCTACCTGGCCAGAGTAGTCCCACTACATAATTTAAACACTAAATACAACCAGCTACCTGGCCAGAGTAGTCCACTATATAGAGAATAAGGTAGCATTTGAGATGGAACCTACATCCAACACATGCCGTATCTCATGGGTTCAAAACAACATTATTTCCCATGCTGCAATATTCAGAGAATGACAATAGGGAGTCTCCGTAGCCTGAAATGGTATCACAGCACCTCATCTGCCTTTGAAAGACGGAACTGCATCAGATCTCCAATTCACCAAATAACCAGGGAGCCTTTCAGAGATGTGACTCACCACACAGACTCAGAGACCCAGACAGCCATTCAGACTGGAATGATTCAGAGGCGGCCAGGCCCAAACCCACACTGTCAGAGCTGTGACTTACCACACAGACCCAGACAGCCGTTCAGACTGGACTGATTCAGAGGCGACCAGGCCCAAACCCACACTGTCAGAGCTGTCAGAGAGGCCTCCTGGAGGCGGGATGTAGCCCACTGTGTCTGTCTGGAGCCACCTGCTCATCCTCCACTCCACGTCTTGATTGGGTCTGGGCCTAGAGCGTGTGTGTGTGTGTGTGTGTGTGTGTGTGTGTGTGTGTGTGTGTGTGTGTGTGTGTGTGTGTGTGTGTGTGTGTGTGTGTGGTGTGTGTGTGTGTGTGGTGTGTGTGGTGTGTGTGTGTGTGTGTGTGTGGTGTGTGTGTGTGTGTGTGTGTGTGTGTGTGTGTGTGTGTGTGTTTGCTTTTGTGCGTCGTGTGTGGCGTGTGTGATGGGTCTGGCCCCAGAGTGGACCCTAAGGGGAAAGCTGTTGAAGATGAACCGCCAAAGGTAATGAAGCCAGATTCCCCCCCCCCCCAGCCCCATCCTGGACCTGTCCAAAGCTTAATCACACTCTGATCACTCCGACTGGCTGAAACTCTGCTCACTCCCGTCTACACCCCTAATATATAGGGAATATGGTGCGATTTGGGATACATTACAGACCATACTCTTGCTGTAATGTCCACCCGCTAACATCCACCACTCCCCGTCTTTCTGTGATGTACTGTTCACACTATAAATGTGCTGTGAAGGTGTCAGAGAGAACGATCTAGCCAGCCTTGATTTGATTCATTGATTACCCTCCCTGGTTGACAACAACTTATTGACTCTGGATAAAGGGAAGTGGGGGACCAGATGGTTTAGGTGAATGAATCAATTCCGGTGCTCATTTTACGAGACACAAACAAGACTGTTCATCCAAGTACAGTGATGTTAAATTGTATCTTCATGTTGTCTGTACATCAATAACAGGAATACATTAAACATTTTGGAAGGTTTAGCACTATGCTAATCTGAATTCTAAAACATTTACGTGCAAATTGTCTCAAAAGAGAGAGASCTTGGTAAAGAATGGAGTGTACAATTTCTAGGAACCTATTCACTTTATCTGTATAGGAAATAAAGGCATCCATTTTTTTCACACAAACATTGGAGAGCATGTCCAGTGTAATAAAAACAATGGCATAAGAGCAAGAAAGTCAGAGACAAACTGCATTGTAGCTTCATTCTTAATCACACCACAGTTTGCTGTGACAGACCATGCTGTCCCCCGCATGTTGAGCTGCACTATTGCAGACACCAAGAGAAGGCATTCATTCACACATTACTTCATTTCCTCCAGAGACAAGAAGAGAGAGGAAATAAAAGAGCAGCGTTAACTAGAGAAATGGTCTGTTCCTTTTATAGTTCAGTACTTTTGKCCAGAGCCCTATGAGCCCTGGTCAAAGCCGTGTGCTCCTGTGTATAGGGAAAGGGGGGTCCTTTGGGCAATCAGAGAGTGATTTGCATTAGACCCACCTCCAGTGTCTCACTAATTTCACTGTTGAATGACCCGGCTAACCCGATTTCTCTGTCCAATGCCCCACGGTGTAGCTCCTACTTAAATAAATATCAGGAATAATTCAATGATCAGCTCACCTACAATTTGGCTGAGATTGAAAATAAAGCCTTGGGCAGACCTGTCTCAATACCTGGGTGTCAAGTCTTTGCCCAAGTGGCCATTTCTGTAAAGGAAGATATAACACTTGTCAAAACCCATATCTAAATAAGACTGGCAGCAGCTGGCACATAACAGAAGTCTCCTCTACTTTCACCTAACCGTCTCTCCTCTCCTCTCGTCTCTTCTCGTGTCGTCTCCGCTCCTCTCCTCTTCTCTTCACTACATGCCAGTATTCAGTCTCTGTATCCAGCCAGGAGCAGTATCCGGACAGCCTGTTTTCTGGAGGACAGCCAGAGGCACATTAACATTCACACATGCAAAATGTCAGTGATGCTAGTCAAGGCCACCACTCACTTCCTTTACACCAGACATGAAGAGATACACTGTGCATGCTGAATGGCACCCTATTCCCTTTATAGTGRACTAATTTTAACCAGGACCCATAGTGCTCTGTTAAAAAGTAGTGCACTATATAGAGAATAGGATGCCATTTGGGATGCAMACAGAGAGAGCACTGAGCATATGTGTTTTAATTGGGTCTGGGTAAGGGTGGATGTGTGTACTGGACTGTATGTGCATCGGTATGAGGAGAGAGTTGAGAGTTGACAAAAAAAATMGAATAATGAGCAGCGTACAAGCTGCTGCAGGCTTGCTATCCATAGTTACAGTATCCCTCAGTCACATTTCAGTGTACCTTTGTACCTACAGTACAGTGCAAGTCAGCTCCAAGAAGACAACTTCTACTTAAATGTTTACACAGTGAGAAATGTTTTATAACTCATATTTCTGTAAGGCTCTTATTTTAGTGCAATAATAAGATGAATATAAGCTACAGTATCCTCTATGTAGAACGAAAGATATGATCACCTTGTTTGAAAAAGTCCTGATACTCTGAACCATACTTGTAATGACCAGACCACTTTGTCTGCACCATCTTTGAATTAGGCTACTGTAGAATCCCCCATAGCTGGTTTGTTGCAGACATTGCTGCTTCACCCCACAAAGACCAAGACAAAAGACCTAAGCATAAATTACTGTGTGACAAGGAATCAGCCAATAAATCACTTTGGGGTGGCCTACACGCTGAGAGCATAATTCATGTTGCTCTCCTGAGGATAGGTGAGAACATTTAAACAGGATGGAACCTCCAGTGTGGGGGAGGATGAATGGAGTCTCTTGGAACTCACCCGGTGTTCTATTACACTTTAGAATAGAATTATTACAACAGTAGAATGTGGATTTTTAGCTGTAGCTGTGGTCACCAATGGTGATTTGAGCAAGGGGATTTTTTTATTTCTTATTAATGTATTACCTTTTTATATTGATAATGCCAAAGCTACAGAACAACAACAACTATAGAACAGTTTTAAAAACGCTGTCCGTTATTTGTTGGTCCTTCGAGCCAGATTGGAACTCGCAACATTCAGAGTGGTGGTTTTGGATTTGCATTTGATATAAAATATTGTGTTGCTGTTGATATTCAGTGCAGTGCTTGTTAAGATATACTGCATGCACCATGTACTGAGAAGTACTGAACACTGCAAAACTGTAGAATAGAAGCCAAGGTCAGTGTCAAAATCCTGGATGGATCAATTATGGTCTCCCTTCGATGCCAGCAGTGGTCCATAAACTGTGTCATAAAAAGGCTTTGCATGGCCATGGCTGCTATTATGTTTGACTGTATTAATGTTATATCAGAGCTGTAAACCTATGCCCTCTGTGTGCTTGTATAGAGTTAGGCCTCATCCCAAATGGCAACTTATTCCCAACATAGCACTACGGCCCCACGTAGCACTACGGCCCCACGTAGCACTACGGCCCCACGTAACACTACGGCCCCACGTAACACTACGGCCCCACGTAGCATTACGCCCCACGTACACTACGCCCCACGTAAACTACGGCCCCCGTAGCACTACGGCCCCACGTAGCACTACTGCCCCACGTAGCACTACGCCCCCACGTAGAAACTGCGGCCCACGTAGCACTGCGGCCCCACGTAGCACTGCGGCCCCACGTAGCACTACGGCCCCACGTAGCACTACGGCCCCACGTAAACTACGGCCCCACGTAGCACTACGGCCCCACGTAGCACTACGGCCCCACGTAGCACTGCGGCCCCATGTACCACTGCGGCTCCACGTAGCACTATGGCTCCAAGTAGAACTATGGCCCCACGTAGCACTGCCGCCCCACGTACACTGCGCCCCACGTGCACGACGGCCCCACGTAGCACTACGGCCCCACGTAGCACTACGGCCCCACGTAGCACTGCGGCCCCATGTACCACTGCGGCTCCACGTAGCACTATGGCTCCAAGTAGAACTATGGCTCCACGTAGCACTACGGCCCCAAGTAGCACTACGGCCCCACGTAGCACTACGGCTCCAAGTAGCACTATGGCCCCAAGTAGCACTACGGCTCCACGTAACACTAAGGCCCTGGTCAAAAGTAGTGTCCAAAATAAGGATTATGGTGCCATTTAGGACATAGGCTTATTAAAGGGATACTGCTTATTAATGGGATACTGCTTATTAAAGGGATACTGCTTATTAAAGAAAATAAAGGGATACTGCTTATTAAAGGGATACTGCTTATTAATGGGATACTGCTTATTAAAGGGATACTGCTTATTAAAGAAAATAAATGGATACTGCTTATTAAAGGGATACTGCATATTAAAGGATACTGCTTATTAAAGGGATACTGTTTATTAAAGGGATACTGCTTATTAAAGGGATACTACTTATTAAAGGAATACTGTGAGATTCTGCCAATCAAGTTGTTCAAATTACCCAGAGTCAGACGAACTCACCTAATAATCCCCAGTTTACAATTGGCTCATTCATCCCCCTCCTCTCCCCTGTAACTATTCCCCAGGTCGTTGCTGCAAATGAGAACGTGTTCTCAGTCAACTTACCTGGTAAAATAACGGTAAAATAAAAWAAAAWAWAAAAAATGTATGTCTCTGCGTGCCGTATGAAGGAAGTTGGAGTTAGTTTCACAAACCAATGCTAACAAGCATTGACACAATGACAYGTATAAAGGTACGCTAGCGTATGCCTTAAAAAAGAGAGAAAATCCTATAACAAACCACACTTTGTAAAGGACACTGAAGGCCTCTGTTTTCAGAGAACGCGCTATTACGGTCAGCAGTATGTAAGGGAGTGATCAAAGCTCCATAAACTAACTATTTCATTCTTATCATTGGACTGTAATAAAATGTACAAACGTTACTGCTGCCCACATGCTAATGCACTCACAGACGGACCCTCCACACACATAAACAGTGTACACACACACACATGCCCACCCCCCTCCTCACACACACACACACACACACACACACACACACACACACACACACACACACACACACACACACACACACACACACACACTAAACATACTGAATTAATAATAGTAAAATAATAAACTGCCCATGTCGGTTGGCTGGCTCTGTGTATTCAGGTTTGGCCCAGCTATACAGAATGATGAATGGACTAACATGGCTAAAGCACCATTTGGTACAGAAAGCATCAGCGATAAACCAAGCAGTGTGGGAATGCATGCCAAATGGCACCCTATTCCCTATATAGTGCACTACTTTTGATCAGAGCCTTATGGGCCCCAGTTAAAATTTGCGCACTATAAAGGGAAAAGGGTGTCTTTTGGGATGCAGTCTTGGCCTGGAGACAATCAGACGAGCATCCAGTGCCAGCCCTGTCCTTGTATTACAGGTAAACACAGTCAGCGAACGCTTCTATCTCTCAGAGACATTACCATGGAAGGAGAGGCCCAAGGCTTATATCGCTACGTGCCCAGGGAGCCACATTCGGAGCAACAGTGGTGAGGTGTGTGTGTGGCTCTTTGGAGAGGGGGTGTCAAAAGAGTGGAATGTGGTATGGGTCTCAGTCTTGGGTTGATCACAAGTTACGTAACTCAGCAAAAGGACTGTCATAGGATTGGTTTATCCAATAGAATAAAAATGAGAACAGGTTCATCCTAATTCTATGGTTTACCAATTCAAAGTACTGTAGTCAACTCAGATTCATGAAACGATGGGTATTTATACCAACATGTACCTCATCTGGTAGACTTAATAAAGTGATTGATTAACAGCAATCAACAAACTAATTAAAAGGCAAGGTGAGAGGCTCAGTGAACAAAGTTACACTATCTGCCTCGTTGCTGATCATGATTTAAGAGGATGTGTGAAAATTCCAGTAGGAAATAACGTTAGACCCACAACAGATCTCCATACCAGTTTATTCGCTTGACTTCCCAGCGCAGAATAGTCAAATGGAAACACCGAAGCAAAACTGCATAATTCAACCCAGCTCAAGATATTTAACTATGTCCTAAATGGCACCCTATTCCCTATGTAGTGCATTACTTTTGACCAGGGCCCATAGGGCTTTGGTCAAAGTAGTGCCTTATATATGGAATAGGGTGCAATTTGGCACAGAACGACACACTCATCTATGGGGTAAGCTCACATAACAGGTTTAAATTCAAACAACATGAATCTGTGTCCAAAGAATAAAATTTCAAGGGGGCAAAATGTGTTTATAATGAACAAAAATATAAATGCAACATGTAYTGTTGGTCCTATGTTTCATGAGCTGAAATAAAAGATCCCAGAAATGTTCCATAGGCACAAAAAAAYAAAAWWCTCTCAAATTGTATGCACAATTGTGTTTACATCCCTGTTAGTGAGCATTTATCCTTTGCCAAGTTAATCCATCCACCTGACAGGTGTGGCATATCAAGATCATTACACAGGGGCACCTTGTGCAGGGGACAATAAAAGGCCACTCTAAAATGTGCAGTTTTGTCACACAACACAATGCCACAGATGTCTTTTTTGTTTTGAGGGAGCGTGCAATTGGCATGCTGACAGCAGGAATGTCCACCAGAGCTGTTGCCAGAGAATTTAATATTAATTTATGTACCATCGTTTTAGAGAATTTGGCAGTATGTCCAACCGGCCTCACAACTGCAGAACACGTGTATGGCGTTGTGTGACAGAGCAGTTTGCTGATGTCAACGTTATGGTATGGGCAGGCATAAGCTATGGACAACGAGCACAACTGCATTTTATCAATGGCAAATTGAATGCACAAAAGTAGCGTGACGAGATCCTGATCCATTTATTATAAAGGTATCTGTGACAAACAGATGCATAGCTGTATTCCCAGTCATGTGAAATCCATAGATTAGGGTCTAATTAATTTATTTCAACTGACTGATTTCCTCAAATGAACTGTAACTCAGTAAAATCAATAACATTTTAGCATATTGCGTTTATATTTTTATTCAGAATATTTTTTCATTGAACCAGTATGGAGTATCGATGTAGAAGAAACAAGCCTCAAGAGATAACAACACAACACTGCTTTTCACCTCATTGGATCCACATGCACATGACCCACCAGGCGTTTGTGCCGCTGAGCAGAGAGAGACGTTAATGTGTATCTGAGATTTAGTTGTGAGCTAAGATGCTGAAGGCATGTTTGTTACCTCCGAGTAACATGACTGGATTTGCTGAGATGAATAGAAAGAGAACGCGCCAGACACTGATAGTACTGTAGCTATTCTTCGCATGATACCGCTCTGTTAATGTTTTCAATTACATGAAGAACAGATAAATACACTTGAGAAAAAAAAATTGTATTCAGTTTGGAGGATTTAAGCAGAGTAAGAATTAGAGTTTGGTCTATGATAATCACATACTCAATCTCAGCGGCATCTGATGCAGGAAACTAGCTCTGTCACGGAGTGTACAGCAAATGATGTTGCGACGGCCTCGGAGCGCTCTGTACACAACAATGTTGGTCAAAACGGTTACAGAACCGCACAAAGACCCTGAAATAGGGGACATTACATCTATTAAAAGAAAGTGGTCTGGTATGGTCATTTATTATCAAGATAGGGAGTAAAATATCCCTGGACTGTCCATATTTTAAATGTGTAACTAAATAAAGTAAATCGTGATTGAGTTAAATAGCTAATCATTTTTTAAATCAAATTAAAATGTAGGTTAATTATTTCAAATGGCATATATTATGTTATTTTTCCATTTAAGGTGAAACGTTTGTATGAAACGTAGTCTTACTATACTCTAATAAATATTTTTACATTCATCAGCCTTACGGTTTCCGATGCTCCAGATGGGTATCATAATTACTTGAGACGGTTACAGCGAGAGATCTGCTGGTTTTTACTTGTTTTTTTGGGGTTGCAATCAAGTTTGCTTTAACCGCAGGTGAATGTAATCTCCCGGAAGTAGCTTTGTAAGGAAACCAACTTTAAAACAGTGGTATGTACAAAGTTCAGCTTGTTCGTTGCAAAGGTCTGTAGCATTCGAATGGTTTGGGCTACACACTAATATGACCGCTGTGGAAAGGTGAGACTCTCACGAACACATACAGTACCAGTCAAAAGTTTGGACACACGTGCTCGTTTAAGGGTTTTTCTTTATTTTTTACTATTTTCTACATTGTAGAATAATAGTGAAGACATCAAAACTATGAAATAACACATTCTCTCAACCAACTTCACCTGGAATGATTTTCCAACAGTCTTGAAGGAATTCCCACATATGCTGAGCATTTGTTGACTGCTCTTCACTCTGCAGTCCAACTTATCGCAAAACATCTCAATTGGGTTGAGGTCGGGTGATTGTGGAGGCCAGATCATCTGATGCAACACTCCAACATTCTTCTTCTTGGTCAAATAACCCTTACACAGCCTGGAGGTGTGTTGGGTCATTGTCATTTTGAAAAACAAATTATAGTCGCAATAAGCGCAAACCAGGTGGGATGGCATATCGCTGCAGAATGTGTGTGCCTTGAATTCGAAAAATAAATCACCAACAGTGTCACCATCAAAGCACCCCCACAGCACCACACCTCCTCCTTCATGCTTCACGGTGGGAACCACACATGCAGGATTCATCCGTTCACCAACACTGTGTCTCACAAAGACACGGTGGTTGGAACCAAATACCTAAAATTTGGATTCATCAGATCCCAGAAATGGGTTTCTATTTAACCTTTATTTAACTAGGCATGTCTGTTACTTGAACTATGTGAAGCATTTATTTGGACTGCAATCTGAGATGCAGTCAACTCTAATGAACGTATCTTCTGCAGCAGAGGTAACTCTGCTTTCCTGTGGCGGTCCTCATGAGAGCCAGTTTCATCATAGCGTTGGATAGTTTTTGCGACTGCACTTGAAGAAACTTTCAACGTTCTTGAAATTCTTCAGATTGACTGACCTTCATGTTTTAAAGTAATGACGGACCGTCAATTCTCTTTGCTTATTTGAAAGAACCCGATGGTCACTCTGACAGAGCTCTAGAGTTCCTCTGTGGAGATTGGGGAACCTTCCAGAATGACAACCATCTCTGCAACACTCCACCAATAAGGCCTTTATGGTAGAGTGGGCAGACTCTCAGACCATGAGAAACAAGATTCTCCGGTCTGATTTTATTTTATTTTTATTTTATTTTACCGTTATTTTACCAGGTAAGTTGACTGAGAACACGTTCTCATTTGCAGCAACGACCTGGGGAATAGTTACAGGGGAGAGGAAGGGGGATGAATGAGCCAATTGTAAACTGGGGATTATTAGGTGACCGTGATGAAACCAAGATTTAATTATTTGGCCTGAATGCCAAGCGTAACGTCTGAAGGATACCTGGCACCATCTCTACGGTGAAGCATGGTGGTGGCAGCATCATGCTGTGGGGATGTTGTTCAGCGGCAGGGARTGGGAGACTAGTCAGGATCGAAGGAAAGATGAACGTATTAAAGTACAGAGAGATCCTTGATGAAAAATTGGTCCAGAGTCCTCAAGACCTCAGACTGGGGTGAATGTTCACCCTCCAACAGTACAACGATCCTAAGCACACAGCCAAGACAACGCAGGTGGGGCTTCGGGACAAGTCCTTGAGTTGGCCAGCCAGAGCCCAGAATTGAACCCAATCGAACATCTCTGGAAAGACCTGAAAATAGCTGTGCAGCGACGCTCCCCATCCAACCTGACAGAGCTTGAGAGGATCTGCAGAAAAGGATGGGAGAAACCCCCCAAGTGCAGGTGTGCCAATCTTGTAGCTTCAAACCCAAGAAGACTCAAGGCTGAAATCGCTGCCAAAGGTGCTTCAACAAAGTACTTAGTAAAATGTCTGAATACTTATGTAAATGTGATATTTCCTTTTTAAATGTTTTATTTTTGCTAACCTTTCTAAAAACCTGTTTTTGCTTTGTTGTTATGGGATATTGTGTGTGGATTGATGAGTAAAAAAATACATTTTCATCAATTTTAGAATAAGGCTGTAACGTAACAAAATGTGGAAAAAGTCAAAGGGTCTGAATACTTTCCGAATGCACTGTAGCTTAGTAGAACACCCCCCCAAGCCCCCCCCCCCTCCCTGGCTTAGACAGGGCTTAAACTGTTATGTTAAAGCCTTGTGGCAGAATGCACAATCAGTGTAATGGATGTGGGGCTCGACACATATAAATGCAAAATGGTTGTATAGCCCGTCACAATATCAGCAAACTGTCAAACTTGAAGCACTATTATGTGACAGTATGCCTGGATCTTTACTTGCAGCGATACAAGCCCATGTTTGTGATTTTCCGATTGATTTTCAGACAAACATTGTTGCTCCTGGACAGAGTGAAATCTTTCACATCGATCCAGAACCACTTGGATTTCTGTGATTTTTGTTTCTTATGTCTTCCTCTTCCTCTTCCTTTTCAAAGATTCAAATGTCAGAATAGTTTTCATTTTGTTGTACAGAAATGGGACAGTTTTCCAAAATGTCTGACCCCKAAAAAATCCATACTCCTGAAGCTGAAGCTACTGGAGATACATCATAGACAGACACTATCCTGTCAGTGGCTTGACAAAGTGTCTCGTCCTGCTGGCGTTTAAGCACTGATAGTAAACTATTCGAAAGAGGCAATTATGAAACGTCTCTCACCTCTTTCTGGATGGATTATGGTGCAAATGTTGCCCTTTAGGAATAAAATGAGTCACGTCCCCATGTCAATAAACCCTCAGAATTGTTCTCCATCCATCACTCCACAGAGGTTCAGATGTGCACATCTCAATGAGATCCATCAAGTTTTGGCTTCTGCCTTGGACATCATATTTCCCTTCGCTGCACTGTGATGCACCTCAAAGCAGTGGAGATGCAAGTCTGACATTTGAAACAAGTACAACAGTGGAGGATGAATGATTGGCCGAGCCGTACAGGTCCAAAGCAGCAGGTCATTGGTCACTGTGGTCCTAGCCTTTGCCCGAGACACCTCATACTGGGTGGTGTATAAAATGACAACCTGCTCCCCATATCATGTGTTTGCACTTCATGTATTAAATTGGGATGTTTGTTAATACTGAGGTGGCTGCATCATTGATTACACTATATCATGCAGTATCATCAGATTCATGACAAAAAAGAGAGTGGAGATGAAACAGAGAGAGAGGAATGGCTCAGATCTTTGGTGTGTGTGTGGGTGGGTATCCCAATGGAGTATTGTGTTGGTGTGTGTGTGTGTGTGTGTGTGTGTGTGGTGTGTGTGTGTGTGTGTGTGTGTGTGTGTGTGTGTGTGTGTGTGTGTGTGTGTGTGTGTGTGTGTGTGTATCCTCAGTTGGCTGTCAGATTTGAGACATTATCATAGGCCTGGCTGGTGTGTGTGTTCCCTCAGCGCCAACTCTTTTGTCATGGATTTTCTGTCTTTATATCAGGAGTGACTGATAAACTGGGCTCTTTCCTGCTTGCCAGAGATACACAGTTGCACATACACACACACACACACACACCACACACAGCTGCATTACCATTTTCTGCTCTGCTCTGTTCTGGGAGGCTGGAAGGAAGGAGAAAAGAAAGACAGACTGACTATGAAAGGCCATTGCACTCAACTTCAACTGATATGCTGCAGTATTATTGTCCTCACAATGAGCCTGTGCACAGAGAGCGTAAGATACTTTGTCAAAAAATCTAAAATGACATGTCCACTTGTTCTTAACCTTTCTCGCCCAGGGAAAGACCCACAACATTCCGCTTCGCAGCGCGCGAAATTCAAAAATATTTTTTTGAAATATTTAACTTCCACACATTAACAAGTCCAATACAAGCAAATGAAAGATAAACATCTTGTGAATCCAGCCAACATGTCCGATTTTTTAAAATGTTTTACAGCGAAAACAAAAAATATATATTTATGTTAGCTCACCACATAGCCAAACACACACGCCATGTTTTCACCGAACATAGCTTTCACACAAACCCACAAATAGAGATAAAATTAATCACTAACCTTGAACAACTTCATCAGATGACGGTCTTATAACATCATGTTATACAATACATTTATGTTTTGTTCGAAAATGTGCATATTTTATAGCTACAAATCGTGGTTTTACATTGTGAATACGGCGCATAATGCACCAAATTGTCCGGAGATATTTTTGGACAGTCACGTAATCTAACCAAAAAACTCATCATAAACTTTGCTAAAAAATACATGTTGTACAGCAAATTAAAGATACACGGGTTCTTAATGCAACCGCTGTGTTAGATTTTTAAAAAATAACTTTAGTACAAAGTACAGCATGCAATATTCTGAGACAGCGCCCAGCCATTCTCCGCCATGTTGGAGCCAACATATTCCACAAAAATATGAAATAACATCATAAATATTCTCTTACCTTTGATGATCTTCCATCAGAATGTAGTGCAAGGAGTCCTAGTTCCACAATAAATCGTTGTTTTGTTTTAGAATGTCCATTTCTTCTGTCGAATTAGCAACTTTGGCTAGCATTGTGGAGCGCACATGTCCATAAACTCTTGGCGCATGGAACGAAAAATTCAAAAAGTCACAATAAACGTTGAATAAACTGGTCAAACTCAGTTGAAAATCCATCTTTATGATGTTTTTCTCATATGTATCCAATAACGTCGAAGACGGAGCATTTCGTCGTGTATACCTAACGCATTGCAGAAAACAATGTAGTGTTCCCTGGTGRGCAGCTGAATACTGCCAATAGGGCGGACCTGTCACTCCAAAAGCTCTCATTCGGTCTCACATCAAGCTWGACACCCCATTCAACATTCTACTGCCTGTTGACATCTAGTGGAAGGCGTATGAAGTGCATACAGATCCATAAATAAAAGGCAATTGAATAGGCAAGGCCTTACACAGAGCCCCATTTTCAGAATTTTCACTTCCTGTTTGGAAGTTTGCTGCCAAATGAGTTCTGTTTTACTCACAGATATATTTCAAACAGTTTTAGAAACTTCAGAGTGTTTTCTATCCAATAGTAATAATAATATGCATATCGTATGATCTAGAACAGAGTACGAGGCCGTTTAATTTGGGCACGATTTTTTCCCAAAGTGAAAACAGCGCCCCCTATTTCTATTAACCAGTCCTACACTCTACAGATGACATGAATGTATCAATGGAAAAGTATTAAATTATAATGATAGGTCTGTGAGTCAGAACAAAGCTCTGAGGATTTGTCCCAAACGACACCCTATTCCCTATATAGTGCAATATTTTTTACCAGAGCCTTGGTCAAATGTAGTGCACTATACATGGAATAGGGTYCTATTTTGTATGTAGACTGTTCTCTGGTGTTAAGATCATAACCTAATGTGAAAACGACAGCTGCCGTTGTGTGCATGGTGGCATTTCACCGCTCCCCCCCACACACACAGACACACACATACAGATACACACACTCTCTACAACTCAAATCAATTGGCTGAAGCCCTCAACCGCCCACTCTGAATGGCATCTATTGTGTTGTAACTCTGTGACTTATGACTGGGTTATGCATTTTGCATTGAGCCTAATGTCTTCTGTGGAGTGTCTGAAGTAAAAATGTGGACTTAATTGTACCATGTGGGTTAATTAGCATAGTGGATGTGAATGAATAATTGACTTTCCTCGTAATATGATAATCATGACATTAATGCATCAAAGAGCACGTCAGACTCTGACAGTGATGGGCTCCTCTCCAGTTAGATGACTACACAACCAGCTAATGGATGGTATAAAAGCCTCCATGGGATTTGAGTCGCTTCCAAGGGCTGATATTATAGGTAAACTATATTTAAACGGTTGATATGCTAATCAAAGCTACATTTAGCATCCCAAATGGCACCCTATTCCCTATATAGTGCACTACCAGGCCTACTACCAGGCCCTGGTCAAAGGTAGTTCACTATATATGGAATAGGGTGTCGTTTGGGACCATACCTTAGAGTAGTGGATCTGTCCGATCCTCTGCTGTTACCATGGATATCCACCATTAAAAACTGGGTGGTTCGAGCCCTGAATGCTGATTGGCTGAAAGCCGTGGTATATCAGACCGTATACCATGGGTATGACAAAACATTTATTTTTGCTGCTCTAATTACGTTGGTGACCAGTTTATAATAGTAATAAGGCACCTCGGGGGTTGGTGATATATGGCCAATATACCACGGCTAAGGGCTGTGTCCTAACACTGTGTTGTGTCACTGTGTTGTGTCGTGCGTAAGAAGAACCCTTAGCCGTGGTATATTGGCCATATACCACACCCCGTCGGGACGTATTGCTTAATTAGAACGCATGTTGTTGTCTTCCTCAAAACTCCCCAGGCATTTAAGTTATAATTTCATCATAATTAATATGAGGGAAGTGTAATGAATAAGACACATTCATTATCAGACAGTCCTGGCAGGGGTTGCATGTGGAATACAAAATATATGACGCTATGTATGACATTTAGCAGATGCTTTTATCCAAAGCGACTAACAGTTATGCGTGCATACATTTTACGTATGGATAGCTCCGGGAATCAAACCTACGATCCTGCCGTTGCAAAGTCCATGCTCTACCAACTGAGCCATTCAGGAATAAACACTACAGTTCTGTACGTCCATCTTCATATTTCCCACTCAGCACCCTGCATCCTCCTAACCTCTTACCCCTGGCTAGCATCTAACAGACAAGGTAGGATAGGAGAGCCAGGCTGTGTCCCAAATTGCCCCGTTCCCTATGTAATGCCACAGGGCCCAGGTCAAAAATAGTGCACTACACCGGGAATAGGGTGCGATTTGGGACGTAGACAGAGTGGAAACAATGCCAAACCTTTAATTGCTCCTTTGGCTTGACTCTGTGAGCTATTGTTGTCCTCATAATGAAAATGTATTAACCTTCACTTGTTTTTATTCTTAGAACTGAAAGCCAAATGGAATTTGCAGTGACCAACCGTGTGTAAAATATAAAATGTAATTTCTCTACAGCAAAGTTCAGCTAACCCGATCTAGCTTCTTTTATTCTGCTCATTTGTGTGAGGCCACAATTAATGCAGTGTAATTGCAGGGCAGATGGAAGTTAATTATTTGGTTAATTGGGCTTAGGATAGTTGTTTAGCATTACAGAGTATCATTGCTTGGATCTGTCACCTTCTGCTAGTTGGATATAAAGGCTTTTTTGAAAAGCTAACTTTTCCATTGTGTCCATTGTGTCCATTGTGTACCAATCTTAACAATTAACTATTAAGTACAGTACCAGTCCAATGTTTGGGCACACCTACTCATTCAAGGGTTTTTCTTTATTTTACTATTTTCTACATTGCATTTTAATAATAGTGAAGACATCAAAACTATGAAATAACACAAATGGAATCATGTAGGAACCAAAAAAAGTGTTAGACAAATCAAAATAAATGTTATATTTGAGATTCTTCAAAGTAGCCACCCTTTGCCTTGATGACAGCTTTGAAAACTCTTGGCATTCTCTCAACCAGCTTCAAGAGGTAGTCACCTGGAATGCATTTCAAGTAAAAGGTGTGCCTTGTTAAAAGTCAATTTGTGACTCTTTTCAGGAAACTAGGCGAATGTCATGGGTCACTACTTTACAGGAATGCTATTTGAACGTAAACTTTTTAAAATCAAAATGRGTTTTTTGGCAGAAATGATTTTTGGAACATTTGAACTTTAATGTGCAATAGTAACAAACCTGTATGCCATCTGTAAATACGAAAACATTTGTTAATTTACGAGCCTAAAGAAAAGCCTAAAGCCTAAAGAAAAAGTCAGCAACCTTCCTGCTAGCCATGATTGGGTCAGATAATGAGTGGTCTGGACATACCGAGAGATCAGTTTGGATTGGTCTGCCATATAGCATGCTTCTGTCAATTTGAGCTGGTCAGTATGTGTAGGTAAACCTGTGTAATGCGGCTTTTTTTAATATATATATATCACGTAGTAGACCCGCATAAGTGTTGCTCCCCACTTTCTGGATTACCGAGTTTTGGAATTAGAGTATGATAGCTAAGGAGATGCAGATAACACCTATCTCCAGAATACATCTTCAAATTAATGGCAACTATGGCATCTGTGACAGGGAGACGCGTCCACCCATGATGTTCACGGGTAAGATAGTCTAGCTAGCTACATTTTCAGATATAAGTTTCTAATTTTGACAGAAAGTCATTTTCATTTCAAGTTAAAGTGTACTGTTAGCTAGCTAGCTAACCTTAGCTYGCTGGCTCACTAGCTAACGTTACGTGTATGATCTTATTATTTGTATCTCAGAGCCTTTGCTTTGCTAGTTGTATCCTAATGTTAGCTAGCTAACATTGAACCTGGTTGGTTAGCTACCTGCAGATTCATGCAAGGTAGTAACATCATGAGTTGGGATTATGGTTCATTGTTTACCTAGCTAACTAGCTATGCAAGTAACCATTTCAATTGAATTTTGCTCAAACGCTCACCACCCGTTGAATATGGCTGGTGTCAGTAAACATT
This sequence comes from Salvelinus sp. IW2-2015, assembly GCF_002910315.2. Classification (NCBI taxonomy): domain Eukaryota; kingdom Metazoa; phylum Chordata; class Actinopteri; order Salmoniformes; family Salmonidae; genus Salvelinus; species Salvelinus sp. IW2-2015. The sequence goes on from NC_036843.1 coordinate 23,903,126, forward strand.
GGCAAAAAAAGTGGAAATTGTTAACAGCAGCACAGTTGCAGTCACCAACATTCTGGATAACATGTAAACAGCATAACGATCTCTGCTAGGGCGAGTAAAATGGTCAGTGAGCTGTTCTCTCATTTGTGTATGAAAGTAGCCAGCAAGCTAGCCAACACCTACAAACGAACGAACGAATGATCTCCGCATGTGTGGTTCCCACCATGAAGCATAGAGGAGGAGGCAGTGGTGGAAAAAGTATACCTTAATAGAAAATGACTCAAGGAAATGAAAGTCACCCAGTAAAATACTACTTGAGTAAAAGTCTAAAAGTATTTGGTTTTACATATACATAATTATCAAAAGTAAATCTAATTGCTAAAATGTAGTTAAGTATCAAAAGTAAAAGTATAAATAATATCAAATTCCTTATATTAAGCAAAGCAGCTGGCCACGTTTTCTTTTTTTTTCTTTTTTTACGGATAGCCAGGGGCACGCTTCAATTTGGATAACTTACAATAACTTTCAAACGAAGCATGTGTTTAGTGAGTCTGGCCGATCAGAGGCAGTAGGGATGACCAGGGATGTTCTCATGATAAGTGTGTGAATTAGACAATTTTCCTGTTCTGCTAAGCATTCAAAATGTACTTTTGAGTGTCAGGTAAAATGTATGGAGTAAAAAGTACATTATTTTCTTCAGGAATGTAGTGAAGTAAAAGTAAAAGTTGTCAAAAATATTAATAGTAAAGTAAATTACAGATACCCCCAAAAACTACTTAAGTAGTACATGAAAGTATTTTTACTTAAGTACTTTACACCACTGGGAGGAAGTGTGATGGTGTGGGGGTGCTTTGCTTGTGACACTGTCAGTGATTTATTTAGAATTCAAGGCACACTTAACCAGCATGGCTACCACAGCATTCTGTAGTGACTCGCCATCCCATCTGGTTTGCACTTAGTGGGACTATCATTTGTTTTTCAACAGGACAATGACCCAACACACCTCCAGGCTGTGTACGTGTTATTTGACCAAGAAGGAGACCAAGAAGGTCCCGTGTGGCTCAGTTGGTAGAGCATGGRGCTTGCAACGCCAGGGTTGTGGGTTCATTCCCCACAGGGGGACCAGGATGAATATGTATGAACTTTCCAATTTGTAAGTRGCTCTGGATAAGAGCGTCAGCCAAATGACTTAAATGTAAATGTGATGGAGTGCTGCATTAAATTACCTGGCCTCCACAATCACCCAATCTCAACCCAATTGAGATGGTTTGGGATGAGTTGGACTGCATAGACAAGGAAAAGCAGCCAACAAGTGCCCAAAATATGTGGGAACTCCTTCAAGACTGTTGGAAAAGCATTCCAGGTGAAACTAGTTGAGAGAATGCCAAGAGTGTGSAAAGCTGTCATCAAGGCAAAGGGTGGCTACTTTGAAGAATCTAAAATCTTCATTATATTTTGATTTGTTTAAAAAAAAATTGGTTACTACATGATTCCATATGTGTTATATCATAGTTTTGATGTCTTCACTATTAATCTACAATGTAGAAAATACAAAACATAAAGAAAAACCCTTAAATGATAGGTGTGTCCAAACTTCTGACTGGTACTGTACTTGTTCACTTCCTTCAGTTAGGGTTAAACGTTTTATCCACAACATTCTCCACAACAAAAATAGGTCATCTGAGCGACCACAACCCAAGGAGAAGTTTTGAGATGTAACTTTTAGAAATAGCTACAATGGTAACATGAAAATCTGCTCGCCCTGGGGTATGTTTAAAAATAACGCACAACACAGGATTTCATTTGTGTTTTCTAAACAAGATGAACTTCAAATAAGACACTGGGTTGAAGAAAACTGAGAAAGATTCAGAGAGAAATTCAGAATGAAATATCAGTTGTTACATTCGAGTGTTTGCCTCTCAAAGACATATTAAAAATAACAACCCCAAATGGAGTAACAATGGTTCATCAACTCCATTTCTTTTAAATCATGCTTATATACTCTGACCTGTGTGCATCACTATATATACCCCTTAGAATACACTTTTATCCAAAGCAACTTACAGTCATGTATGCATTTTCATGTATGGGTGGGACTGGGAATTGAACCCACAATCCTGGCATTGCAAACAGCATGCTTTACTAACTGAGCCATACAGAACACCAACCTTCTCTGCCCACTAAGCAATATGCAGGAGTGTGTTTTGGAGCTCATCCAAACATCCATTCATCAGACATTCTAAATGGGGGCAGAGACCTCTCACAGAGGAGAGCACGCTGGCTGGCTATCACCCTGACTCTCCCCTTTCACTGTGTTTCCGCTGGTCAGCGCTGGTCAACGGGGAGGTGTTAAAATGCTTGATTGACAGGTGGTGCAGCAGGCAGCTCTAATCCGGAGGGCAATGTGGTCAAAGTCATTAACATCCCTTACTCAATTTCCATTATCTTTCTCTCTCCCTTTCTCTTACCATATCTCAGTCTGTTGTGCTTACTTCCTGACTCATCTTTCTCTTTCTCTCTCTCTCTCTCTCGTTTCTGTAAGGGCTCTCTCTCACCTTTTCTCTCTTTTTTTAAAGTTAGGGTTTAAGTTCAGGAATTAATTCCAAATTCTTAATGTTAGGCAATAACTCAGAATGGTTAAAGTAAGGGTTAAGGTTTGACATAGGCTTAAAACAAAAACAACTGTCTATTGCTGGATTCAAACTTGAAACTGTTGGAATCAGAGGCAGAAGCAAACCCTAAACCTACTTGAAGGTAACAGCGCTCACTGTTGGCCCTAGTGGCCAGTTTACACGTAATCTCCCGACGTCCTCAGACATGGATGGATGACGAATACTGACTTGTATCACGGGTGACCTTGCCGGTGTGATAACCTACTATTCATCCATCTTGTTTCCTGTGAAACCGCTCACAAAGGGATTTCTATGGGATGTCAGTTTATTGAACATATAGTGAAATTACATGCATGTCCAACCAACACAATGATCTATTTCTGACCATCCTTACTGCTTTTTAAATTTAGCCAGAGTGTCCCGTAGTACTGAAGAGAAGCATTTGCAATGGTTTTAGAGGGTACATTATTATGAGTACCTACCTGTACCTGGAATTTGACGCTGTCACACCTTTCCTCCAGGGACTAAACAACCTTGTCCTGAACAAGTAAATGCTGTTGAACACCACGTTTGGCAGTGAACAACTGCACCTCACTGCTACGGTTACCCCAGTAGGACTGCATCAGACTTTTGTATTTGTATTTATTATGGATCCCCATTAGCTGCTGCCAAGGCAACAGCTACTCTTCCTGGGGTCCAGCAACATTAAGGCAGTTATAAACAATTTTAAATATTGCATGACATAACATTTCATAACACTTTACCCAATACATTTAGTGTGTTCCCTCAGGCCACTACTCCGCTATCGCATATTTACAGTACAACATCCATGTTTACATGTGTGTAGAGTGCATTTCTTATCATGTGTATGTCTGTGTAACAATTTAGAAATATTGAGAAGTTCAAAAGTTTGCAGACCTAAACAACCTTTCTCTGCACAAGTGAATACTGTACACTACTGCTTGGGTAAGGCCTACACCCCACAATGACTTTGCAATGCAGAAATACACTTTTCTCCTATGTGGAAAAAGGAACATGTCTGCTCTACTATACTCAGCAGGAAATGATCAGTAGAGTTTAATTCAACTGCTTCTCCTAGACCCACTCTGATGATCTCATAGCACCTGGCATGCAAATGCAGGACGCAAAAAAAAATGATTATGGCTTCATCGAATACTCACAACTTCAAAAGCTATCTCGGCAGATTCATTTCCATTGGTAAAGGAGGGAGAAGGAGGAAGGGGAGGAGAAGGAGAGTGGAGCCACTCTGTCAGAGAGCTAAATCAAGATATTCTCATTGATCTCAGTTTAAACACCTCTCCAAAGAATGATTACGATTCTGCCGAACTCCCTCTCTCTGCCAGTGGAACTCAATCCAAACTGAATGATGCTGTATTGTGGACGGATGCCTGCACAACATTCAAATGACTTCCGTTGTCCCTCTACTGCTGCTGTGGAACACACACATAATCCTGAAGAGCCTCTCCTTCAAACTGCAGCCGCAGAGCGGCCTCAATACTATTATTGATCACTATGGCTAAGTGTGTGAGGGGGGACTTTAAATTGATCAGGTTGTTTGGCAGTAAATATTGCAAGGGAAGGGAGAGGGACTGTTTATTTTATTTATTTTGCCCATGTTTATTTATCTGACCACTCAGACACACACACACACAAACACACACACACACACACACACACACACACACACACACACACACACACACACACACACACACACACACACACACACACACACAAACACACACACACACACACACACACACACACACACACACACACACACACACACACACACACACACACACACACACACACACACACACACACACAATGTATTCCATGGCCTGTCTGTGTCGTGCTGCTGTCTCCCACCAGTGGAAGCAAACATATTAGATTATATTAGACCATGGCGTCATCCTCTGTATTCTATTATAGAGATGTACCTGAGGATTAGGACCCCTAGCTCTCCCACAGCAGAACCTCATTTTCATAATCTCTGAGTGAGTCCCAAATGGCACCCTACTCCCGATTTAGTGCACTACTTTTTAACTTTTGACCTGGGCTCATAGGGCTCCGGTCAAAAGTAGTGCACTATATAGGGAATTGGGTGCCATTTCATTTGGTGACGTAGACATAATACCTGTGTCTCATCCCTTACTGTACAGCAGGTAGCCTAGCGGTTAAGAGCAGACTAGGTGACAAATCTGTCGATGTGCCCTTGAGCAAGGCACTTAACCCTAATTGCTCCTTAAAGTCGGTCTGGATAAGAGCGTCTGCTAAATGACTCAAATGTACATGTGTACAGTAAATACATGGCTGAAGATGTCTCCAGTATGTTCCTATAGTGCATGAGAACTACAGCTGTTGTACTTACAGTATATAGGCCTAGTTCAGGGCTTTGAGACAAACCCTTAGTGCCTTAAGTATATTATAGAACAACTCCAGTCTGCCTTCCAGGGTGTGTGGTGTGGCCCTAGAACGAGTCCCCTGGGAGGGTCCCCTGCTCCCTAACACCCAGACCCATTCATCAGCCTCCTCCTCTCCTCACATCTCACCGTCTCAAACCTCAGCTAGCTCTTATTAAAGGGACAATCGGGGATTCATTTTAAACAATAACTAAGTGATCATCCTGACACTTTTTGGGGGGGGGGGTAAAGGCTGAACATGAAGGATGGAGCTAGAGAAAAGTAGCCATCCTCAAATGCATAGATGGAGCTATGGATGAAAGAACAGACCATCTATAAGATTAAAATGATCGTTTTAACCATATTTATCAAATKAAATKAAATTGTATTAGTCACATGCGCTAAATACAACAGGTGAAATGCTTACTTACGAGCCCCTAACCAACAATGCAGTTAAAAAAAAAATACGAATAAGAAATAAAAGTAGCAAGTAATTAAAGAGCAGCAGTAAAATAACAATAGCGAGACTGTATACAGGGGGGTACCGGTACAGAGTCGATGTGCAGGGGCACCGGGTAGTTGAGGTAATATGTACATGTAGGTAGAGTTATTAAAGTGACTATGCATAGATGATAACAACATAGAGTAGCAGCGGTGTAAAGGGGGGGGTATCTGCAATGCAAATAACTATTTGGTTAGATGTTTAGGAGTCTTGTGGCTTGGGGGTAGAAGCTGTTAAGAAGCCTCTTGAACCTAGACTTGGCACTCCGCTACCGCTTGCTGTGTGGAAGCAGAGAGAACAGTCTATGACTAGGGTGGCTGGAGTCTTTGACAATTTATAGGGCCTGCCTCTGACACTGCCTGGTATAGAGGTCCTGGATGGCAGGAAGCTTGGCCCCAGTGATGTACTGGGCCATACGCACTACCCTCTGTAGTGCCTTGCGGTCGGAGGCCGAGCAGTTGCCATACCAGGCAGTGATGCAACCAGTCAGGATGCTCTCGATGGTGCAGCTGTAGAACCTTTTGAGGATCTGAGGACCCATGACAAATCTTTTCAGTCTCCTGAGGGGGAATAGGTTTTGTCGTGCCCTCTTCACGACTGTCTTGGTGTGCTTGGACCATGTTAGTTTGTTGGTGATGTGGACACCAAGGAATTTGAAGCTCTCAACCTGCTCCACTACAGCCCTGTCGATGAGATTGGGGGCGTGCTCAGTCCTCTTTTTCCTGTAGTCCACAATCATCTCCTTTGTCTTGATCACGTTGAGGGAGAGGTTGTTGTCCTGGCATCACACGGCCAGGTCTCTGGCCGTGCCTCCTTGTAGGCTGTCTCGTCGTTGTCGGTGATCAGGCCTACCACTGTTGTGTCATCGGCAAACTTAATGATGGTGTTCGAGTCGTGCCTGGCCGTGCAGTCATGAATGAACAGGGAGTACAGGAGGGGATTGAGCACGCACCCCTGAGAGGACCCTGTGTTGAGAATCAGCGTGGCGGATGTGTTGTTACCTACCCTTACGACCTGGGGGCGGCCCATCAGGATCCAGTTGCAGAGGGAGGTGTTTAGTCCCAGGCTCCTTAGCTTAGTGATGAGCTTCATGGACACTATGGTGTTGAATGCTGAGCTATAGTCAATGAATAGCATTCTCACATAGGTGTTCCTTTTGTCCAGGTGGGAAATGGCAGTGTGGAGTGCAATAGAGATTGCATCATCTGCGGATCTGTTAGGGCGGTATGCAAATTGGAGTGGGTCTAGGTTTTCTGGGATAATGGTGTTGATGTGAGCCATGACCAGCCTTTCAAAGCACTTCATGGCTACAGACTTGAGTGCTATGGGTTGGTTGTCATTTAGGCAGGTTACCTTAGTGTTCTTGGGCACAGAGACTATGGTGGTCTGCTTAAAATATGTTGGTATTACAGACTCGGACAGGGAGAGGTTGAAAATGGATGGTAGCTACTAGGTTATTTCAGTCATTTAGTAGTAAGATTCTTCAAGGATCAACAGCTAGGCGATATATGTCATACATTTAAAAGTCAGAAAATTAATGTGCCAATCCCAGATAGCTCCTTGACAGCCCCATCCACGGCTCTCTCCTCCCTGTTCTCTATAGGTCTCTGGAAATAACCCAGTAGCTACCAGACATGGACCGGGAATTAGATGGGGATAGCAGGGGACTTTCTGGGACAATTGAGGTCAAGGGTTTGACATCGTTGAGGAAGGGAGGTCCAACTTAGGTTAGTTGATCCAAATAAACGGTCCAAACCCTGCTACTCAACTGAGCTTTGATTGTGTGTTGTTTACACAGCTGTGAATACGAGCATATTTATAATGCATTTTCTGTCACGTCTACTCCCACTCCGGTGCTCGATGTCGCCGGTTTACTAACCACCGGTCCTGGCTTGTATCGCTCTGTTCATTATTATTAAACTCACCCACTGCACCTGCTTCCTGACTCCCAGGATCATTGTTACAGTGTCACAAAGTGTTTCTCCAAGCTGTGTCCCTTATAATAATTTTTAACGTGTGTCATTAAAGATGGTATACATGTTCCTTTCTTTTGCTGTAAATACTATGTGGACCTTCCTAATTGTCCTGTTCAAAACATATTATTTTCTGTTCTACACACCACAAATACTATAAGAATCTACAACTAGATGTGCGCTAGTGTTTCCCTTTTCACTACCTATTATGTTTCACAATACTCCATGCAGTTCAGTTGATTGTAAGGTCAGCAATGTTTTTAAATACAGCCAACCTGCTTTTCTCTTTTTGAGTAAAATCATACAGCATATAATGGTATATTATTTTGCTTTAGCCAATACAGCTACCCCTTACTGTCGTGGACTGCGGATAAGAGGTCAAGGGAGTGATAGAGAGCATAACAGACCAGCCCTTCTTCATTTTTCAAAGTGACATATTTCTATTTCAGTCTGTCTTTGAACTCTCTTTTGAATTGCATTGCACATTCCCTTTGAACTAATACTGTCTCAATAAAGTATCAGTTGTCAACGCATTCCCTCTGAACTAATACTGTCTCAATAAAGTATCAGTTGTCAACACATTTCCTTTAGCGAAAGAGCACACATTCGGAATACACATTCACGTTAATTTTGTCATTCAAATTAAGGCTGGTTTGTGTCAGAAAATTGGGTATCCATTCCTTCTGCATGACCGAACAAGCAATTTCCCCACCGTGCTAATTTGAAATAAGCTTGGATGCAGACCTGGGTTCACATGCTATTTGAATTCTTTCAATTACTTTGTTTTATCGTGAAAACAAAACAACAAAACAGCTAAATCCACCCCATCTGATTTTGATGTTTTGGGAGTTTTCTATTTGTTCCATTGCAGCAGACAAGCTCAATCAAGTGTATATTTATAAATCATTTCAAATAGTATTTGAACCCATGTCTGCTTGTATGTCATATCTAGCCGCACTCTCTCTGGCAGAGTGAATGGTTGGTAATTGTTGTGGGTTAGTCCTCGTGTCCCCAGACATCAATATAGCCCTGTAGAGCTGATTTTAATGAATGATCTCAAGGTAATAATTCTGTTTAATCATTACGGCCATTTCCAACTGTTATCCCCACAATGGAATTAATTAATGTAGTTCACAAATTAATAAACGTATTGCCTTGGGATGTCAGTCATTCATCTTTGCTTAGCAGGACACTGTATTGCCACGCTGGCAGATTCCACAGTATAGCATGACTTTATTATCGAATGATGACTTTTTATTATGTAAAGCAAGTCACACACAGTACAGTATGGCATATATTTAATAGGACTACTCAGCTGTCTCTCTATATCCCCAATTACATTCTTTTAGGTTTGATCCAGTCCACTTCCGTGCCTCATAAACATCTAATTGACAGACCTCAGTTGCCAAAAGCCAGAAAAATGTATACGTTAAACAGCAACAATGCTCCTCTGCTCCATTATTACGCCATTTTCAAGGAGGCTAACTGAATGTGAGACAAATTCTCTAAGAGGGCATATACTGTAAATGAAGTGAACTGAAAAAGTTTACGGAGTACTGAGACTGACATAAGGGACCGCCACTGAACCTCAGATTCAGATAAAAAGATGAATAGTGTCAAGCTTTTGCTTTACTTAAGATGGAGCAATCAACGGAGGTGTCCCAAATGGCAACCTATTCCCTAGAGAGTGCACTACTTTTGACCAGAGCATCATGGGCCCTGGTCAAAAGTACTGCACTATCAGGGGAATAGGATATCATTTGGGCCACAGACAACAGTTGAACTCAGCTTAGACACAGAAAGGAATATGGAGAGGTTGGGCTGGTCACCTCTCAGTGTATCAGCCTCCAAAACATTACAACGGCACGTCTCTTCAAATAATGGGTTCACGGCTCTCTTTGTTTTAAAAGCCATCATAAACCTGCATAATATTGCACATCTGCAGAGATTACCCTGTGTTAAGCTATTGGCATTCACTCAACGTATTACATTCTATTCTCCCTGACAGTTTTTTTCTTCGTCTTCTGGGCATAGGAGATGGAAGGTTGGGGGCTCAGGGCGATTCTGGAGGGAAATGAAAAATTAAATGGTAATTAAGTGAGAGATGGAAGTCGTGGTGCTGTCGAAGGAGAAAAATTCAGGAAGTGGGGGCATCAYGTTTCCAAACGTTTTAAACGAATTCTGCTGCTGTGGTGGTGACGGGAGAGTGAGGAGAGGGGGGGGGCTGCAGCACTGAGAGGGAACAGCGGAACCGTTGTTTGGCCACTGACAGATCTCAATAAGGCCCTTCTAATTAATTACACGATTCTCATTACTGAGAGACTCCAGCCCTCACAGGAGTTTCTCTATTAAAACGTGACGCATTACCATTACCTCTGCTGAGGAGCTAGGTTTACACCCTGTCCAACTGGCTTCATGAAACACTGCAGCAGCATAGAAGGTCCATTAAAAGACATAGGAGGGTTTGGTGCATCCATAGACTAATGGTAGGTCAGCTCAGTCTGGTGGAGACCATTATACAGTTTATTTAAACTTCTCTGTTATCTGTTATCAGAAATGTCTTCTAATCTTATTTTTTTCTACTTGAGGAGGCATTGTTTGAATCCTGCCTCCCAGACAAGCTTAACACATTCTATGTTCGCTTCAAGGTAGACAATACCCAGCCATCCGGGAAGTATCTCGCTGCTCCGGACGACCAGGTGCTTTCACGCACCGAGGCTGATGTGAGGAGAACTCTCAACAGAGTGAATACTCACAAAGCCGCCGGCCCAGATGGCATCCCTGGCCAAATCCTCAGAGTGTGTGCTGACCAGCTGGCGGACGTCTTCTCAGACATCTTCAACCTGTCCCTATCACAGGCTGTAGTCCCCATCTGCTTCAAGGAGACCACCAACATCCCAGTGTCCAAGAAAAACAAGATGACATTCCCAAATGACTGTCACCTCGTCACACCCAAGTCACGAGCTGTTCACTCCCTTGCCGTCGGACAGACTGTAGCGGGGCATGAGGTCTGATACCAACAGGCTCAGAAACACTTTCTATCCACAAGCCATCAGACTGCTCAACACTTGAACTGGACTGACCACCTGCTATGATTCTCCATAGTTTAGCACACCCACACAGATGTATGCACACACACAAACACACACACAAACACACACACACACACATATACATACAGTACAAGTCAAAAGTTTGGACACTAATTAATTCAAGGGTTATTCTACTTTGTTATTCTACTTTGTTGAATAATAGTGAAGACATCAAAACTATGAAATAACAGATATAGAGTCATATAGTAACCAAAAAAAGTGTTAAACAAATCAAAATAGAATTCAGATTTCAGATTCTTCAAAGTAGCCACCCTTCGCCTTGATGACAGCTTTGCACACTCTTCTGATGTCTGATAGAAAAGGGGCTAAATCGGACTCATGAAATGTCCAGAAGGTGACATATCTGAGCATAACTTTTCGCCATAGTTAGTAGTAGGCTGTACAAGGCACGGAAAGGCAAACATCGTCACATATAATCCAAGTTGCTATTTCTAAAGCACATCTTTGCTACTTCAGTTTAAGAAAGGCAGCATAGCAAATCCAGAGCTCCAATCACAACACATGTTTTCTGTAAATATGCAAATCTTTGCGAAAATGTTATTTTATTTATTTAATAGAAAATAAAAGTTGAACACTCTAACCTGTTTATTATTATGGACGATGCAAAGGGTGCAGATATGTGTCGTCAGCGGCAGTCCCTCACAGTATAGACCCAACGTTGTGGTAGAGTGTTGGTCTGTGATCCACTCAACTCTCAATGCATGAATCAAAATTAATAATACAAAAAAATATTTTCCTTTCACATAACCATACCACAAGTTAGCTACTCTACCTGCTTCATTCATGACATGAAAACTAACTGGAACTAGATAGCAATCCAGCTAGACAAGTTGCTAGTTAGTTAGCTAGCTAGTTAACATATTTTAATACAAAATATGCCTGAACATTTTAAAATGTTAGCTGTTACCGTTTGGCTTGATAGGGGGTATAAAAATCCCTGAAGAAAGCAGTTTCGTTATATGTTAGTTAAGTTAGCTAGTGAAGCTACCAGTTAGCATTTACCCCCCTATCAAGCCAGCTAGCTAGCCATACTGGCTACTGGCCAAATTAGCTAATGTTCTTGATTGTAGATACTAAGATAAATAAAACATCTCTCAAATTAGCTACTCACTTTAGCGTTAACTTCTTTGTGGTAGTTTCTGAACAGCTTTTCACTTCTTTGTTTCTCCAGTTCTCCAGTCTGTTAAACCATGTTGTTTGCACACTCATTTGTGGATCCCCAAATTTAAAAAAAATTACAGTTGAAAAGCCAAAGCAGAAAATACATGATTATTGCTGCTAGGATACCAGTTACAGTGGTACTACAGCCAAAATTGGCTATATCATAAAAATTAATGAAAACAAACATTTGCTTTTGATCTTATTTTGAGGTTAGGGTTCAATATAAGGTTAGCAGTGTGGTTAAGGTTAGAGTTTAGGTTAGGCTTAAAATCACATTTTAAGAAAATAAAATGTAGAAATAGGCAGAGTTTATGACTTTGTGACTGTAATAACTAGTGAGGTTTAACTTGAGGTTAAACTTTAACTTGAGGTTTGCGCGCCTTTATCCAGAGGGAATAGACGGATTAGCTGAGAATGTCACGAAAATGATGCACACGCTTCAATGGGGCAGAAGGCCGTGTGTTGTGATTCTGGATGGCCAGATATCTACAGTAGCAGCAATGACAAGAAACTGCCATGTGGAGAATCGTAAGTGGCTCGTTTCAGCTAGTTTTATCTTGTTCTTGATACCATGTCTGGTTTTAGGTGTTTTGACTGCTGTCACATCTATGCTAATATGGCAAAAATGTGCTAGCTAGCTAGCTAACCATCAACTGTAACCATGTCCTTGAGAGACAACAAGTGCTCATTAGGCAACATTATTTATGTTTTCCAAAAACATTGGAGATTAAATATAGTTTCATTGTTGTCAACAATTCAAGCCAACTCCGTCTGTTTTGCAGGACATTTGCAGAGACGTCGGTTTTGTTGCTAAACAACAAACCCTTCTATACAAAAATTATAGTGTCTGAAATAATTATATGGATTTAATATTTGTCAAATTATTGAGCATGTGCTGAAAATTCAGAAATGCATTAAAAAATCCTTATTTTCAGCATATCAAAAAGCATATCAAGATCCACATATGGACCTCAGCCAAGAGAAGCACATCTGTACTCTGGATATATGCTTAGCTTTCTATCATGAATGTGCTGAGAAAACACAGATATACTATGTGTACAGTCAGTATTTGACAACACGAAGAGAGAAAATAGGATGTCACATATCAGGATATTGAATGAATCCATATCTGGCCATAGGAAATGTCCATGTGTGATATTCGGAGTAATCTAACTACCATAAATGTCTAAAATACACATCTGGATTCAGAATTTGTCAGGATATGATGCATATCCACAAAACTCCAAATATGCATTGGACATGGTCTGTATTCTCTAGAATATCAACGGGTCATGTAAAGATATCCCCTGATATGGATCCTTTTCGCCCAGTGTAATAAAACCTGAAACTCCTGCCCTTGTATGAGTGAAGTCAGTTATTAAAAGCTTCATACAGTGTACCGCTGAGGGTGCGTCATAAACTCCACATGAAAAGAGTCCCGGCAATCGCTGCCTTTCTCCCCATTCATACACCGTACACCATCTGTATGTGCCCCACATGATCATTTCTGGCTTGAAATAGCTGCTTTTGCCACATGTGTTTAGAGGATAATGGTGGTGATGATTAGCTTTTGCAATGCAGAGTGTAAATATAATGATGGCTTACAGTACTGTTTGCTTCCAACAGAAGTGCTATGGGCACCCATCTAAATCTGTGGGCTTACGAAGTCTTTTGGAAATGGTTGTGATGAGGAGATAGTGTGCATTRTAAATGCCAGCCCAGTGCATTACTTTTGACAAGACACTATGGGGCCTATCAGGCTCTGATCAAAGTAATGCAGAGTGTAAGGAATAGGGTGCCATTTGGGACGCAGATTAATGCATAGAGACATTGGTAGGAAGTATATTTTTTGGCGGGGTGGGGGGGTGATGATGAGATAACATAAGGCATGGAGAACAGGTCTCAGGTCTCTTTGCAGTGCAGCGGTAGTGAGTGACTTGTTTGTGAGCTGTGGGGTAATGCAGTGGGGTAATGCAGCAGCAGCAGCAGCATCTCTAACCAGGCATCACTAGGTCATTCATAGACTGTGACAGAAGGAGTCCAGGAGGAAGGTAATAGCTTGGGTGGATGACCTGCTGATTGCACAGCCCATTCCACACATCTTCTTCTGTCACAACACTGTGACACTGGGATGGGGATGCACACAATAACAAAAAACACACACACACACACATGCACACACACATACACAGCGTTGAGGTAAAATAGATGTATGGCATCAGTCACCCCCTCTCCTCCCCTGGCCTCTCTGGACATCAGTGTAATGAAACTGGATCAGACATTCAATGGATTATTTATCTCTCATTGCAGCACTATTAATTACCACGTGAGAGAAACTGTGACAGTAAACCAAATGGGAAACATTTGCAGATGAATCCCTTATGAGCTTCTCAATGTAACGATCACATTGTAAAAAATGCAATCAATTTCGGCCGCTGTTCATATCCGGCCTGAAGGACCATTTGCTCCAAATTGGGATTTGGAGCAAATCACGATTAAATTATGTTGTTTTGTTGGGCAGTTAAAACAAAATGTTGTTTTTCAGATATTGTTTTTGTCACATGTAACAAAATAACACCTAGCTACTTGATGAGACCTGTTGTAATTTATTCTTTAGATTATCCTTTATATTGTATATTATATATATATTCTTCATATTKGTTTTGGTAAAAGGAATGCAAATATCTCCCAAGGATAAAAACTTACCCCATGGATATACTGTATGTGTACTGACTTATCCCTGGGAGATATTTGTATTCCATTTACCCATACGTTTTGTAGTATTTCCCTTTTATAGTGAAATAAAAGGATATGATCAGTCTTTCTTTCCATTCTTCCTCCCCTTTCCAGTCTTTCACAGTCTCTCCGTAGAGATAAGCCTCTGCACTCTTCCACCCTCCCCTTCCTTCCCTCGCTCCAGATTGCTTTCCATTGTGGAGGAGCCCCTCTGGTGCAAGCCAGTGTCTGAAGCAAAGATGAATTGAGGGAGAGCAAAGGAAGGGAAGAATAAAATATTGATAAAGTGAGAAAAACGAGCCAGGCTGGTTATAAATTGTGGCAAGAGAAGGATGAGGGGTGAGGGATGAGGGATGCCCGGGTTTATATTCCCCAGCACAGGCAGGAAGTGATGAAAGCATTAAAGGAGCGTTCTTCCACTGTTGACTGCATCTCTACCTCCTTCCATGGCTGAACCTCAAGTAGCTCCCTATTCTCTATGTAGTGCACTACTTTTTAATTAATGCCCTATGGAGACATACAGGGAATAGGGGGCCATTTGGGATGCACTCTTCATTCTCTGGAAGCTTTCAGCTCAGTGGCAAATGATGTAAGAGCATTTCATACAGCAGCTGAGACTCTGAGAGACAACACCACTCTATAACCTCAGGGCATGGAACATGAATTTCAAAGAAAGTCTAACTTCATTTGTTTGTGCTCCAAACAAAGTTGACTCCAATGCTTCCCACTGTTGTGTCATGTTGGCTGGATGTCCTTTGGGTGGTGGACCATTCTTGATACACACAGGAAAATGTTGACAGGCGCAGCTGGCATATACTACCATATCCTGTTCAAAGGCGCTTACATTTTTTGGACTTGCCTATTCACCCTCAATGGCACA
Organism: Salvelinus sp. IW2-2015; assembly: GCF_002910315.2. Classification (NCBI taxonomy): domain Eukaryota; kingdom Metazoa; phylum Chordata; class Actinopteri; order Salmoniformes; family Salmonidae; genus Salvelinus; species Salvelinus sp. IW2-2015. The sequence goes on from NC_036843.1 coordinate 23,918,508, forward strand.
CATATGRAATCCATGTCTCATTTGTCTCAAGGCTTAAAATTCCTGTTTTGTATACTGAGTGTATACTTCCTCTTTCTATTCTAAGACCAGGGAAGCAGTAAGATAATAGTAATGTTAATCCACGTACAGTGCCTTGCAAAAGTTTTCACCCCCTTGGCCTTTTTCCTATTTTGTTTCATTGCATCCTGAAATTTAAATAGATTTTTATTTGGATTTCATGTAATGGACATATACAAAATAGTCCAAATTGGTAAAGTGAAATTTAAAAAAYTAGATWAAAAAAAAAAAAATCCTTCAGAAGTTACAGAATTAGTTAAATAAGTCCACCTGTGTGCAATCTAAGTGTCACATGACCTGTCACATGATCTCAGTATATATACAGCTGTTCTGAAAGGCCCCAGAGTCTGCCACACCACTAAGCAAGGGGCACCACCAAGCAATCGGTACCATGAAGACCAAGGAGCTCTCCAAACAGGTAAGGGACAATGTTGTGGAGAAGTAGATCAGGGTTGGGTTATAAAAAAATATCTGAAACTTTGAACATCCCATGGAGCACCATTAAATCCATTATAAAAAAATGTAAAGAATATGGCACCAAAACAAACCTGCCAAGAGAGGGCCGTCTACCAAAACTCACGGACCAGGCAAGGAGGGCATTAATCAAAGAGGCAACACAGAGACCAAAGATACCCCTGAAGGATCTGCAAAGCTCCACAGTGGAGATTGGAGTATCTGTCCATAGGACCACTTTAAGATGTACACTCCACAGAGCTGGGCTTTAGGGAAGAGTGGCCAGAAAAAAGCCTTTGCTTAAAAAAAATAAGCAAACACGTTTGGTGCTCGCCAAAAGGCATGTGGGAGACTCCCCAAACATATGGCCATGGTGGAAAACGCTATGTCTGGCGCAAACCCAACACCTCTCATCACCCCGAGAACACCATCCCCACAGTGGTGGCAGCATCATGCTGTGGGGATGTTTTCCATCGGCAGGGACTGGGAAACTGGTCAGAATTGAAGGAATGATGGATGGCGCTAAATACTGGGAAATTCTTGAGGGAAACCTCTTTCAGTCTTCCAGAGATTTGAGACTGGGACAGAGGTTCACCTTCCAGCAGGACAATGACCCTAAGCATACTCGGGTGGTATAAGGGGAAACATTTAAATGTCTTGGAATGGCCTAGCCAAAGCCCAGACCTCAATCCAATTAAGAATCTGTGGTATGACTTAAAGATTGCTGTACGCCAGCGGAACCCATCCAACTTGAAAGAGCTGGAGCAGTTTTGCCTTGAAGATTGGGCAAAAATCCCAGTGGCTAGATGTGCCAAGCTTATAGAGACATACCCCAAGAGACTTGCAGCTGTAATTGCCTCAAAAGGTGGCTCTACAAAGTATTGATTTTGGGGGGGTAAATAGTTATCTACACTCAAGTTTTCAGTTTTTGTTGTCTTATTTATTGTTTGTTTCACAAGAAATAATATTTTGCATCTTCAAAGTGGTAGTCAGGTTGTGTAAATAAAAATCTATTTTAATTCCAGGTTGTAAGGCAAAATAATAGGAAGAATACTTTCGCAAGCCACTGTATAATACTGAATATCCCTATAAAATACCTTTAAATCCAGATATTATACTTTATATCCAGATATGATTCTGTATATCCCTATAGAATACTGTATATCCAGATATAATACTGTATATTAATATACAGTATAATCGTGTATATCCATATATAATAATGTATATCTAGATATAACTGTATATCCCTATAGAATACTGTATATCCAGATATAATTCTCTATATCCCTATAGAATACTGTATTCCATTTATAATACTGTATATTGAGAAATAACTGTCTATCCCTATAGAATACTGTATATTCAGACATAATACTGTATATCCATATAGAATACTGTTTATCCAGATATAATACGGTATATCCGTATAGAATCCTGTATTCCATATACAATAATGTATATTGAGATATAATATGGTATATTAATATATAATACTGTATAGCCATATATAATAGTGTATATCCAGATATAATAATGTATATCCCTATTGAATACTGTGTATATATATATATATATATATATATATATATATATATATATATATATATAATAATGTACATCCATATATAATACTGTATATCCAGAAATTAATAGTCTATATCCCTATAGAATACTGTCTTCCATTTATAATACTATATATTGAGAAATAATAATGTCTATCCCTATAGAATACTGTATATCCAGATATAATACTGTATATCCATATAGAATACTGTATATCCAGATGTAATACTGTATATCCTTATAGAATACTGTATTCTATATATAATCATGTATATTGCGTTATAATACTGTATATTAATATATAATACTGTATATCCATATATAATACAGTATATCCCTATAGAATACTGTCTATCCAAATCAATTATTACTTCATTAGGAGCCTCTCAGTATTAACACACATAAAGGAAAATTATTTCCCAGGCACAGAGGAGATCTCCGTGACTGCAGAGCAGAGATTGTGATGATCACTTTTCCTCACACCTCTCATGTTAATAGATGGAGGAGAGGAGAGGTTTTAATGCCGTTCTCATCAGCAGGCCTCTAGACCACTAGACAGCTAAGGGAATGAAATACATGGAGGAGAGGAGGGGAGGTTTTAATGCTGTGCTGGAGAGTTCAGGCCTATAGACCACTAGACAGCTAGGGGAATGAAACCCAATGAGTGTGTATTAAATTTCTTGTCTCCCTGACTGTACTACTGGGAACAAGAGGGCCTGAATCAGAGGAACAGGATGTGTTCAGGATTAAATAAATCCAGACTGTGACCAAAGGAAACATAGTATGTGTCCCAAATGGCACACTATTACCTATATAGTGCACTGCTTTTGATCAGGGCCCATAGGGGGACATAGGGGCCCATAGGGGGACATAGGGGCCCAAAGGGGGACATAGGTGACATAGGGGGCCATAGGACTCTAATCAAAAATAGTGCACTATTTAGGTAATGAGGTGCCATTTAAGGTGCAACAATAATGTAGGCTGCTTTCAGATTTAGGATGGAATAAAATCATGTCAGATAGTGGATTTTCTGAACTGAACTATGTGTGATGATTGAATTCTAGCAGTTAATTATTATTTTGCTCTCTCTCTCTCTCTCTGTCTCTCTGTCTCCTCCTCCTCCTCTTTCGCTCTCTATATTTCTCCGAATTGATTGATTATCCTCATCAGTGAGTCATTTGTGTTAAAAACACCCTCAAGTTATAATTATTTATATCACAAGAAGAATTTAACTCTAGCATGCTAGCAGATACCCATAGACTTTCAGTCATTCACTAAAGCTAGTTAGCATTGGCTTGCGAAACTACCTTTAACTTCCTTCATACAGGACACAGAAACATACAAATGGTATCCACTAGTTCATATGACTCATGGGAAGTAGATACAAAATCCTGAAGTATCCCTTTAACAGTAAAGTTGAAAAATGTCTTTGCCAATGGCAGCATTCTGGTACATGGAATGGTCAGTGCTGCCAGAGCTGCATCCGTCTGATACCGAGGAGTGTTGTCCTGGATGTAGGATGAGACGTTCCATCATGGGTGACAGAAGCCTCCGCGACAACACAGGGGTCTGCCACAACTGCATCACAAGCAATCACTGGCTCAGTCTGCGTGTCAGTCCGTGTCCATCTGAGCTCCCAAACACACACACATATACACAAACACACACACATACACACACACACACATATATACACACCTGGATAGACTCAAATGTATTCCCAATAAGTCACATTATGAAATAGTATCAAACCACCCACATTCATGAGCAATGATCCCTCAAAAAAATGGCAGGTCTGCTGGGTGCAAACTTGAACAACTTGCAACTTCCAGTGTGCGTTTACTGTGAACACTGAGGCTGTACCTGCTTTAAGTTAGTTTTAACAGTGGCCAAGTAGGCTACTGTGGCTATTTGATAATAATATAGGCCTACCTCAGTGGCCTACCATCAAAAACAATGGAGAAAATTCATCACATAACATTTTAACATTGAAAAGCTGTTCTATCGTTCAATGTAGGTCTACATTCCATGAGACTTTCGAAAAAACATGCAGGGCTTGACATTAACCTGTTTATCCACTTGTCCTTCAGACAAGGAGGTGGCTGAAAATGTTGTTGTGTTGTTTGATGCAAGAAACCACTTTACAAAATAAAATGCATTATTATTCCCATACATTATTACAGAGAATCATAAAATCATGCTACGCTCTGCCTATTGGCTACTTAAGTTATTCAAACCTGTCTCAAAATACAACACTGCCCCTTTAAGACATAAAAAAACTCTTAGCATGACTCGCTTTTTGTCTAAAAATGTACACGTTTTTTGCTCTTGCAGGAAGCAATCACTCCCCCATTGCTGACTGCAAATGATCTATAACTGGGCTAATAACTCACTAACTAGCAAAGGATATGAACTAAATTTGCACGTGGCTACATGCAGCTCTTGCTTTGATCTCAAAACATGTGCATCTACTTATGACCACAGCTGTAAACACAGTCCATTTCAAGGTAAATGGCACAGATCCATATATGGCAATGGTCTATTTGCAAATAGGCCTACTGCAGCTCTGATTGGTTATGCCGCACTGGTCTGTGTAGAGTAGATGCTGAGTCTATTGGGGTTGAGTCAGGGCTGAGTCCTGTGCAATCGGGGCTGAGTCCTGTGTAAATATCAGCCCATGGAGAGAAGCATGAGATTTAACTCATACTGAGAACGCATCTCAGTATGAGTTCKATCTCATGCTTCTCTTCATGGGCTGATATTTCTTCTGTGCTCTAAGAGGCAGTCTCGGGATACTGCACGCACGCGCGCAGCTTAAAGGGAACATTGCTCATGAGCAATTCAGCAATGAAGTACTGTAAGTCAGATAATGACTCTGTGCTATTATAGCTAGCTTATCTCCAGAAGGATTGTGTTGGACCCATATGGGTGGATGCTGAACCTGCCAGTTACCTATTACCTAAAACACCTGTTAGTATTTATCAGGTCCCATGTCAGAGAAATACAGAACATGGAGAACTGTATTGTGACCTCATAATGAAACTCTGGTAACTTCAATGGTTAGACCGCTGATGATAATTGATTTATTCCGGGTCTCAACACAACATCATACCATTTTGTGTAGTTGGCCCACTTCAAGAAAGTAAGGAGCGCAGTTTAATGTCTATTTCAACAACATTGCGAAATGCAGCAAGGACACCGCAAAATGTGCCAAAATGCTATTCAGATGAAATGCTGTGCATCAAGCTAAAGGTCTATTGTAGCTGGTTAGTATTTGTGCTGTGTTGTAAGGTCATAGGCCTCCGTGTCTCTATAGTGCCCTGGCTTCAGCTCCAACAGGGAAAGAGCAATAGCAGCCAGAGAGAGGGAGCTGGTTCCAGCAGTTCTCTGGTCAAGTGCTAGCTACCATGGAGTTACCATGAAAAAGACAGAATAGACTGTAATTGTGAAAAGCAGCAAGAGACCAGCTACTTACCTGGCGACCAGAGAAGATTTGATGCCATAAAGTTTGGCTTACTTCACCTGAGGTCTACATGGTGAAATGTATTACATGTTCGCAAAATTACAAAAGCACATTGATCTCTAGCCGTGAATTCTTTCTACTCTCTCTGTGTTACCACAAAGGCTTCTTGGACTAAAGTACAGCTAAGATAGTTGTCCTACAGTAACTGCCTGTGGCAGTTCTCTCTCGTTCTCATCCCTCGGTTCTCTCCCTCCCTCATATTACATAKGTTTTTATGTTTCGTTACATAGTGACCTGCAGAGAGGGTGGAGACAGAGCTCTGGGCGGTAACTTCATTGCTGTAGATTTCCACCATTGCACACTATAGTGAAAGGAGGTTTCTGTCCAAACTTCTTTCCGCTTGCACTTAATTGCCTAAAGTGAATTGGTGTTAATCACCTTTTTTTAAATCTCACACCTCTCCCTAGGCCTCCTGACAGAGAGAAGCAATGACAGAATCAGAATGCCATTTATTTTTTATGAAGAAACTTCTCTCTTTCTCTCTCTCCATGTCTCTCTCTTCCCCCTCTCTCTCTCTATCTCTCACACTCATCAAACAACGTAAAATCAGTAAGATCATCTTTGATGGAAGATTTCGGCTTCCCTGTGGACTGAGCTAAGATGGCTTTGAAGTCACAGGAATTTGTTCTAATTTCTTGCTTTGTTCCAACATCTACAAAAAAACTCCAGTTCATCAATGGGCTGTTGTTATGTCATCACAGATAAATATTCCCGTTTCTGATTGTTGTTGACTTCAACACATTAAACTTGTCATCTCTTAACTCTGCATAATTGACTCCGTGTGTCTGCATTTGAATTAATTCGGTGTTCGTTCCTGTTCCAAAACGACCGCCCCATTATAGCTGATTATAAATCCATAATAATCCATATATTATCACCTAATGTTGTGTTAGATCTTTTTATCAACTTAAGTTATTGTGAACATTACATGTTTTGAACTTCTATTTGCTATTTATGGTCTGTAAGCCTCATTGACCTGAGCTCATACAACTAGTTTTTTTGTTAAAAAAAAAAAAGAAAAAGCATAATGGTTGGATTATTTTGACAACAAATACTCAGATGAAACACATTGTGCTATTTATGACAGACTACTTTGTGTCAAAATTTAACAAGGACTCTCTCCTCACCAGTGTCATGATCAAAGATATGATCATGAGCCTCACATACAGTACATTGTTTGGTTATTGTGCTGCCACAGAATGAAATGTGAGCAAGGCCTCAAAAAAGCTTTATATACCAGAGCTGCGAGAAAAGTTCTATATATTATTGAAACCATATTGCGATTATTTGTGAGAATGCCAATAGGTGTGTGGTTCCCGTGGGGGAAAGATTCTATTGGGGAAAGGTTCCCGTGGGGGTTGCCATGGAAGCCAAGAAGGAGAGTGAGGTGTGTGTGTGTGTGTGCTCAAACACACATGCATGTGGGGGTCTGGTAGAGGAAGTGTGTCCATCTGATGAATGGGCATGTGCCTGAACTCAATTTTATACACTAATTGTAATTCACCATTAATTTCTAATGACCAGTCATTTGACCGGAACATCACAGGTGTACAAAAGTTAAATAAAACATGCAACATTTTATGAAAATCATCCAAATGTATTTTGTGTGTTCAGATGCCCTGTGTGGACAAAGTCATGGAACCTTAGACAATCAGATTAAATGAACTACATTTTTCAGAGAGAAACTAGTAAACCGGTCCAATTCGACCGGAACACAGCAGGAGGGTCAAACATAACTGAAGGACTTTTCTCAAGTGTTTGAATATCATAAGAATTAACCAAAATATGTATTGAAATGAATTATTGGATGTGTCTCAAATGGCAACCTATTCCCTATGTAATGCATTACTTTTAACAGGGCCGATAGGTGCCATTTTGGACCCTAAGTCCACTACTGCAGTGTCCATATCCTCCAACCTTCCCCATGCTATGAGATGGAGGTCTCTTTCCTATCATACTACAACTAAATTAGCCTACTGGTTACTCAATCGACAGTGTGTGTGTGTGTGTGTGTGTGTGTGTGTGTGTGTGTGTGTGTGTGTGTGTGTGGTGTGTGTGTGTGTGTGTGTGTGTGTGTGTGTGGTGTGTGTGTGTGTGTGTGTGTGTGTGGGTGTGTGTGTGTGTGTGTGTGTTTCCTGATCATTAGCAGTGATCAACAGAAAGATTCAATACTGTAAACAAGAAAAATACCAATTAAGACAATAGAATGGGTCAATATGGCTCTTGTACTGACTTGATTGGATGTTTACCTCAGGCATAAATCAGCAGGTCGTCTTTAACTTTGTTTGTTTTTGTTCAGTCATTATTCTCTACCTATACTAATTTATGAATGTCGTTTAGTGTGTGGTCTTTGGTGAGGGACAACAGACCCAGAACCATGGAAACTCCCCAATTGGCAACCTATTCCATATTTATGGTCAAACGCAGTGCACTAAATAGGCAATAGGGTGGAATTTGGTTTGTACACCATCACACTTCAGCTACTTATGTCACCACATTTACCTGTGCCACTGAGTCTAATGTACTGTGATACTAGCAGGTAAAATACTGTTTGCAATATACCTACTTCTTACATTAAGATTCATTAATAATACTGTTCCTTCAAACCACCTATTGTTTTTCAAAGTCAAATTGCACATATATATCACTTTGAGTGTATACTGTACGTCCCTGGTTAGAGAAAGCTACTGGGTGGAGATGTAGTAAAGCGTAGAGGAACTCTCAAAACATTTATCTGAATCCTTGTTCATTTTAGCAGTAAGTAACAGTGCCTTGCAAAATTATTCATCCCCTTGGAGTTTTTCCTATTTTGTTGCATTACAACCTTAAATTTAAATGGATTTTWATTTGGATTTCATGTAATGGACATACACAAAATAGTTAATTGGTGAAGTGAAATTTAAAAAAAAATACTTGTTTCAAAAAGTATTCAAAATTAAAAACGGAAAAGTGGTGCGTGCATATGTATTCACCCCTTTGCTATGAAGCCCCTAAATAACATCTTGTGCAACCAATTACCTTCAGAAGTCACATAATTWGTGAAATAAAGTCCACCTGTGTGCATTCTAAGTGTCACATGATCTGTCACAAGATCTCAGTATATACAGTATACACCTGTTCTGAAAGGCCCCAGAGTCTGCCACATCATTAAGCAAGGCACCATGAAGACCAAGGAGCTCTCCAAACAGGTCAGGGACAAAGTTGTGGAGACGTACAGATCATGGTTGGATTATAAAAAAATATCAGAAACTTTGAACATCCCACGGAGCACCATTAAATCCATRATTAAACATGTTTAAGAATATGGCACCACAACAAACCTGCCAAGAGAMGGCCGCCCACCAAAACTCACAGACCAGGCAAGGAGGGCATTAATCAGAGAGGCAACAAAGAGACCAAAGATAACCCTGAAGGAGCTGCAAAGCTCCACAGRGGAGATTGGAGTATCTGTCCATTGGACCACTTTAAGCCGTGCACTCCACAGAGCTGTGCTTTATTGAAGAGTGGCCTGAGAAAAAGCCATTGCTTAAAGAAAAAAATAAGCAAAGKTGTCTGGTGTTCGCCAAAAGGCATGTGGGAGACTCCCCAAACATATGGAAGAAGGTATTCTGGTCAGATGAGACTAAATTTGAGCTTTTTGGCCATCAAGGAAAACGCTTTCTGGCGCAAACCCAACTCCTCTCATCACCCCGAGAACACCATCCCCACAGTGAAGCATGGTGGTGGCAGCATCATGCTGTGGGGATGTTTTTAATTGGCTGGCACTGGGTAACTGGTCAGAATTGAAGGAATGATGGATGGCGCTAAATACTGGGAAATTCTTGAGAGAAACCTCTTTCAGTCTTCCAGAGATTTGAGACTGGGATGGAGGTTGTCACGTTAGTCATATGAATCGGACCAAGGTGCAGCGTGGTATGCGTACATTCTTCTTTAATAAAGAAAGAACACTGAACAAACTAACAAAACAACAAAACYAATGAAATGTGAAGCTATATGAAATAGTGCAGACAGGCAACTAAACATAGAATAAGAACCCACAAACAACAAAGGGGAAATGGCTACCTAAATATGATCCCCAATCAGAGACAACGATTAACAGCTGCCTCTGATTGGGAACCATATCAGGCCACCATAAACATACAAATACCTAGACCTACAAAACCATAGACAATACAAAAACCCTAGACAATACAAAAACCCCTAGACAATACAAAAACTCTAGACAATACAAAAACCCCTAGACAATACAAAAACTCCTAGACAATACAAAAACTATCGTAATCCACCCTAGTCACACCCTGACCTAACCAAAATATAAAGAAAACAGAGATATCTCAGGTCAGGGCGTGACAGAGGTTCACCTTCCAYCAGGACATAGACCCTAAGTATACTGCTAAAGCAACACRAGAGTGGCTTAAGGGGAAACATTTAAATGTCTTGGAATGGCCTAGTCAACGCCCAATTCTTCAATCCTATTAAGAATCTGTGGTATGACTTAAAGATTGCTGTACACGAGCAGAACCCATCCACCTTGAAGGAGCTGGAGCAGTTTTGCCTTGAAGAATGGGCAGAAATCCCAGTGGCTAGAGACTTGCAGCTGTAATTGCTGCAAAGGGTGGCTCTACAAAGTATTGACTTTGAGGGGGTGAATAGTTATGCATGCTCAAGTTTTCAGTTTTTTTGTCTTATTTCTTGTTTGTTTCGCAATAGAAAATCTTCAAAGTGGTAGGCATGTTGTGTAAATCAAATGATACAAATCCCCKKAAAAATCTATTTTAATTCCAGGTTGTAAGGCAACAAAATAGGAAAACAGACAAATTGGGTGAATACTTTCGCAAGCCACTGTATGTCCTTTTTGATTTTGCTATATGAATGAACAGGCTTGATATTATATTTAAGCAATAAGGACAGATGAGGTGTGGMATATGGCCAATATTCCACGGCTAATGGCTATTCTTATGCACGACGGAACGCGGAGTGCCTGGACACAGCCCTTAGCCGTGGTATATTGGCCATATATTAAAAACCACCCCGAGTTGCCTTATTGCTAGTATAAACTGGTTGCCAACGTAATTAGAGCAGTAAAAATGAATGTTTTATCACCACGGCTGTCAGCCAATCAGCATTCAGGGCTCGACCCACCCAGTTTATAATATAATTTATTCTACATGCTATATTTTCATTTAAACTTTTGAAAAAACATCTGAGCATTTCTTCCCCTTAGTTAACACTGCCCATGTCGGTTTAACATAGTACATGCTGAGAAAAAAAMGGTTCCAAAAGGGTTCTTCGGCCGTCCCAAAAGGTAGAACCCTTCTGGGTTCCATGTAAAACACTCTATAGAAAGGGTTCTACATGGAACCCAACATAGTTTTACTTGAAAACAAAAAGGGTTCTTCAAAGGGTTCTCCTATGGGGACAGCCGAAAAACCCTTTAAGGTTCTAGATAGCACAATTTTTGTGTAGGATTAGTTACCTAACTCCTCAGCCTGGAAACAGTTGTCTGGAGTTTCTATACATATTGTAGTTGTATGCTTCTAATTGCATTCCGATTCCGGTCCACTCTCCCCATCCAGACTCTATTGTGGATGCAGGAGTGAGCTCTATGAGCTGGCAGTAGAACACTAAATGCCATTCTATGTGCTGATCGGTATTAACATGTCCTACTGGGGAACAGACAGCTGCTGGGTAACATTAGCCATCCCATACATAAACCTCCCTTCACATTACCGCTGTTCCTCTCACCACTATGAGCCCAAGCCAGGGGCTGAGCCAGGCGTCTGTCTGGCAGACTACACGCCTGAGTGAATCGAAGGCCCAAGACCTACGCTTGCTCCCCGTTTGTCGTGATGGGAGTGCAAACACAAGCTTCGGCTCAATAGGAGGAAATTGATACAGCGGCTAGACTGACGCACCACTGCACTGCTGTCTAAATCACTACGGCATCATGGGAATTGGGTGGTGTTGCTCACGACTTGTTTCAACGCGAGGAAGGCAATAGACCAAACCCAGGAGCCCCAACGGTAGTTGAAGAAAAATACAAGCATTTTAATGGTTTAGCAATCCTCCTATGAGTTTCAGAATATGGATACTTTTTTCTTCATCTTTCTTTTTAGCACTGTTTCTTTTCATGTTCGTTTTCAGCACATGCATACCCCCACTGTTTCTTTGTCACAATCCCTTGCTTTATTTAATTCCTCTTCCTCCATCACTTACAAAGCCCGTCCCGGCTGACAGCTCCCAAATGGCAGAAATATGTGCCGACAAAGCAACATGATTCATTTTGTCTGACAGCCCTCCCAAGAGCCAGCTAAGGAGTATGCTGCTATACTGATTGAACGAGCTAGGGTGTCACTGTGTTTCCCTCGTCCCCCATCTTTCTCTCGCCTTCCTTCCCTCCATCCTCCTCTTTCTCTCTCCGTCCTTCCCTCTCTTTGAAATTGATCTATCTTATTGTTTTGTTATGAGACTCCGATGAGCGTCCTGATTGCGCACTCGGATTCTGATGCATTCGTCACTTCCATGACTCCATGGGGAGGGGATACAATAGCTCCAGGTCGGACACAACCTGGAATCAGGAGTAGACGTAACATAGTAAATTTAAATCCGGAACACTCCAATTAGTGTGATATGTTATATTTCGTATGGCATGTATTCATTTGTGGATGTCCATTTCCTAGGATATGTTACGAACTGTAATTCGTACAATATGCTACGAATTTGCAAAATGTATGATATGTTACGAATTCCAATTTGTTGTGGCTAACATTAACTAGATGGCTGGTGTCTAACACTAACATGAGCTAGGTGGCTAATGTTAGGGGTTAGGGTTAGGTGTTAAGGTTAAGGTCAAGGTTAAGGTTAGAGTTCGGGTTAAGGAAGGGTTAGCCAAGTTGTTAATTAGCTAAAATGCTGAAGTTGTCCGTGATGAGATTCGAACACGCAACCTTTGGGTTGCTAGACGTTTGCGTTATACGCTGACCCATCCACTCCGACCAACAACCCTACTTTTGTTTTTGCCTTAACCTTCTGTCTTATGTAACCATCCCAAACATAACATATCATATTAATTTGAGTGTCCCAGATTTAAATTTACTGTGTTACGTCTAGTCTATGAGACCAGGCTGGACATCCTCATCTCAGGAAGAGAATAGAAGTGTTTTTCCGTCTGTAGCATGCAGGGCGTAATAGCAAGGGGCCTGCTGGCTCCTCTTTTCCTCTACTCTTGTATCCAGGCTTGTGATTAATTAGACCATATGTCTGGATCTGGCCTGGCACCCTGGGGGAGGAGAGCTCTCAGCCCCCTAAAACAGTCACTATTCCTGGGCCGAGATGTTGAGTTTTATCCCTCGACAGAACCAGAAGCACACTTTGCTTCTAGGTGCCTGTCCTATATATCTCAGATTGTGATTTTATTGTTCCCATGCGTGCATTCCTATTTGAATTGGATGAGGTGGTGCACATATAAGAGCACAGTGACCCAGGTCATGTAGCAAAGGACCTTAGCTGTAATGGTGGAGGGCTCCAGTGGAGGGCTTCGGAATGAGGTGGAGTAAGGAAGGAAGGGATGGGTGGGCCTTAGCTGTGTGCTGTAGGTTTCCATGTACCATTAGTCTAAAAGCAGATTTCCACTCTCTCAAAACTCCAGTTATAGAAAACATAAATCAAAGCAGAAAAAGTTGGAGTATTGATTTACATCGTGTAATTCGACAGTAGAATCACATGTCTAAATCTAAATTCCCACCTATGTCGCTCCATCAAACATATTCTGAGACAGGTAAAAAATTATTGTCACAGCCTACCAATCTTCACAGCCTACAGACTAAAAATAACTAATTACAACACAGGCTCTTAATGAGGCTTCACACCTCAGGCTTACAGTAAGGAATCACACCGATAGCTCTTTATGAGGGATCACACCACAGGCTCTTAATGAGGATTCACACCACAGACTCATAATAAGAAATCACACCACAGGCTCTTAATAAGGAATCACAACATAGGATTTTAATGAGGATTCACACCACAAGCTCAAATTAAGGAATCAAACCACAGGCTCTTAATGAGGATTCATACCACAGGCTTATAATAAGGACTAACACCACAGGCTCAAAATAAGGAATGACATAACAGGCTCTTAATGAGGATTTATACCTCAGGCTCACAGTAAGGAATCACACCACAGGCTCATTATAAGGAATCACACCACCGGCTCTTAATGAGCTTTCACACCACAGGCTCTTAATGAGATTTCAGACCACAAGATTATAATAAGGAAACACACCACAGGCTCTTAATGAGGATTCACACCACAGGCTCATAATAAGGAATAACACAACAGGTTCTTAATGAAGCTTCACACCACAGGCTCTTAATGGGGACTCACACCACAGGCCCTTAATGAGGACTCACACCACAGGCCCTTAATGAGGCTTCAAACCACAAGCTTATAATAAGGAATCACACCACAGGCTCATAATAAGGAATCACACCACAGGCTCAAAATAAGGAATCACACCACAGGTTCTTAATGTGGATTCACACCACAGGCTCTTAATAAGGAATCACACCACAGGCTCATAATAAGGAATCACATCACAGGCTCATAATAAGGAATCACACCACAGTATCTTAATGAGGATTCACACCACAGGCTCTTAATGAGGGTGAAGTACAAATACCCTCCTCTGATGTAGATCAGATAGAGCTGTTAGGCTGCATCCTAAATTGCACCATATTCCCTTTATAGTGCAGTGCTTTTAACCAGGCCTCTTGTCAAAGGTAGTGCACTATAAAGGGAATGGGGTGTCATTTTGGATGCGGCCTTACTCTGAGTTTCACTCCTACACTCATGTCTCTGTAGTGAGATAGTGTCYTCTCTGAAATGAAATTCCCTTGATCTCTTATTTAGCTGACAAGCCAACCCATGGATTTTCCGATAATGTGACAGAGATTCTCTGGCAAAGGAATGTTTGTTGAAACTGCATACAATTTGCTCTAGCCTATGCAGGTACTTTTCATCAACATAGTTCCTTCCTTTCTCCATCTAAAAAAGGAAAAGGTTCCTCTAACTACAACCAAAAATTAAATCAAGTAGTAAGTCATCATAGAGATTGTATGTCATCAAAGATGAAATACAAAACAAACATTCCCATAAATTTTCAGCAGATTCATTTGTAGAGGGTTCACACTCAAAATGTGAATCTGATGGTTTAAAGATATTCCACGGTACTTTGTCTACTTTTTAGCTCGTAGTTCTGAATGTAGCGCTCACGAGCCAAAAGTGGTCCACAAAAATTGTGTACTATGTCACATATGCTCAGTGGTGAAAATGGCACAGCTTCCAGAAAAAATATCGCTTTCAAACTAGGGATTTTGTGGCTAATTGAGGTAAGACAGTAATTCTGCTCATAGATTATATGTGTACCATATGAACTACACATTGACACAGTAAGCCCAAAGCGGGAGGTTTAAAAAATACTCAGTAGTCTCCAAAGATCCGGAGCATGTCTTTAAGCATTCTCCATCAACACAGCCATGCTACATCAGCCAAGCAGTTTGCTCCTCTAAAGGGAAGTAGTGGCCACTTGTAATAAAGAGACTGACATACAGGTCACAGCTACTGAGATCTCTGTCATTGTCACACGACCCCATCATGCCACCATCACCTAACTGCCTTAATGAGGGAAACATGTGGCCTAGTATTGCATCCCAGATGCACCCTACTCCCTATATAGTGCACTACACTCATAGAAAAAAAAGTGCTGTCTAGAACCTGAAAGGATTATTCAGCAGTCCCCATATAGGATAACCTTTTCTCAGAGGGTTCTACATGGATCCCAAAAGGGTTCTAGCAGGAACCAAAAAATGGTTAGACCTTTTAGGGTTCTCCTATTGGGACAATTGAACCCTTTTTTTCTAAGAGTTTAGAAAGGGATCTGGTCAGTAGTGCAACTATATAGGGAAAAGAGTGCCATTTGCGATGGAACCCTAGTCTTTTGGTGGAGGGACTGTGGATAGTAGAAACTGTAGATACTTCACTCGCTCCACTACTCTTCTGTCAGCTGACCGTAGCAAGAGGATTGTGGGTAATAAGGTGAAAAGATCAAATGTGAAGAGCGTGGCTCAAAGTATCGTCCTAGTCTCCATGGTTACAAGCCCGCCGTTGATAGGCTGGTAGAGGTAATTGGTGAAGCAGAGAGACAGAGAGAGAGACAGAGAAAGAGACAGACAGAGAAAGAGACAGACAGAGAAACAGAGAGACAGGAATAGAGATGGAACTGAAGGAACAGATTCCGCCCACAGGACCTGTAGCAGCCTTTGAAGGTCAGTTATGTGTCTGCAAGATGACTGATACATAGTGAGGATAAAAATAAAGATATCACAACAACATAAGGGAGGACTGACTATTTACCTAACCACATCTGGAGTTATTCACACACTAACTCTATCACTGTGCTGCATTGCTTCCATCCAAACCCAATAGGTCAATTCTCAACAATGTTSATAGTGTTGAATGAGTCATTATGTGGCCATTACTTGTCCCCTCTGAAATGTCACCGGTCACCAGGTTCCTTTAATCATGATAATTCACTCTGTATCGTCTTTGCCTCGTCCTATCAGAGGGCAGGGATAATTTATCAGACTGCACTCAGACCCTGAATACTTTACTGTAGCAGTAAAAGGGGCAATCTGCGGTTTTTACATCCATTTTTGGATATATAAATGAATGATGTGTACCCATTGATTCTTGAAGAATATAACTTGTAAAAGCCTTATGAGCTTAAGTTAACTGTCATACCCCATCAGAACCCAAAATATACGCTTGTATTACTCAAATGCTTGTAAACAAAGTAAATGTAAACAAACACCATATAGCCTCTAAACATGGTCCAAACTATTATCCAAACTACTATTATTGATAGCATGGAGGGTCAGTCCTTGCATCCATAGCTCTGTCTATGAATTTAAGAGTGGTTACATTTCTCCAACCACTTCCCTCAGCTTTTTACCGAAACAGGGARGAGAGGAAATACTTTTATTATTTCAACTGGGATTGTCCCTTTAAAACAGATATAACCACAGTCAGCCAAGGAAACATCACCGTCATTGTAAATAAGAATTTGTTCTTAACTGACTTGCCTAGTTAATATAATATAAGCACTGAGAAGAAACACTGAAGAGATCATTATCAAGAACCATTACCTGTATCCTTATAGGCCCTGTAATAGACCAGCGTCCTGTCTAAGCTGCCTCACACTTCAGAAAGACAAGATAGGCTCCTTGCCTATGGGCTGTTCTGGGTAGTGCAAGGCTACTTACTTATGTACCCTAACAAGCCATTCTAATAGCCGTAAATGTATTAATAATATTTGAACTGAGGACAAGTACTGACCCAGTATCTCCAATGAACTCTGCTGGTTTTGAAGTCTTCATGAAATGTGATGAGTGAACTCCGTGTTACGTCCGCCAGCTAGGGGACTGTCGAAGCTAGTGTTACAGAACGCGTTGGTGTAAGGGGAAAAAACCAGAGGGTATTGTTTATAAAATAAGGCACTACGCGACAAAATACAAAAAGGATTCAGTTAATCAATTTGCATCCATTTGTGGAGAAATGATGAATGCTCAGTGTAGATGAAGTCAATTAGAAACTCCATCCATCAACATGACATTGGGTTCTGCTAGGAGTTCTTGAGGTGAAAAATATGCCATCATCTCAAGCAGTTTCCCAACCCTGGTCCTCCATTACCCAAAATGGTACACAGTTTCATTGTATCCCTTGACAAACACACCTRATTCAACTCATTAAGGGCTTGATGATTAGTTGACAAGTTGAATCAGGTGTGCTTGTCCAGGGTTACACTGAAAATGTGTACTGTTGCGGGTACTTGAYGACCAGTGATGGGAAACACTGTCTTGAAGGCTGATTCCCAAATGTCACCCCATTCCCTTTCTAGTGTACTACTTTTGGCCAGGGCCCACAGGAGTAATAGGGTGTCAATTGGGATGCAGCCAGAGTCTCTGCTGCTGATGAGAATGTGTTACCTATCATATTTTTGGGGCTCCTGAGTCGCACAGCGGTCTAAGGCACTGCATCTTAGTGAAAGACGCATCACTACAGACCCTGGTTCGATTCCAGACTGTTTCACAACCGGCCGTGATTGGGAGTCCCATAGGGCGGCGCACAATTGGCCCAGCGTCGTCCGGGTTAGGGTTTGGCCGGGGTAGGCTGTCATTGTAAATAAGAATGTGTTCTTAACTGACTTGCCTAGTTAATACGGATAGGCGTCCCGTCAACGGGACAGTTGTAAATCATGCAGCGCCGTGTGTCACGCTCACAGATTTTAGAGAAACAACAAATGTTGGTACATGTAAGTGTCTTATATTGGCTGAAAGCTTCCATTCTTGTTAATATAACTGCACTGTCCAATTTACAGTAGCTAATACTGCAAAAAAATGCCATGCTATTGTTTGAGGTGAGCTCCTAACAACGAAACGCTTTTTTCACCTCGATAGGTTTGATAAATTCACCTCTGAAGGTGAAATGTGTACTTACATTCTGAAATATTGCTCTGATTTATCATCCAAAGGGTCCCAGAGATAACATGAAGTGTCGTTTTGTTAGATAAAATCCTTTTTCATATCCTAAAAAGGTCAATATAGCATGCACAATCTATTTTGTATTTCCACTCATTCAATTTGCAAAGAAAGGAATCTGTGAAAATCTAACCCTAAACATTGTTTCCTTTTCCTTTTGGACAAAAATTATAAGAATATGGAGAGTTATGAAGTTATGAAAACTGGGTGTTTTGCAAATGTTCAACTTATAATATGGCTTCTAATACTGGAAAAGCAAAATCAAAGTCCAAGTATACAGATTTGACGATATTCTTGCAGAAGAATGTAATGAATGTAAATGTCTCGATTTGCCCAAATGTACCTGGGTGACTTCACACTAAATGTCATGTAGTTTGCTCATACTTCAAGTTATCCGTCTTTGCACATACACTGCTACCATATTGTGAACACCATCGGAATTACACCCGGAGTGATGGCTAGATTTGGGACCTTTCTGTTGCATTTCAAAGATGGTGGTAGAAGAAAAAAAATGATTGTTTTTTTTCTTTGTATCTTCTTCTACCAGATCTATTGTGATATATTCTCCTACATTCAATTCACATTTCCTCAAACTTCAAAGTGTTTCCTTTCAAATGGTACCAAGAATATGCATATCCTTGCTTCAGGGCCTGAGCTAGAGGCAGTTAGATTTGGGTGTCATTTTAGGCGAAAATTGGATAAAAGGGGGCTATCCCTAAGAAGTTTTAAATAAAAAATACTATTGTTCGGAGATTCAGCACCCAGTAGCCTTGATGAAAGCACGGTGATAAGATGTATCTACATGTTGTTCAGCACTGGTTGTTTTCTTACCAAGGATTTATTTCAAGTTTTAGTTTCACAGTGCCGTATTTCAGGACCACACTATTTACATGTAGGGTTAGGGACATTCAATAAGGGATAATGTTATATGGCCACTATCATTGTCGTGAAATCTTCCTTCTGGTCAGGGCTCCCTTTTTTAATCTAAATGGGATTTCTGATCTGAGGGTGTTAAAATCAACATGTCTCCTCTACATGATATGAAGAAAAAAATGCATTTAAAAAGAAAAACATAATCAACAGCTCTCACTGACTATGGGAGCTATACAGATGTAAGATCTTAATTTGAAAAAATTCCTGCAGCAACAGGAAATTTGAATTATTATGTGGATTTTAATTCATGGACATTTTTGTATGGGTTGATAAATATTTTGTTAGGGCAAATCAAGTCTGAAATTACAAACTTTAGGAACCTTATTAAAACTCAAATACACTACATGTTTGCATGTCCTGCTTTGTAGCAACAAAAAATGTTTAATCAAATTAAGATCCTACATCTGTAGTCGGTTACATTAAATCATAGTCTGACAACTAGATAAAATCCCATTTAAAATAAACGCACGTTTTAAAAACGCACTACGGAGTCTAAACGCAGAGTGTTTTAATACAGGGCGAAGGTGCATTTATATGTAAAACAGCTTGCCTTCTCCCTGGCGCTTCTGTCAGACAAGTATCCAAATCACTAAAAGTTGCTGTGATTACTAGAGGCAAGGGCACGGACAGCTGTGCTGTCTTAGGCAGAATCACAACAGCGCTATCCATAACAGTTAGAGCACAGCTAACCGCTCCAAGGCAGAGAATGCAGAAGCCAGCGCTATAGAATAGAGGAGTCACTTTGAGAAAAGTTGCAGCTTGGATACTCTTACACCCTCACACACCACTCAGAATGTGTGTGCTTGTATGAACAGAAGCAGGCACACACACACACACTATTTAATACAGATTTTCACAAACAATATACATTTTTGGGGGACAGGTTCTAGAAATGTTCTACTCATTGGCTGTGTCCCGAATGGCACCCTACTCCTAAACATTCAATATGGGCTCTGGTCAAAAATAGTGCACTATGAAGGGAATAGTAAACATTGGCTCATATAAACATAGCTAGTGTCATTTTTGTCTCACTATCCATGATAAACAATTTTGAACAGTTAATACACATTCTTATCTACTTGTCCATTCTCTTGTTGGAAGGACAGTTAAATGGATCCTAATTTGTTGAATTTCATGAAGATATGCATAGTATGACTGTACTACTGTACAGTCAGTGTAGAGGAGGTTAGTTAGCTGGGAAGATTCCCACTAATTAAAATCAAGCATGTAGAGGCTAACTGTCTTCCAGAGGCGTTCTTCTGACTCGTACGGAGATGAAAATTAACATTAATTCAGGTTGCGACCAGAATCTAAAAATCCATTTACATGTAAAACCCATTGTCCTGGGATAACCACGGGCCATATGAATTGGATGTATTGTATAGTGAATGCACGTAAGCACTGTTTCTGCACCCTTTTGTTACAGTGAAAACAAACACACCCACTACTGAACTACCTACATGGCACAATGAGCTCATTGTTTCTCAATTATACATGATTATTTACCCTATATGTTAATTTACAGTGAACAAAAATATACATTATCACGACTATCCTGAGTTACAGTTCATATAAGGAAATGTAAATAAATAAATTAGGCCCTAATCTGTGGATTTCACATGACTGGGCAGGGGCACAGCCATGGGTGGCCCACCCACGGGGGAGCCAGGCCCAGCCAATCAGAATGAGTTTTTTACCACAAAAGGGCTTAATTACAGACAGAAATACTCCTCAGAAATGAAATGTGTGTATGGAACATTTCTGGGATCTTTTATTTCAGCTCATGAAACATGGGACCAACACTTTACATGTTGTGTTTATATTTGTGTTCAGTGTAGTTTACTTATCAAAGCAGAATTATTTTTAGATTATCACATTAACATAACTATATTTTTTAAATGTGTGTTTTTTTCCCTCAACACTTTTACTATTGGGCAATTCTAAAGTAACAGAATTGTGCTGACACTCAAAGTATTCACATTAAAATGTATTCCAAACAAAAAAAACATTGATTTCAAAGTTGAACAAACATTCAACACTATGCACAAGGCCTACTTTTAACAATTGATACTGAACATTTTACAAAAACACATTTATTGGTAGATATCATAATTTTGACCCCAATTTATTTGTATTTTGTTTTATTACGTGTTAAACATAATCTCTTTCTCTGAGCAATTGTATTAGAATAAAATTATATAATTTAGGATTATGATGTTTTTGCATACAATAAACAGTCTATTTTACTCATCTTTATCAACAGATATAATAATTCCGGACCCCAGTGTATATTCATTTCTCCAAAATGTGTCCTTTTACATGGAAATGACCTAGAATGAGTATTATTACCATTATTATTGTTGTTGTTGTCATTATCTGTCTCGGTTGGCTTTGTCAACAGTGGCCTTGCCATTCTTGTCAATAAAGATGATCTGAATCTGAAAAGCTGTTAGACTACATCTCTACATCTGTTGTTGTTCATGTTTTGCTGTGTTCTAGTGTACTATGGAATATATTGCTGTCTTATTCTTGACACTTCTCCCAGTCATATTTAAGGTTAGAACTACCTTTTAGTGTTCTGATACTTCTAGCTTGGAGTTGTATTTTTATGATAACATAGCTACAGTATTTCACCTTTTAATGTGTATAGTATTGCTTACTAGGTGTGTCCAATTAATGTTGTAACCACTCCCTCTTCCAATTAGGGCTAATTGGAAAAGCTGTTTAAAAGAGGACATTGTATTCCTTTTTTTTTTTTATTGTACTCCCTGACGAAGGCCATGCAGCCGAAAGCGTCGGTTTTTAAAACTTTGTTTCTATTGAACATGCCATACTAATAAAGGCATTTAAATTAATTATATGAAGAGTGCCTTGGTCCTCCTTTCTTTTTGATGACCAATTTACCCCTTTTACCAAAGAGCACCTTCTGTCTACCAAAATGTACTATTGTGTACCTTAGTAGCGCTTCCCTTCCTCCTCTTTCTACTATGCAGTATTGTGTTGTCAGAGTGAATTTCCTGTACGTTGCATTCGGTAAGTATTCAGAACCCTTCACATTTTCCACATTTTGTTACGTCACAGCCTTATTCTAAAATTGATTTTTTTTCAATTCCTCATCAATCTACACACAATACCCAATAATGACAAAGCAAAAACAGGTTACATTTTTAGAAATAAAAAATGTAATAAGTATTCGTACCCTTTACTCAGTACTTCGCTGAACCACCTTTGGCAGCGATTACAGCCTTGAGTCTTCTTGGGTGTGACTCTACAAGCTTGGCACACCTGTATTGGGGAGTTTCTCCGATTCTTCTCTGCAGATCCTCTCAAGCTCTGTCAGCTTGGATGGGGAGCGTCACCGCACGGCGATTTTCAGGTCGTTCCAGAGATATTCGATCAGGTTCAAGTCCGTGCTCTGGCTGGGCCAATCAAAGACATTCAGAGACTTGTCCTGATCCTTGTCCTGCGTTGTCTTGGATGTGTGCTTAGGGTTGTTGTCCTGTTGGAAGGTGTACCTTTGCCCCAGTCTGAGGTCCTGAGCGCTCTAGAGTAGGTTTTCATCAAGGATCTCTCCGTACTTTGCTCCGTTCATCTTTGCCTCAATCCTGACTAGTCTCCCAGTCCCTGCCACTGAAAAACATCCCTACAACATGATGCTGCCACCACCATGCTTCACAGTAGGGAGGGTGCCATGTTTCCTCCAGATATGACGCTTGGCATTCAGGCCAAAGAGTTCAATCTTGGTTTCATCAGACCAATTTGGCTGGGCAGACAGCTCTAGGAAGAGTCTCAGTGGTTCAAAGGGGCAGCCATGATTTGGAGGCCACTGTGTTCTTGGGGACCTTCAAAGCTGCAGAAATGTGTTGGTACCCTTCCCCAGATCTGTGTCTCGACACATTCCTGTCTCCGAGCTCTACGGACAATTCCTTCGACTTCATGGCTTGGTTGTTGCTCTGACATGCACTGTCAACTGTGGGACCTTATATAGACAGGTGTGAGCCTTTCCAAATCATGTCCAATCAATTGAATTTACCACAGGTGGACTCCAATCAAGTTGTAGAAACATCTCATGGATGATCAATGGAAACAGGATACACCTGAGCTCAATTTCGAGTCTCATAGCAAAGGGTCTGAAAACTTATGCAAATAAGGTATTTCAGTTATTTATTTTTATTTAATACATTTACAAAAATTTATAAAAACCTGTTTTCACTGTCATTATGGGGTATTGTGTGTAGATTGATGAGGACAAAAATAAATCTTATCAATTTTAGAATAAGGCTATAACGTAACAAAATGTGGAAAAAGTCAAGGTGTCTGAACACTTTCCGAATGCACTGTATATAATAAAAGCCTTTGAACACCGGAAAATCTTTAACACGTCCATAGGATAACCACAAACTGTCAGTGTAAAGTGAAAAGGACTTAATGCTTTTGATCAGTACTAACACTGCGTATCTAACACTGAACGCAGTCTAATGTGAATCTATGGTGGCTTCCTTTTGACTGTAATTAAGTTCCCGACGTTCTTCCTACATGTGGCAATCTGTATGATGGAGTAAGATTGTGCCGTCACTTACCCAAATAAACAGAGACAAAGTCATTACCGTAACTGAACTGAACTGTCACAAGCAGACGGGGAGACGAGCTGAGTGGCTCGCAGCTCATCCCCGTCAAATTAGGGCCTAGCCGTGTTCTTCATTACAAAGACTGGAAAACGAGGCAGAACTGGAAAGACACAGCGTTCCTTATCTAATTGTGTAATCAGATTGTGTGTGAGTGTGTGTGTGTGTGTGAATGAGTGATTGAGAGAGATCCAATGTCAATATCTTGAAGGGTTTGACTGTGAACACGATTTAATTCACTGGATTAACACCAGGATAAGCATAAACCAAATACCCACTGTAATTTATATAAATATCTCTAATCTCTTAAAACTGGAGGTACTTGAAATGTGTGCTACTGCTGCCATTGTCCTATTCCAATAATCGCCTTTTTGGATAATCTACATCCTACAAGTTTAACCTTCTATTCTTTCGTTAATTCCTTTTGGCAAATCTTGGTTGTTTAGATATCCAGTGCATCTAAACCTTCTGAATGTGTAGATGTTACAGAGTAATGGTGCTTAATCGCTGCTATGAGCATATCCATGTCACATCAGAGATCTCGTTCCCATGTACCATCTTGACTAAGATGTGCTTCCCAAATGGCATTCTATTCCCTATAGAGCTCTATCAGTCATATACACATGTTGTGTTAAATATCTTCATCTCCCACATTCACTGTATATTATTGTTCATTGAGTCCTCAATACCAGTCTTGCTGTCATCACTTCAATGGAACCTAGCTGTAACAACAATGTGTGGTTGAGACAATTCTATTTTATTTCAGTCATTTAGTCAAATATTTACTAAAATAATTTAGTAAAAAAAGGAAGATAATGTCAACGGTTTTCATATGAGAAGTGTTCACAAACAACCTTTGTGAGAAAAACAAGAATTAGCAGAAATGCACAGTTTATAAAATAATTTGTAAAGTGTTGACAAAAATATTCTGTCTTGCACTAAGCTTGCAATATTGTTTTGTTACTGTGTGAGACCAAGCCTTGTGTCAACTATCATGTTACAATGTTAATAGACCTGTTACCATGTCATGTCAACAGCACATGAGCCAGTTTGCTACAGCAGGAAAATGATCCTGCAGCAACAGGAAATGTGAATTATTATGTGGATTATAATTCATGGGTATTTTTGTACGGGTTGATCATTTTTTTAAAGGGAAAATCAAGTCGGAAATTTCAAAGTGGAAATTAAAAACTTCAGAAGCTTTTCTAAACCTCAAATACACTACAAGTTCTCCTGCAGCAAAAGGATGATCAAATGAAGATCCTACATCTGTACATCATGACGACAGGTCTAATGTCACATTGACATATGGCAGCTGACTTGACACAATTGAGGTGAGACCTTTGACTGCCATTGACAGAAAACATCAAGGACGTGTAAAGCGTTTGGGTGTTTTTGGCCTGAACCTGAGAGGTCAGAATTGTGTTTTGGGTCAATTGTGTCATCTTCTCTTTCTGTTTGTATAGCAAACATCATTTTGTAAAAWWTTTTAACTAGGCAAGTCAGTTCAGAACAAATTCTTATTTAGAATGACAGGTTACCAGGAAACAGTGGGTTACCTGTCTTGGTCAGGGGGAGAACGACAAATACCTTGCCAGCTCAGGGATTCGATCCAGCAATCTTTCGGTTTACTGGCCCAACCACTAGGCTACCTGCTGCACCTTAATCATGGCTGCCCCTTAACCAAGCAATGTTGGAGAAAATGTGTGAAAACTGACTCAATTAAACAAATATGATATAATATGTATACCAATTTAATATTCATATATCTGGAATGTTACCTGACCTTTTACAGTTGTACTGTATAGATGCTTTCATTTAGAAATGTGTGAAAGCTACCATTTGTCTTTGCTAGCTCAGACACTTGACAGTGAGTGCTTAGCCACAAATCCATATAGTGCTGAAGAATGTAATACACTCCTAATCATCAACAGCACTCATCCTTAATAAGCCAGGAATCTCCTGAGCCTTATGAGATAAGCTTTCATAACTACCAAACAATTATGGCTTTTACAAGTACAATTCACACATGGGGATAATGAGCAAGGCAGACGGAGACAACATCAAAGCAGAGAGAGGAGAAACAAGACACCAGAATACTGTGTTGTTAGCGCACCGTTGATAGTTAGTACTGTAAGTGCAGTCAAATAAGATTTGCACTGATGTGACTACTGGATAAGTGTATCTGGTCACTCAAAAGATTCTAAGGCCCTACTACTGGCCATAAATAAAAGGGGACCTTTATTGGCTGTCTCTTTCCCTCTCTCTCCCTCTCTCTCTTTCACTCACTCTCTTTCACTCTCTCTCTTTCCCTTTCTCTCTTTCCCTCTCTCTTTCCCTCTCCGTCCTACTGTCGCCAAACCCCACTTCTCTCATCTCATCATTCTCATCCTAACTACCCTCCTTCTCTTCCCGCTCTCTCTCCGCTCTCTCTCCACTCTCTATATCTCCTCTCATCCTCTCTCCTCCTCTCCGTCTCTCTATCCTCTCTCTTCTACGTTTCATCCTCCATCCTTCTTTCCCCCTGACTCCTCTTTCCCTCACGTCTCTCTTTCCCTCTCTCTCTTTCCTTCTCTCTCTCTTGCCCACTCTCTCTTGCCCACTCTCTCTTGCCCACTCTCTCTTGCACTATATAATGAATAGGGTTCCATTTGAGGCACATCCTACAGGCTAAAGACAGGCATCTGACCCTGTGCCAAAGAGATGTTTCATTAATCCACCTGTCAAATCTACCTCATGTGTGTAACCATATCAATTCATCCCACAGATCAAAGTGCCAAGATCAATACCGTGGAGGAAAAAAGAGATGTGACGAGCACTTTGTCACACGCCACACGCTAACTGGTACTGTCTAATTCCCCTTCTACAAAGGATATAGGGGATAGGATAATGGCGGTTGGAGTGGCGGTTGGTAGAATTAAAATAAAGTTGATGCCATTCGCACATAAAATGTGTCTCCTTCCTGCCTGCCTAGCTGTCTGCCCTGATGTCATAACTCTGATATGAATTCATACAAAGGAAAGAGAGTGAGAGAGTGCAGAGTGGAGTGGAGTGCAGAGAGAGAGGAGAGAAAGAGGGCAAGAGAGAGGGTGAGAGAGGGGAGAAGGAGTGGAGTGCAGAGATAGAGGAGAAGGAGGAGAGAGAGAGAGAGAGAGAGCAAGAGAGAGAGGGAAGACTTGTCTACGGCCTTGACGGCTGTCAGTGACATGTCTGCCATGTCAGCCAATGCCAGATATGACAGGTCCTTAAAAGATACATCAGCAGCACAGAGTCCCTGTAGCCCCGTGCAGAGAGGCAGCAGCACGGAGCCCCTGTAGCCCCATGCAGAGACGCAGCAGCACAAAGCCCCTGTAGCCCCGTGCAGAGACGCAGCAGCACAGAGCCCCTGTAGCCCCGTGCAGAGAGGCAGCAGCACGGAGCCCCTGTAGCCCCATGCAGAGAGGCAGCAGCACAGAGCCCCTGTAGCCCCGTGCAGAGAGGCAGCAGCACAGAGCCCCTGTAGCCCCGTGCAGAGAGGCAGCAGCACAGAGCCCTGTAGCCCGTGCAGAGAGGCAAGCAGCACAGAGCCCCTGTAGCCCCGTGCAGAGAGGCAACCGAGCACAGAGCCCCTGTAGCCCGTGCAGAGGCAGCACGCACAGCAGAGCCCCTGTAGCCCCATGCGAGAGGAGCAGCAGCACACTGCTCTATAATAGAGATATGTGTAGCACTCTTATCAGGAAGCAGAACCTACGCTGGGACAAGGATTCAGTTCTGTGATAATTTTTTGCTTATCTGTTCACTGTTAGATACTGGAGGGATAGTTTTTACCGAGAGCGTATGATACCATGCTTAATCCTGTAGATAGTTGTGGTTCATCGTGTCTCAGTCTTGTAACAACTTTATTAGACACCCTAGTTTTGTGCCAAGTAAGTATCGGTAGCACCACGCCATCTATCTGCATTAATAGTGAAGAGAGAGCGACGAGAGAGAGAGAGAGAGAGAGCGAGAGAGAGAGCGAGAGAGAGAGAGCAGGAGAGAGCGAGAGAGAGAGACGAAGAGAGAGAGAGAGAGAGAGAGACAGAGAGAGAGTAGAGAGAAGAGAGAGGAGAGAGAGAGATATTAAGAATTGTTAGAGAGCGAGGAGAGAGAGCATATGTTTGTATAGGATGAAAGAACAGTGGACAGACAAAACAGCACAGTAAGAACACGCACAGAACGCACAGAGCAGAACAGAGCAGAACAAAGCAGAACAGGACAGAGCAGAGCAGTGGTCTGGGCTGGCTCTGTACACTGGTTTGTTGTTGAAAGCCTGGCACTACACTGCACTGCTTTGTCCTTCTCCTACTCGACATCCGTTCATTTGTCTATAGACTCTAGCTTTGTAGACTTTGTCCCTGAAACTCAACTAGGCCTAAAATAGCATACCTCACTGTACTGTTTGGTTTCAAGATCAGGGGGAGTTTTATGTGGGTTTTATGTGGTACAGCAAATATATGATCTCTTTCTCTATCCCTCTCTCTCTAAAAAATTATGTCAGTTAATTTCTTTCTCTATCCCTCTCTCTCTAAAAATTATTTCAGTTCATTTGCCCCTACTGCCCCCTATTGATGTTTGAACATAGTGCCGCTTGTACCTGGCTTCTAAGAAAACCAAACCACGCAGATGAGAAATATATCGTCCATCACTGAAAGCATGTCAATCCAATACAGATGGAACACTCCAGGGCATATAGGTAGCTGTATACGCACACAGTATATCCAACACTGGCGCGACACAAGCATCCTCTTCTGTTTTCCTACCACTTCGGCTTTAATGAGTAAATGTGTTAGTAATTGTGTGTAATCTCCTCAACCCCTGGCTCTCTCTCGCCAGTAGCTAACATTATGTAGAATCATTAACTTGAGGTGCATTGACAGCCAGTGTAGTCTCTTGTCAGCCACATTAATTAATGAGAAAGAAGTCTCGGTGGGAACGTTCGTAGTAAAAAATGAATCATTTGGCGAGAGCTGTGTGGACGCATCATGCTTCAGAAGAATGTACGTGGTTAATTATGCAACACTGGTGTTAATTGTTGTTTCTCACAGTTATTCTGTACACCTTCTGTTCAAAATACAGCGAAGCTATTGCCGAGGTCAGACAGGGCAGAAACCAAACGAACAACAGACAACATGTACACAATAATTGTAATGGTCAAAACAACAACTTTAATGAGTCACCACATTCAACAAGTAGATTGATAAATATAATGGTATAATTCAGCCGCAGTATTCAAGATCCAAAGTTCAACAAGACTCGAACACAGTTCTGATTCTGTTTGTCAATATTTATATTATCTCTTTCTTAAACAGCTTTGTTAAATCTTGTTTGACTCCAACACCATAATTAAGTTTACTGACGACATGACGGTGGTAGAACTGATTACCGTCGATGAGAACGCCTGTAGGGAGGAGGTCAGAGACCTGGCAGACAACCTCTCCCTCAACGTCAGTAAGACAAAGGAGGTGATCGTAGACGACAGGAAACGCAGGGCTGAGCCCTCCCCCATTCACATCAACGGGGCTGTAGTGGAGCGGATCGAGAGCTTCAAGTTCCCCTGTGTCCACATCACTAAGGATCTATCATGATCCAAACACTCCAACACAGTTGTGAAGAGGGCATGACAACGTCTATTTCCCCTCAGGAGGGTGAAAAGATTTGGCATGGGCTCTCAGCTCCTCAAAAAGTTCTACAGCTGCACCATCGAGAACATCTTGATTGGCTGCATCACCACTTGGTATGGCAACTGCTTGGCATCCAACCGCAAGGCGCTACAGAGGGTAGTGCGCATGGACCAGTACATCTGTGGGATCGAGATCCCAGCCATCCAGGACAGCTATACCAGGCCTGTCTCGGAGCTCAATGAACAATTCTTTCGACCTCATGGCTTGGTTTTTTCTCTGACATGCACTGTCAACTGTGGGAACTTATACAGACAGGTGTGTGCCTTTCCAAATCATGTCCAATCAATAGAATTTACCACAAGTTGTAGAAACTTCTCAAAGATGATCAATGGAAATAGGATGCACCTGAGCTCAATTTCGAATCCATAGCAAAGGGTCCTATCACTTACAGTTGAAGTCAGAAGTTTACATACACGTTAGCCAAATACATTTAAACTCAGTTTTTCACAAATCCTGACATTTAATCCTGGTAACAATTCCCTGTCTTAGGTCAGTTAAGATCACCACTTTATTTTAAGAATGTGAAATGTCACAATAATAGTAGAGAGAATGATTTATTTCAGCTTTTACTTCTTTCATCACATTCCCAGTGGGTCAGAAGTTTGCTTACACTCAATTGGGATTTGGTAGCATTGCCTTTAATTGTTTGACTTGGGTCAAACGTTTCGGGTAGCCTTCCACAAGCTTCCCACAATAAGTTGGGTGAATTTTGGACCATTCCTCCTGACAGAGCTGGTGTAACTGAGTCAGGTTTGTAGGCCACCTTGCTCGCACACACTATTTAAAAAAAAATGTGTTCTTCCCACAAATTGTCTATAGGATTGAGGTCAGGGCTTTGTGATGGCCACTCCAATACCTTAACTTTGTTGTCCTTAAGCCATTTTGCCACAACTTTGGAAGTATGCTTGGGGTCATTGTCCATTTGGAACACCCATTTGCGACCAAGCTTTAACTTCCTGACTGATGTCTTTCTCATGATGCCATCTATTTTGTGAAGTGCACCAGTCCATCCTCCAGCAAAGCACCCSCACAACATGATGCTTGCAACATGATGCAACATGATGATCCCCACAGCACGTGCTTCACGGTTGGGATGGTGTTCTTCGGCTTGCAAGCCTCCCCGTTTTTCCTCCAAACATAACGATGGTTATGGCCAAACAGTTCTATTTTTGTTTCCTCAGACCAGAGGAGATTTCTCCAAAAAAGTACGATCTTTGTCCCCATCTGCAGTTGGAAACCGTAGTCTGGCTTTTTTATGGCGGTTTTGGAGCAGTGGCTTCTTCCTTGCTGAGCAGACTTTCAGGTTATGTCAATATAGGACTCTTTTACTGTGGATAAAGATACTTTTGTACCTGTTTTCTCCAGCATCTTCACAAGGTCCTTTGCTGTTGTTTTGGGATTAATTTGCACCTTTTGCACCAAAGTATGTTCATCTCAAGGAGACAGAAAGCGTCTCCTTCCTGAGTGGTGTGACGGCTGCGTGATCCCATGGTGTTTATATTTTCATACTATTGTTTGTACAGATTAACGTGGTACCTTCAGGCGTTTTGGAAATTGCTCCCAAGGATGAACCAGAATTGTTTTCTAAGGTCTTGGCTGATATCTTTTGATTTTCCCATGATGTCAAGCAAAGAGGCACTGAGTTTGAAGGTAGGCCTTGAAATACATCAACAGGTACACCTCCTATTGACTCAAATGATGTCAATTAGCCTATCAGAAGCTTCTAAAGCCATGACATCATTCTCTGGAAATTTCCAAGCTGTTTAAAGGCACAGTCAACTTAGTGTATGTAAACTTCTGACCCACTGGATTTGTGATACAATGAATTATAAGTGAAATAATCTGTCTGTAAACAAATTTTGGGAAAATTACTTGTGTCATGCACAAAGTAGATGTCCTAACCGACTTGCCAAAACTATAGTTTGTTAACAAGAAATGTGTGGAGTGGTTGAAAATCAAGTTTTAATGACTCCAACCTAAGTGTTTGTAAACTTCAGATTTCAACTGTATARATATATATTTATTTTTTATTTATTTTTGCATTTCAAAAAAACTGTTTTCGCTTTGTCATTATGGGCTATTGTGTGTAGATTGATGAGGGAAACAAATATGTTAATCAATTTTTGAACAAGGCTGTAACGTAATAAAATGTGGAAAAAGTCAAGGGGTCTGAATACTTTCCGAATACACTGTATATAACCGTGTTATTTTCTGATGTTTTTTTTCTCTACTCCAAATAGCTCGTATGGGTACTTGGGCACCAATGTTGTACTGCACTGTCAGTTGACTAATCTTACCCCATCTGTTGCTCTGCACATTTGTGTCAGCCTCCTTTGTCCTTTTTCATCAAAGACCTGTTTTCAACCACTGGCCTGCCTTTGGCTGGATGTCCTTTGGCTGGTGGACCATTCTTGATACGCACAGGAAACTGTTGAGCGTGATAAAGCCAGCAGCGTTGCAGTTCTTGACACTCTCAAACCGGTGCTCCTGGCACCTACTACATACCCTGTTCAAAGGCACTTAAATCTTTTGTCATTCCCATTCACCCTCTGGCGGAATAATTGTCTAAATACTCTTAGCCTGACAGTAGAGTTAGAGTGGTGTTTAAACCCTGGATATTTAGCTAATTAACAGCTCACATAGCACAAGGGACCATTCCTTCCCCTTAACGGAGACATGGCAAGAAATCTACACAAAGACGTTTTTTTTCTGTTTGAGTATGGTCATGGTGTGACCTCAGCAGCAATCTGTGGTGTGCTGAGTCCTTGGGCTAAAGAGAGCTAGCCTAGCGCTGTGGAAAATAAAAGGGCAGTAGCCTTTTCCTGCAGTCAAATGGCCAAATCGCCCTCTAGTGGCCTCATGGGTGGAACATTATTAATATTTTTCAGAATTTCATTATTATTAAACATAATGTAAAAAAAAATGTAACTGCCGAAAATCTGGTGTTTCTACGTCAAACGGTGTTGTTATATTTCAGACTTCTGTGATGTATATAAAGTGAAATGGAATACATTTCAACTCTACATCTGACATAGTACAAGGTGTCTTAATTTTTAAGACCATGACCATGTGTGTGGGGTGTATACTTTTGTTTCAAAGTAGATTTGATCCTGATTTAGCCCACTGCAGTAAAAGGTTATTAAATATCAACTGGTTGCGGTCCAGCTAGCTGAATGAAATCACATTACAAAAGAAGAATTTAATTCCTCTGCCTCAGATGAGGCCCGATGGCCACTTTAATAGGAAGAGCAGAGAAGCAATTATTAGAGTGGTTCTGTCAGTCCTATAGGCACCGGAGAGGAGAGGAGAGGAGAGGAGAGGAGAGGAGAGGAGAGAGCAGGAGGAGGAGAGGAGAGGAGAGGAGAGGAGGAGAGGAAAGGAGGGAGAGGAGAGGAGAGGAAGGAGAGGAGAGGAGAGGAGGAGAGGAGCAGGAGCGCAACGCTCATTCATGGTAGAATTCCTCTTCAGACTCTGTTTTAGGAATGTGTGGGCATTCAAAAACGACAGTGTTCCTTTTTCATCAGTGTGTATTAAATTAGTGGGCATTAGAAGCTAAAGAAAATAGAGAAAAAGAGGAAGAATGAAAGGATACTCGTGATGAAGTGACCTCATCAATGTGTGACGGCCAAAGTGGTGGTCTTAGTTACAGTTACATGACGCAACTTGATTACAGTATCAAACTTTGGCAATGTAATTTCACATGCGCTTTATTCTTGTCGCAATGTAATTTTTGTGCTGAGGTGTTTATATTAAGGATTTATGAACAAAAATTATGCACACATTCTTTTTGAAAGCATAATTCAGTCTAAGTGAGCAGTATATGTAACATTACGCTACAGTGATTCAAAAAGCCTCATAACCTGTCAAGGAGAAATGACCAGTATCCAGTAATACGAACCAATATGTGTGTCGTTCCTTATTCTAAAAACCACGTATCCCCAATTGATGGTATTGCCAGAAATGTAACATGATTTAAAGTGTATGTAAGTGGTGCTCTCAAGAAAGACACATTGGGGATGTAATATCTATCCAGAAAAGCGTTTAACCAATCCCTGATTATTAGTAGGTTTAGGAATAGGTTTCAGAGTGAGGCCAATGGTAAAACCCATTTTCATGCACCGAGCTTTAAAGCAGACAAAGATGGCTCACTGTTAACATTTGCTCTTCTCACGCCCAATAAAATCAAGAGAGTCAACAACAAGTACAGCTGCTCATTGCTCATCACGTTGAAAGCAGGATTTCAATCGACTTTGAGTGTCAGAATTAAATTCAAAGAGAGTATAAATTAAGCTGAACTGTTTACTCGCCAACATCTGTTAAAATCCCTAGTTGCAATGTCAACTTGGATGCAAGAAAATATGCATAAAATGTCCATTGTTGCGTCCAAAATGGCACCCTATTCATCATATAATGCAATACTTGGTGCACTTAGAGGTGCACTAAATAGYCAATAGGCTGACATTTGGGACGCACCCAAGTGTCAGCAAGAACAACCCAAAGTACATTAGTTCAATAAAACCCGACCGTGGCCCAACCATCTGGACTAGAAGCTAACTTCACTTTTTTCCTTTGTTTAATTTGAAATTGATTCAATATGCTACAGTAATAAAGCACTCTGCTATCTGAAACCCAGAGGTGTAAAGTGGAGTGATTTATAGTGTGCTCTGCCGTAGCTAGCGCTAGTGTATAATAGCTACTGGGTTAATTGTTAAGGTGTACCGCCACGAGGATCAATCATACACAGCTGTAATAACGACTTTCTAAAGTTCTGTCAAGCCTGCCTACCCTGCCCTGCAGGGAGAAAGAGAGACTGGTCCCATCCCAAATGGCACCCTATTCCCTATGTAGTGCACTTCTCCTGACCAGAGCCGATAGCATGATAGGGCTACTAGCGAATAGGGTGCCATTTGGGCCCAGGCACACATCATGGCAGTCCGGGACCAGGCCTAATGTTTCTATGTCCTCCTGTAAGAGGCGTGTTTGTGTTCATATTTTATTTATGATCTGAGGGAGGTAGTTTATTAATCATGGTGATGAGACTGGAGGAGTGCTCTAGAGGAAGGGAGTGAATGAAGAAGTTAGGGAGGGAGGACAGTACATGTGCTAAATCAACTGTTCAGTGACCTTAGGAGTGTGTGCGCCTTGCTAAGAGTAGAAGTTGCAAATGAGGAGCAAAAGCCAGAATTTACAAGAGGTGAGGAGATTGGCTAAGGGAGAGAGGAAAGATAAGAGAAGAGGGAGGTTACAAGGCTCTGCTTTCAGTCTCTCACAGGGCTTCATATCTTTCAGCTCGTTTGGAGAAATTCAAACTCACTGAAGCCTGGGGCACAGATACCCAGTGATCACACTTGAAAGTCTTTGGTCACTTTGTTCACAAAGTGAGCTAGCATAAAAGTCACTTTGTGAACAAAGTGACCAAAGAGCCTCAAGGTCGAGCTACAGACAGCTCTGACGTTTTTATCTCAACCCCGAACACACCATTGGGAAATATTTGTTGAAAACTGGCAAATATTTCCTTCATTAGTGTATTCTCTTCCTTTCACACCCTGATGTTACAAACCCATTGAGATACGTATTGGGGAATTTGTTCATAATGTGAGGCCGGGTCAGTTTTCGGTCAACATCTCACTTGAGTATTTTTCTCTGTGGAAGATAGCTATTGACAGTGAAACACTGTCACGCCCTGGCCTTAGTTATCTTTGTTTTCTTTATTATTTTAGTTAGGTCAGGGTGTGACATGGGGGATGTATGTGTTTTGTATTGTCTAGGGGTTTTTGTATGTTTATGGGGCAATGTTTAGTCTAGGTGTATGTATGTCTATGGTTGCCTAGATTGGTTCTCAATTAGAGACAGCTGTCTATCGTTGTCTCTGATTGGGAGCCATATTTAGGCAACCATAGTCATTAGGTAGTTTGTGGGTGATTGTCTATGTCTATGTTGCATGTTAGCACTTAGTTTGTATAGCTTCACGGTCGTCGGTTTATTGTTTTGATTTTGTTTGTATAGAGGCAGAGAGAGAGAGGCAGAGAGAGAAGGAGGCAGAGAGAGAAGGAGGCAGAGAGAGAAGGAGGCAGAGAGAGAGAGAGAGAGAGAGAGAGAGAGAGAGAGAGAGAGAGAGAGAGAGAGAGAGAGAGAGAGAGAGAGAGAGAGAGAGAGAGAGAGAGACAGAGAGAGAGAGAGAGAGAGACAGAGAGAGAGAGAGGCAGAGAG
>NC_036843.1:23957584-23960084 GCF_002910315.2 Salvelinus sp. IW2-2015
GTGTTCTTTCGTTTTTCATCTTTAGTAAGTAAACGATGTATTGCTATCAGCTGCGTCTTGGTCCTCCTCTCTTTACTTTACGCACGATCGGACAGAATCACTCACAAATCGGACACATAGCAGGTGAAAGGAGGGAACAGGCTTTTGTGGAGGAATGGATCGGGATAAAGGATGAGTGGAGAGACAACCTGGAAGCGATGAACAGGTGGGCGATCGATCCAGAGAAAGTGGCGGGAGCCGCCTGGGATTCGCTAGGAGCAGTGCGAGGAGGGGTTACAGGATAATGGAGGTTGGGAGAAAGCGAGCCGAAGGCGCGTAGGAAGCCCTCGAGGAAACGCCAAACAGTTTCTTGGGGGAGGGAACACGGGATGGTGGCGAGTTCAATAGGAGACTGCGTCAACTTCCCTTTGCTTAACCGTGGGGAGCCCGCAAGAAGGACAGAGCCAGTCGGGGCGTGATATTGGAGGTGGCACTGGGAATGGATTACAGAGACTGTAAAGGATTTAATGGGAGAGTTGTGGGGAGAGTGAAATGAGGGCAGCTGCTGTGTTCGGTGCGTGAGGCACACCATCCACCCGACAGGAGCGTGTGCGGGATTGACTGTTACCTGAGTCAGCTCCTCCATACTCGTTCTGAGGTGCGGCCTAACGTGCCTGGGAATAGACAGTGCTCCCCACGAACCAGGCCTCCTGTGCGCCTCCCTAGTCCTGGGCACTTGTAGTCCAGCCCCTACGTAATAGCTCTCCTGTGGGAGCCTCGTACCAGTCCTCCGGTTCCGGTACCACGCACCAGGCTATAGTGGCGCCTCGGCAGTCCCATTAACGCCCTGTCCTTTCCCGCACTCGGCCCTGGGTGCTCGTCCTCGCCCAGTACCGCCAGTGCAGCACACGCACGCAAGCTCTGTGCGTCTCCAGGCCCTGTGCCGCCTTTCCTGCTGCCCCGACTAGCCTTGGAGGTGGTGCTCCCAGCACCGGTACCACAGTTCCGGCACCCACGCCAGGCTATAATGTGCCTGGCAGTCCAGTACGCCTGTTCTCTTGCCCCGCACTTCGCATGAGGGCCGTGTCCTCGGCACCAAGGGTCACTCCCAAGTGGGCGCAAGAGGGCAAAACGCACTAAGCTTCCTCGTGCGTCTCCCCAGACGTCCAGTACGCCTGGCCTCCTGCCTCGCACTAGCCTGAGGTGCGTGTCCCAGCCCGGGACCACAATACCTACGGCACAAACGTACCAGGCCTATAGTGCGTCGGCAGTCCCGTACGCCCTGTTTGGCCTCCGCACCTGCCCTGAGATGCGCTGTCCCAACGGTCCACCAGTTCCGGCCCGCACCAGGCCTACCTGTGCGCCTCAGCCGGGCCAGAGTCTGCCGTCTGCCCAGTGCCGTCTGCGCTGTCTCCTGCCCGCGCTCTGGCGTCTCCTTGCCCAGCGCCGTCTGCGCAACCGTCAATGGCCCAGCGCCGCTGGCTGCCGTCTGCAAGCGCGCAATTGAGTGCTCCCGCCCCTCCCGCCAGCGCCGTGCAACTGCACCCGTCTGCCCAGCCCGTCTGAGCCGCCCGTTCTGTCCGGGCCGTCAAAGCCGCCCGTCTGTCCTGAACTAGACCGTTACGGTCAGTCAGGGAGCCGCTAGAGTGGTCCATCAGTCAGGAGGCCGTAGAGGCTGTCCATCAGTCAGGCGCCACCAGAGCCGCCGCCAGTCGGAGCTGCCAGTGCCGGCCGGCAGTCAGGGACCAGCAGGCCGCCCAGTCAGCCAGGACCTGCAGAGTTGTCAGTCAGCCAGGACCTGCCAGCGTCGTCAGTGCCACCAGGACCTCTCCAGAGTCGTCGTCAGTCAGCCCAGGACCCTTGCCAGAGCCGCAGTCAGCCAGGAAGCTGCCAGATCCGCCAGATTCAGCCAGGAGCTGCCAGAGCCGCCAGTCCAGCAGGACCAGGAGCGCGTGCCAGGAGCTGCCAGCCATCCAGTCAAGAGTGCCAGACTGCCCGCATGTCATGAGCTGCACCCAATCATATGCTCCTCCAGTCATGAAGCTGCCCTCCAGTCATGAGCTGCCCTCCAGTCATGAGCTGCCTCCAGTCATGAGCTGCCCTCCAGTCCGAGCTGCCATTCAGTCCGGAGCTGCCCTCCGTCCAGTGGCCCTCTAGGATAGTCTTCAGTCCGGGACTCGCTGTAAGGGTCCTCGCTCCAGAGCGCCACCAAAGCGGGTATTGACTATGTGGAGTGGGGCCACGTCCCCGCACCGAAGCCGCCGCCGTAAGAAGGCCCACCAGACCCTCTTCTATGTCAGGTTTTGCGGCCGGAGTCCGCATCTTTGGGGGGGGGGGGTACTGCTACGCCCTGGCCTTAGTTATCTTTTTGTTTTCTTTATTATTTTAGTTAGGTCAGGTGTGACATGGGGGATGTATGTGTTTGTATTGTCTAGGGGTTTCTTGTATGTTTTATGGGCAATGTTTAGTCTGGTGTATGTATGTCTATGGTTTGCCTAGATTGGTTCTCAATTAGAGACGC
>NC_036843.1:23965084-23971927 GCF_002910315.2 Salvelinus sp. IW2-2015
ATGCCACCCGTTAGATAAAATACGGAACGGTTTCCGTATTTCACTGAAAGAATAAACGTCTTGTTTTCGAGATGATAGTTTCCCGGTTCGACCATATTAATGTTAATGACCAAAGGCTCGTATTTCTGTGTGTTTATTATATTATAATTAGTCTATGATTTGTTAGAGCAGTCTGACTGAGCAGTGGTAGGCAGCAGCAGGCTCGTAAGCATTCATTCAAACAAGCACTTTCATGCGTTTTGCCAGCAGCTCTTCATGTGTGCTTCAAGCATTGCGCTGTTGTAACGGCAGCCTTCCCTCTCTTCACTAGAAGAGGGGGTGTAACAGGGATCAGACCAACACGCAACGTAGCCAGTGCTCACAATGTTTAATACGAACGATAAACGTGAACACTTAACAAATACAAAATAATAAATGTGGCAAACCGATACAGTCCTAGCTGGTGCATAGAAAACACAAAGACAGGAACAACCACCCACAAATCCCA
Source organism: Salvelinus sp. IW2-2015 (assembly GCF_002910315.2). Classification (NCBI taxonomy): domain Eukaryota; kingdom Metazoa; phylum Chordata; class Actinopteri; order Salmoniformes; family Salmonidae; genus Salvelinus; species Salvelinus sp. IW2-2015. Next base: position 23,965,572 of record NC_036843.1, read on the forward strand.
ACACAAAACAAGCCACCTATATATGATTCAAATCAGGGACAACGATTGACAGCTGCCTCTGATTGAGAACCATATTAGGCCGAACACAGAAACAGACAAACTAGACACACAAACATAGATGCCCACCCAGCTCACGTCCTGACCAACACTAAAACAAGCAAACACCACAAGAACTATGGTCAGACGTGACAGTTGTTTATGACTTCAAGCCTATCAACTCCCGAGATTAGGCTGGTGTACCGATGTGAAATGGCTAGCTAGTTAGCGGGGTGCGCGCTAAATAGCGTTTCAAACGTCACTCGCTCTGAGACTTGGAGTAGTTGTCCCCTTGCTCTGCATGGGTAACGCTGCTTCGAGGGTGGCTGTTGTCGTTGTGTCCTGGTTCGAGCCCAGGTAGGAACGAGGAGAGGGACGGAAGCTATACTGTTACACTGGCAATACTAAAGTGCCTATAAGAACATCCAATAGTCAAAGGTATATGAAATACAAATGGTATAGAGAGAAATAGTCCTATAATTCCTATAATAACTACAACCTAAAACTTCTTATCTGGGAATATTGAAGACTCATGTTAAAAGGAACCACCAGCTTTCATATGTTTCTCATGTTCTGAGCAAGGAACCTAAACGTTAGCTTTCTTACATAGCACATATTGCACTTTTACTTTCTTCTCCAACACTTTGTTTTTGCATTATTTAAACCAAATTGAACATGTTTCATTATTTATTTGAGGCTAAATTGATTTTATTGATGTATTATATTAAGTTAAAATAAGTGTTCATTCAGTATTGTTGTAATTGTCATTATTACAAATACATTTAAAAAATCGCCCGATTAATCGGTATCGACTTTTTTTTGTCCTCCAATAATCGGTATCGGTATCGGCGTTGAAAAATCATAATCGGTCGACCTCTAATGCATAGTCACTTTACCCCTACCTACATGTCCAAATGACCTCGACTAACCTGTACCCCCGCACACTGACTCGGTACCAGTACCCCCTGAATATAGCCTCGTTATTGTTAATTATTTGTGTTACTTTTTATTATTTTTTACTTTAGTTTATTTGATAAATATTTTCTTAACTCTTCTTGAACTGCACTGTTGGTTAAGGGCTTGTAAGTAAGCATTTCACGGTAAGGTCTACACTTGTTGTATTCGGCCCTGTGACAAATAACGTTTGATTTGACCTGAGATTCTGTCCCTTGGCCTGGTTCTAAATTAACTGAACCTCTGTCTTACTCAAAGAAACTATTGTCTGGTAAAAAGTGACACCAAAAGACATTACTCTTCCTCCATTTCCCTCACAGAACGCTGAACTGTGTGTGTGTGTGTGTGTGTTGTGTGTGTGTGTGTTGTGTGTGGGTGTGTGTGTGTGTGTGTGTGTGTGTGTGTGTGTGTGGTGTGTGTGTGTGTGTGTTGTGTGTGTGTGTGTGTGGTGTGTGTGTGTGGTGTGTGTGTGTGTGTGTCAAGGTCAGAGATGGATGCTCACTGTCTGCTGTATAGAAGGATCCACCTGCAGCTCAATCATCCCGGCCCGTTCAGTACATCTGAAATAACGTAATCTCTCTCATCAAGGTAATAGCCCATAAAACTGTCCCAAGTTTCCTTTTGAGATTTTGCAGGTATAATCTTTTTGAAATGTCCCCACTAGATTATTTAGCTTGAGGCTTTTGTGTAAGGAATGAGAAATAATCTTACCGTAATTACTGTAGTATGAAGGGAAATCAATTGGAGATGAAAATCACCAGTGTGCTGACAGGAAAATAAAATGGGATGTGTCCAACGGCACACTATTCCCTATATCGTGTCCATAGCTCTGGTCAAAAGTAGTGTGTGAGGCCTCCCGGGTGGCGCAGTGGTCTAGGGCACTGCATCGCAGTGCTAGCTGCGCCACCAGAGTCTCTGGGTTCCGGCCCAGGCTCTGTCGCAACCGGCCGCGACCGGGAGGTCCGTGGGGCGACGCACAATTGGGCTAGCGTCGTCCGGGTTAGGGAGGGTTTGGCCGGTAGGGATATCCTTGTCTCATCGCGCTCCAGCGACTCCTGTGGCGGCCGGGGCGAGTGCCGCTAACCAAGGGGGCCAGGTGCACGGTGTTTCCTCCGACACATTGGTGCGGCTGACTTCGGGTTGGAGGCGCGCTGTCTTAAGAAGCAGTGCGGCTTGGTTGGGTTGTGCTTCGGAGGACGCATGGCTTTCGACCTTCGTCTCTCCCGAGCCCGTACGGGAGTTGTAGTGATGAGACAAGATAGTAATTACTAGCGATTGGATACCACGAAAATTGGGGAGAAAAGGGGATAAAAAAAAAAAAAATATATATATATAAAATAAAGTAGTGTGTGACATAGAAAATAGGGTGCCATTTGGAAAGCATCCAGTACATAGCCACCATATTCTACGATGGTTTTAAAAAACAAAACAATTATAGGACTGTAATGAACAGTGGATATTGGGACCTGTAGCTCTCTAGGTCATGAATGTCTCATATATTACAAATAGGAGATTCAGGAACCTTGTGAAGATCAAGGAAACAGTCCATCTCCTGGGTCCCAAATGACACCCTATTCCCTACACAGTGCACTACTTTTGACCAGAGCTATGGGCACTATAGTGCACTTAAACACTATATAGGGAACAAGGTGTAATTTMGGACGTAACCGGTGCATGGAGATGTGTTTCATATTAAGTAAGCCTGTGGTAAAGGACAGGTTATTTTTGGAACACTGAGAAAGTATTTCAGTCACAACATGCTGTTCAAGGAAGAGGTTGATGCCTGCCTGTCTCGTCATCAGTCTTTGTAACACACACACTGACACGCGCACACACACACACTTAAGCACGGGCACACACATATGGGTACACACAGACATACGCATGTACACACACACACACACACACGTACAGGCACATAAGCACAGGCACACACAGACACACACACATGCACACGCAACCACACATAAGCACGGGCACACACACACAAACACATGATGACTTCTTGTCACTTCCTGTCTTCCTGCTTCCAGGATATCAGTAACATCACTGGTTGCAACATGTACAGTATGTACCAACGTGACAAATGGAAAATACTGGCTAATACATCAACAGGATTAATCATTCTAGACAGCCAGTGGGGCAGGATCTACCACCATTATTGCCAAATGACCGAAGCCAGATAAGCCAATGACGATAGCTCCCTGACAGCTGATTGGAGGCTCTAGGTGAGAGGTGGAATCTCAGGTCAGAGGTCAGGGATAGTCAGAGGTCTTTCTTTGTTTTCTGTCAAATCTTTCAAAGTGTTGGACTGCCAGAGGGGTGGGGGTTTGCCATTTCGGAATTAGCTATTGCATTGGTTCCATTGCGCCAGGCAAGCTCAATGATTACTCAAGTATTTGAAAGACAACTAAATACTATTTTAACCCAGGGCCTGATCAAGTTTATGCATACTGTGATCAGCCTTATCAGTTTTACCGAGCCCATCCAGTTAGGACCTATCTCAGGCCCAGGTTGACAGCGCCAGGGGCCTGTGGAGAGGAAGTTGACACAAACAATTTAACCAGCTCATGTCAAACACACTGAGACCATGAGGTCAGACCAGTAAATTTGATGAACCACAGAGTGTCTTGTGGTTCATCAAAGTCAGACTGGGACTGGTCTGCTAATGTCCTGATATAAAGGATCAATTTGTGGTTAATGATACTGTCGGGTTTTTACGATAACACAGTGCTTTGATATCACTAACGTGCAGTCATTGATTATTGCCTGGAGTAGATTGATATGCGCCTCTCATTAAATGTATTCCAGCGAAACAGCCTCCGACTGAATTTACCCCCATCATAACACGTCAAAGCTACCAAATACATGTGTTATGAGATTTTAACTTTGTGGTTTAACTATTAGATCAACAACAGGCAGTGATTGTATGAATGTAAAACACCGTGTTTGGGGGYAGAGTCAGTGTGTTGTTGTTGTTGTGTGTGTTCGTGTGTGCGCGTGTGTGTGTGTTGTTGTTGTGTGTTTGTGAGCACCACCAGGTCTGCATTGTGAGCAGTGTAATTGAGTCCGTAGGGAACAGCATCATGTTCTGATTAAAAGGAATAGAAAATGAGGAATCCAAATACCAGATGCAACTCAAAACAGTTCTTGGGTTTTGAAGTCTARACCCAGGCTGTAATGATTGTAAATAAACGTTCATATGTTTGATAAAGTTAGTTCTATCATCTTTCATTTGCATCTTGGCTGTGAATCATTCCTTCCCTATTCGTCTAATTCTGACACGTACATTCCAATGCTCTTGTTTGTCAAAACTTTATGATGTTTCAAAATCTCTTTCTGTGTGGTGTGTGTGTGTGCGTGCGCATTATGTTGTCACCTGCAGGGTTTGCTATGACTGTTGTACATTGTAATTAGGGTACTCTGTTCTTTCATGTTGTTTCTTTATGGATGAACTTCATTGTTTGTGTTATAGAGAAGCTGAAGACATTTTATTCCTGATTTGTGTGGAAATTGAAGTGCCCATGTCATCAGGCTTCTATAAGAGCCTCATATTTTATTGATGCAGGCRTCTCACATGAAATATCATGGACAATAAAGGCCCTTAATGTTTGTGGGGAGAATGAGACTGGATTCAAGCAACATGTTAATTATTAATGGTGTTGTTGGGGTTAAACTCTGTATCTGTGACAGTCAGTGATGTATACACCTCCCTTTGGGTTTGAGAAGAARACCCATTGTCTTTGCATTTCAACTATAACGATGGCAAATTATGATTATACTATAAAAGATTAATAAGGTGGAATGTATAAATGAATATTAATGGTTGTGTATAATTGGGTCTTTTCTGTTTGTGAAATGCCAGAGGAAGGCAGATCATTAAGGTAATGAGTCAATGGTAATTTCTCTGGTGGCTGGCCAGACAAGCAGAATGTCATGAGTGAAGATGAATAATCAGCAGAGCGAGCTGTTAATATGTGTAATGTAGTGTCATAATTACAGCCAAGTGAAGCTCCTGACCTGTGAAATACAACATGAGGTCAATGTATAGAATGTGAGGGAATGAATATGCAACGATGCAATGCAAAAATGCATCCTAATGAGTACATTCCTCTCTCTCTCTCTCTCTCTCTCTCTCTCTATTCCCCTCCTTTTCTCTCCCTCCTGTAATAGCAGATGATGCAGTGTCCTCTTTCCTCTCCCTGCTAGCTGTCCAGTCCCTCCACCTGATGCCAGTGACAGACCATGTCTGGCACAGTGAGTCTGAGACATTACTGCTAGCTGCTGGCAGCTGACATGTGACTGGGGTGCCTCCCAAATGGCACCCTAATCCCAATGAAGTGCACTACTTTTGACCAGAGCCATATGGGCCCTGGTCAATAGGGCTTGATTCAATAGTAGTACTCTACATGGGGAATTTGGGACACACTTGGGTCTTCCTGGTTCTCTACACTCAGCTGTCCAGACTCCTTCTGGAGTAACACTTTTCCAATCCGCAGCACTGATAGGCCATGTCCACAACTTTTAATAAGCCAGTCCATCCTGTCTGGTAATGAGCTGGGAAATGAGCTGTGTGTGTGTGTGTGTGTGCGTGTGCGCGTGCGCGTGCGTGTGCGTGTGCGTGTGTGTGTTTCTGTATCTCTGTGCGTATGTGTGCATGTTTGTCTGTGATTCCAATCCTCCTTGACTGGTGTTCACACACTTCCATTGTGTGTGAACTTGCGGTGGAGGGGATGGCTTTCGTTTTAATGGCTGCTAACCAATTTTGCTATTCAATGTGTCACGTTGTTTGTAACTATAGTTGAAGTTGGAAGTTTACAAACACTTAGGTTGGAGTCATTAAAACTCATTTTTCAACCACTCCACAAATTTCTTGTTAACAAACTATAGTTTTGGCAAGTCGGTTAGGGTATTGTAACGGCTGTCTTCGGGTGAAAGAGAGGAGGACCAAAATGCAGCGTGATGATAATCCATATTTTAATTAGGATATTTAAACGACGAACAAAAACAACAAACTGACAGAAGGAACCGAAAACGCTACAGTCCTGAATATGGAAACACAGAACAGATGAACACACGAACAGGAACAATCACCCACAAACAAACTGTGAAAACAGGCTACCTTAATATGGTTCCCAATCAGAGACAATGACAAACACCTGCCTCTGATTGAGAACCATATTAGGCCAAACAACAAACCCAACATAGAAACACAAAACATAGAATGCCCACCCAGCTCACGTCCTGACCAACTAAACAAAGACTAAACAAAGGAAATAAGGTCAGGAACGTTACAGTAAATGTCTTCTACGCTAGCTTAGAAGCAAGCAACACTGAACTGTGCATGAGAGCACCATCTGTTCCAG
>NC_036843.1:23975028-23989584 GCF_002910315.2 Salvelinus sp. IW2-2015
AGTCAAGGTATTGGAGTGGCCATCACAAAGCCCTGACCTCAATCCTATAGAAAATGTGTGGGCAGAATTAAAAAAGTGTGTGCGAGCAAGGAGGCCTACAAACCTGACTCAGTTACACCAGCTCTGTCAGGACGAATGGGCCAAAATTCACCCAACTTATTGTGGGAAGCTTGTGGAAGGCTACCCGAAACATTTGACCAAATTTAAACTATTTAAAGGCAATGCGACCAAATACTAATTGAGTTATTGTAAACTTCTGACCCACTGGGAATGTGATGAAAGAAGTAAAAGCTGAAATCAGCCTAAAACAGGGAATTTTTACTGGAATTAAATATCAGGAATTGTGAAAAACTGAGTTTAAATGTATTTGTCTGAGGTGTATGTGAACTTCCGACTTCAACTGTATTTTTGTACATAATGTTTCTGCCACCATCTCTTCTGACCAAAAAGAGCTTCTGGACATCAAAACAGTGATTACTCACCTCAGACTAGACAATGATTTGTTCTTTAATGGATTGGATGCAAAAGATTTATGGCTCCTCTCGGACTAGGCCCAAATCCCCGGCATTTGCATGAAGAGGAGACGCCGATACAGCGGCCTCAGATTCATGTGCTTGGTGAGAATTAGTTAGATAATCTATCTTTACCACCTGTCCTACTGACGAACAATCACTGGAGAATAAACTGGATGAGCTCTGTTCAAGACTATCCTACCAATGGGACATTAAAAACTGTAATATCCTGTGTTTCACCGAGTCGTGGCTGAGCATGGACATGGTTAATATATAGTTGGCTGGGTCTTCCGTGCATCTGCAAGACAGAACAGCAACTTCCGGTAAGACATGGGGTGGTGGTCTATGTCTATTTGTCAATAACAACTAGTGCACCATCTCTAATATTGAGAAAGTCTTGAGGTTATGCTCGCCTGAGGTAGAGTACCTCATGATAAGCTGTAGACCACACTATTAACCAAGAGAGTTCTAATCAATATTTTTTGGAGTTATCTGTTTACCACCACAAACCGATGCAGGCACTAAGACCCCACACAGCGAGTTGTATAAGTCCATAAGCAAACAAGAAAATGCTCAACACACAGAGATGCATACAAAGCTCTCCCTCGCCGTCCATTTGGAAAATCTGACCATAATTCTATCCTCCTGATTCCTGCTTACAAGCAAAAACTCAAGCAGGAAGTACCAGTGATTCTCTCAATACTGAAGTGGTCAGATGACTTGGAAGCTAAACTAAAGAACTGTTTTGCTAGCACAGACTGGAATATGTTCCAGGATTTATCTGATTGCATTGAGGAGTATACCACATCAGTCATGGGCTTCATCAATAAGTGCATCAACAATGTTGTCCCCACAGTGACTGTATGTACATACTCCCACCAGAAGCAATGGATTATAGGAAACATCCACACTGAGCAAAAGGCTAGAGGAAGGCTAGAGCTGCTGCTTTCAAGAAGCAAGACACTAATCCGGACGCTTATAAGAAATCCCGCTATGCCCTCTGATGAATCATCAAACAGGCAAAGTGTCAATACAGGACTAAGATTGAATACTACTACACCGGCTCTGATGCTCGTCGGATGTGGCAGGGCTTGCAAACTGTTACTTATTACAAAGGGAAAACCAGCCAAGAGCTTCACAGTGACGCAGGCCTACCAGACAAGCTAAATGTCTTCTACGCTAGCTTAGAAGCAAGCAACACTGAACTGTGCATGAGAGCACCATCTGTTCCAGATGACTGTGTGATCAAGTTCTCCGTAGCCAATGGGAGTAAGACCTTTAAACAGGTCAACAATCACAAGGCCGCAGGGCAAGACGGATTACCAGGACAGGTACTCTTCACAGATATTTTCAACCTCTCCCTGACCGAGTCTGTAATACCTACATAGACCTCCGTAGTTCCTGTGCCCAAGAACGGCAAGGTAACATGCCTAAATGATTACCGACCGTAGCACTCACATCTGTGGCCATGAAATGCTTTGNCAAACCCAACATAGAAACACAAAACATAGAATGCCCACCCAGCTCACGTCCTGACCAACTAAACAAAGACTAAACAAAGGAAATAAGGTCAGGAACGTTACAGTAAATGTCTTCTACGCTAGCTTAGAAGCAAGCAACACTGAACTGTGCATGAGAGCACCATCTGTTCCAGATGACTGTGTGATCAAGTTCTCCGTAGCCAATGGGAGTAAGACCTTTAAACAGGTCAACAATCACAAGGCCGCAGGGCAAGACGGATTACCAGGACAGGTACTCTTCACAGATATTTTCAACCTCTCCCTGACCGAGTCTGTAATACCTACATAGACCTCCGTAGTTCCTGTGCCCAAGAACGGCAAGGTAACATGCCTAAATGATTACCGACCGTAGCACTCACATCTGTGGCCATGAAATGCTTTGAAAGGCTGGTCATGGCTCATATCAACACCATCATCCCAGAAACCCTAGGCCCACTACACTTCGCATACCTACCGCCCCAACAGATCCACTGATGACGCAATCTCTGTTGCACTCCACACTGCCCTTTCCCACCTGGACAAAAGGAACACCTACGTGAGAATGCTGTTCGTTGACTACAGCTCAGCGTTCAACACCATAGTGCCCTCAAAGCTCATCACTAAGCTAAGGACCCTGGAACTAAACACCTCCCTCTGCAACTGGATCCTGGACTTACTGACAGGCTGCCCCAGGGGTGCATGATTAGTCCCCGCCTGTACTCTTTGTTCATCCAGGACTGCGTGGCCACGCGCGACTCCAACACCACCATTAACTATGCCGACAACCAACGGTGGTAGGCCTGATCACCGACAATGATGAGCCTATAGGGAGGAGGTCAGAGACCTGACAGTRAATGGAGGCTGGTGGGATGAGCTATAGGAGGACGGGCTCATTGTAATGGCTGGAATGGAATACATGGAACGGAGTCAAGCATGTGGTTCCATATGCTTGATGTGTTTGATACCGTTCAATTTATTCCCTTCCAGACGTCCTCCTATAGCTCCTCCCACCAGCCGCCACTGCTGGAACTGTGGTGCCAGGACAACAACCTCTCCCTCAATGTGAGCAAGACAAAGGAGCTGTTCATGGACTTCAGGAAAAGAAGGGCCGAGTTCACCCCCATTCACATTGATGGGCTGTAGTGGAGCAGGTTGAGAGCTTCAAGTTCCTTGGTGTCCACATCACTAACAAGCTATCATGGTCCAAACACACCAAGACAGTCGTGACGAGGGCACGACAACTCCAATTCCCCCTCAGGAGACTGAAAAGGATTTGTCATGTGTCCTCAAATCCTCAAAAAGTTTTACAGCTACACCATCGAGAGCATCCTCACTGGTTGCATCACTGCTTGGTATGGCAACTGCTTGCCATCTGACCGCAAGGCGCTAGAGGGTATTGTTTACAGCCCAGTGCATCACTGGGGCCAAGCTTCCTGCCATCTATGACCTCTATACCTATGCATCCTAATTAATCTCTCACACACACACACACACGGCAAGTCTAGGTCTAAAAGGCTCCTGAACAGCTTCTACCCCCAAGCCATAATACTGCCGAACAGCTTCTACCCCCAAGCCATAAGACTGCTAAACAGTTAACCAGATGGATACCCGGACTGTTGGCATTGACCCCGTTTTTTACGTTGCCACTACTCGCTGTTTATTATCTATGCATAGTCACTTTACCCTTTCCTATATGTACATTATTACCTCTACCTTGACTACTGGTACCCCCTGTACAGAGCTTCGTTATTGTTATTTTAATGTGTTACTTTTTTTTTTACTTACTTTTTTTTTAACTCTATATTGTTGGTTAAGCATTTCACAGTAAGGTCTGCACCTGTTGTATTCTGTGTATGTGACAAATAACATTTGATTTAATTTGATTTGGTCTTACTGTGCTCRCTGCATACCACACAGCAGAGCTGGGCCATTGGTCTATTTGGTTATCAGCTGTGTCTAGCAGCTAGCCCTGCGGCTCTGCATTAGTCCTTCCACACACAACCTAGACAGCAGGGTATATCTGTCTCAACACCTGAACCCAACTCCATCTCAATATACAGTTTTCCAATGATCACACAGCCACACTGCACAGAGAGTGGAAGAGGAAAGGAGGGAAGGAGAGGTGGAGAGAGAGAGAGGTGGAGAGAGAGAGAGGTGGAGAGAGAGAGAGAGAGGGAGAGAGAGAGAGAGAGAGAGAGAGAGAGAGAGAGGCAAAAGAAAACAAGGGGAGAAGGATAATGTCAAGCATTACAGAGGATCATATAGTGTCAGTGTTCATGTCTGAAAACCTCAGGGCTCATATTTGTACAAGTAGTCCAGAGTAGGAGTGATGATCTAGGATCAGGTCCCTCCTGTTCATGTTACTTCCTTCAGTATGATACAAATGGCAAAACTGGATCAGCAGACCCGCTCTGGGACGTATATTGTGTTGGTAATGGATCACAGTAGGTTCACTTGAAAATACTAGACCTCTTCTTTTCTTTTCTTTTCCACTTATTGGACCCATAGGGATAAGAAGCTAAATACAATAATTATAATATTCAACATCTTTGTATRGCTGCTCTGGGCTCCAACCATGCCGTCCTGATTGGGGTTGTAAAAAGGTTGATCTGAAGTTGAGGTGCGCTACATGGAATCCTATTAGTGTCTGTTGTTCCCAATATTACCTTCCTAGAGTATGTACTTTGTTATGTGTTCCAAATGGAATACTATTCAGTTTTGACCCAAAGTAGTCCACTGAGAAGGAAACAGGGTGTTATTTGGGACAAAGCCTTCCTCTCAGAGGAACTGCGCAGGCTAGTCCATGAAGTAGTGTATGATTATCAAAATAATTAAAGGATTATGCCTTGCTCTCCTCTACAAAAACAAGTATAGTTATTTCCAGTCCACTGGACTATGGTTGTCCCAAATGACACTATATCCCCTATATAGTGCACTGCTTCTGACCAGAGCTCATTGTGCCGTTTGGGACACAAACCATCTATACATTCTGATTTTCTTATTTTAAATGCCAGTGGTGGAGATGTTGCTGTTAATATTCAGAACAATYTTCCTGTAAAGATTAGAGAGGATCTCATGTTAAATACTGTTGAAGTAATATGGCTGCAGGTTAATCTGTCTCCTAAAGCCCATTCTTGCGGTAAACTGCTATAGACCACCAAGTGCTAACAGTCAATATCTGGATAACATGTGTGAAATGCTTGATAATGTATGTGTTATCAACAAAGAGGTATATTTTCTGGGTGATTTAAAAAAATATATATATATATCACCTTTATTTAACAAGGTAGGCCAGTTGAGAACAAGTTCTCATTTACAACTGCGACCTGGCCAAGATAAAGCAAAGAAGTTTGACAAAAACAACAACACAGAGTTACACATAAATAAACGTACAGTCAATAACACAATAGAAAATAAAAATAGAAAAATCAATGTACAGTGTGTGCAAATGTAGAGAGGTAGGCAATAAATGGGCCATAGATGTGAAATAATTACAATTTAGCATTAATACTGGAGTGATAGATGTGCAGATGATGATGTGCAAGTAGAGATACTGGGGTGCAAAAGAGCAAGAGGGTAGGTAATAATATGGGGATGAGGTAGTTGGGTGTGCTATTTACAGATTGGCTGTGTACAGGTACAGTGATCGGTAAGATGCTTTGACAGCTGATGCTTAAAGTCAGAGAGTCATAAGACTCCAGCTTCAGAGATTTCTGCAATTCGTTCCAGTCATTGGCAGCAGACAACTGGAAGGAAAGGCGGCCAAAGGAAGTGTTGGCTTTGGGYATGACCAGTGCAATATACATGCTGGAGCGCGTGCTACAGGTGTGTGTTGCTATGGTGAACAGTGAGCTGAAATAAGGCGGGGCTTTACCGATGACCTGGAAGAGGTGGGTTTGGCGACGGATTTGTAGTGAGGGCCTGCTAACGAGAGCATACAGGTCGTAGCGGTGGGTAGTATGTGGGGCTTTGGTAACAAAACGGATGGCAATGTGATAGACTACATCAAATTTGCTGAGTAGAGTGATGGGGGCTATTTTGTAAATGACATCGCCGAAGTCAAGGATCGGTAGGATAGTCAGRTTTACGAGGGTATGTTTGGCAGCATGAGTGAAGGAGGCTTTGCTGCGAAATAGGAAGCCGATTCTATAATTAATTTTGAATTGGAGATGCTTAATGTGAGTCTGGAAGGAGAGTTTACAGTCTAACCAGACACCTAGGTATTTGTAGCTGTCCACATATTCTTGGTCAGAACCATCCAGAGTAGTGATGCTAGTCAGGCGGGAGGGTGCGGGCAGCAATCGGTTGAAGAGCATGCACTTAGTTTTACTTGCATTTAAAAGCAGTTGACGGCCACGGAAGGAGTGTTGTATGGCGTTGGAGCTCGTTTGGAGGTTTGTTAGCACAGTGTCCAAGAAAGGGCCAGATGTATACAGAATGGTGTCGTCTGCGTAGAGGTGGGTCAGAAAATCACCAGCAGCAAGAGCGATATCATTGATATATACAAAGAAAAGAGTCGGCCTGGCAATTGAACCCTGTGATACCCCCATAGAGACTGCCAGAGGTCCGAAACAACAGGACCTCCGATTTGACACACTGAACTCCATCTGAGAAGTAGTTGGTGAACCAAGCAAGGCAGTCATTTGAGAAGCCAAGGCTATTGAGTCTGCCGATAAGAATGCGGTGATTGACAGAGTCGAAAGCCTTGGCCAGGTTGATGAAGACGGCTGCACAGTACTGTCTTTTATCAATGGCGGTTATGATATCATTTAAGACCTTGAGCGTGGCTGAGGTGCACCCGTGACCAGCTCTGAGACCAGATTGCATAGTGGAGAAGGTACGGTGGGATTTGAAATGGTCGGTGATCTGTTTGTTAACTTGGATTTCAAAGATTTTAGGAAGGCAGGGCAGGACGGATATAGGTCTGTAACAATTTGGGTCTTGAGTGTCCCCACTTTGAAGAGGGAGGTGACCGCAGCAACTTTCCAATCATTGGGGATCTCAGACAATACGAAAGAGAGGTTGAATAGCCTAGTAATATGGGTTGCAAAAATTTTGGCAGATAATTTTAGAAAGAGAGGGTCCAGATTGTGATCCAGGGATCCAGATTTTGCAGCTCTTTCAGAGCGGGGGGGGGGGGGGGGGTTGGGCAAGTTGCTGCAGGGGGTGCTGAGATGTTGGCTGGGTTATGGATAGCCAGGTGGAAAGCATGGCCAGCCGTGGAAAAACACTTATTGAAATGATGGATTATCATAGATTTATCGGTGGTCAGTGTTTCCAATCCTCAGTGCAGTGGGCAGCTAGGTGGAGGTGCTCTTACTCTCCATGGACTTTACAGTGTCCCAAAACTTTTGGGAAATAGTGCTACAGGATGCAAATTTCTGTTTGAAAAATTTAGCCTTAGCTTTCCTGACTGACTGAGTATATTGGTTCCTGACTTCCCTGAAAAGTTGCACATCGCGGGGGCGATGCTAATGCAGAACGCCACAGGATGRTTTTGTGCAGGTCAAGGGCAGTCAYGTCTGGGGTGAACCAAGGGCTTAATCTGTTCTTAGTTCTACATTTTTTGAATGGGGCATTCTTGTTTAAGATGGAGAGGAAAGGACTTTTGAAGAGCAACCAGGCATCCTCTACTGAAGGGATGGGGTCAATATCCTTCCAGGATACCCGGGCCAGGTCGATTAGAAAGCCTTGCTCGCTGAAGTGTTTTAGGGAGCGTTTGACAGTGATGACCGTGATGGTGGTTTGACCGCGGACCCATCACGCACGCAGGRAARGAGGCAGTGATCTCTGAGATCCTGGGTGAAGACAGCAGAGGTGTATTTAGAGGGCAAGTTGGTCAGYATMATATRTWAGAGGGTGCCCATGGTTGCGGATTTAGGGTTGTACCTGTTAGGTTCCTTGATAATTTGTGAGATTGAGGGCATKWYGKTTAGATTGTAGGACGACCGGGGTGTTAAGCATGTCCCAGTTTGTCACCTAACAGTACGAACTCTGAAGATGGATGGGGGCGATCAATTCACATATGGTGTCCAGGGCACAGCTGGGGSCTGAATGGGGTCTATAACAAGTGGCAACGGTGAGAGACTTGTTTCTGGAAAGGTGGATTTTTAAAAGTAGAAGCTTGAATTGTTTGGGCACAGATCTGGATAGTATGACAGAACTCTGCAGGCTATCTCTGCAATAGATTCAACTCCGCCCCCTTTGGCAGTTCTATCTTGTCAGAAAAAGTTATAGTTAGGGATGAGGGATGGAAATTCAGACACGGCTAGGACATCCGGAATGACGGATTGTGCTAAAGCAGTGAATAAAACAAACTTAGGGAGGAAGCTTCTAATGTTAACATACATGAAACCCGGTTACAGAAGTCAACAAATGACAGCGCCTGGGGATTGGGAGTAATGTTGGAAGCTGCTGGGTCTGGGTTAACCTCTACATCCCCAGAGGAACAGAGGAGGAGTAGGATAAGAGTATAGCTAAAGGCTAAAAGAACTCGTTGTCTAGTGCGATCGGAACAGAGAGTAAAAGGAGCAGGTTTCTGGGCAKGGAAGAATAGATTCAAGGCATAATGTACAGACAAGGGTATGGTAGGATGTGAGGACAGTGGAGGTAAGCCTAGGCATCGAGTGACTATGAAAGAGGTTTTGTCTCTAGAGGCACCATTTAAGCCAGGCGCAATCACTGCATGTGTGGGGYGTGGAACAAATGGGCTTYTTAAGGCATATTGAGCAGGGCTGGAGGCTCTACAGTGAAATAAAACAAAAATTACTAACCAAAATAGCAATAGACAAGGCATGTTGACATTAGGGATAGGCATGTGTAGCTGAGTGATCATAGGGTCCAGTGAGTAGCTAGGCGAGCTGGAGGCACCGCGATTCAGACAGCTAGCAGGCCGGGGCTAGCAGGCTAGCAGATGGGCCTCAGGGGGACGTRGCAACAGSAGATCCTGTTYAAACCCCTTCGGAAGGTTACATCGGCAGACCAGTCGTGATGGATCGGCGGGGCTCTATGTCTTCAGCAAAGGATCCAGGCCAATTGGCAAAAGAGGTATTGAAGCCCAGGAATTGTCTGATGGATCTCTTRGGCTAGCCGGGAGATGAGCCTAGCTCCAGGCTAGCTCCAGYCTAACTGGTGCTTGTTTCGGGACAGAAACCCCCTTTATGTCGGCAGACCAGWCGGGATTTATCGGCGGGGCTCCATGTCAGCAGCAAAGGGTCCAGGCCATTTGGCAAAAGAGGTCATTGAAGCCTATGAATTGTCTGATGGATCTCTTCGGCTAGCCGGGAGATGAGCCTAGATTCGAGGCTAGCTCCAGGCTAAACTGGTGCTTGCTTCGGGACAGAGACGTTAGCCTGGAGTAGCCACTTGGATAGCAGCTAGCTAGCTGCGATGATCCGGAGTAAAGGTTCAGAGCTTGCAGTAGGAATCCGGAGATATGGTGAAAAGCAGTCCGATATGCTCTGGGTTGATATCGCACTGTGCAGACTGGCAGGAATTGACCAGGCTGAGGCTGGCAGATGTCCGAGTTAACGGTGATGACCACTAGCAGTGGCTAACTGACTACTAGCTAGTAGCTAATTAGCTGGCTAGCTGCTGAGGGGGGTTCCGGCTCTAGTATAAAAAATTGCAGATCCAAACTGTAATCAGTGCCTGCAACCTGGTTTGGGTTATCAGTCAACCTACCAGGGTAGTTACAAACAGCATAGGAATGAAATATTCAACATGTATTGATCACATCTTTACTAATTCTGCAGAAATGTGCTTCAAAGCAGTATCCAAACCGATCGTATGTAGTGATCACAATATATTAGCCATATCTAGGAAAACCAAAGTTCCAAAGGCTGGGCCTAATATAGTGTATAAGAGGTCATACAATAAGTTTTGTAGTGATTCCTATGTTGTTGATGTAAATAATATTTGTTGATCCGTGGTGTGTCATGAGGAGCAAACAGACGTTTAACTTGACACATTGATGAAATAGCTGATCCCAGTTACTAATAAGCATGCACCCATCTATAAAATGACTGTAAAAACTGTTAAATTCCTGTGGACTAATGAGGAATTGAAAAATTATATGGTTGAGATGAGGCAAAAGGAATGGCAAACAAGTCTGGCTGCACAACCGATTGGCAAAAGTACTGCAAATTCAGAAATGATGTGTCTAAACTGAATAAAAAGAAGAAGAAACTACAAAGATAAATTACATAAAGAATGATAGAGATACTGTCTTTTCTGGTCACAACTTGTAGACTTGCTTACATGCTGCTGTGCATTTTGTTGCTAACCTTACTACCTGCCGACTTTACAGTTTTTACTTTTTAATTACGTTTATATTTTTAGTTTTTCCCTCGCTTGACTTTTTTCATTCAACTTTTTCACTCCGGACGCTTTATCTGGACGTGGTTCGTCAGGACCTCCACCAGCCGAAGCTAAGTAGTAACATTAACGTGATGCCTTCATAATATACAGGAGAACGTTCGCCTTACGGCGAGGATAGCTGTGCTGCAAGTCCAGCTTCAGATGCAATCGTTAGGCAAGGTTCATTTAAGTGTAGGAAAGGATGAAACAGCGTCTGTGCCACCAGTCAGTACATATAGTAGTATAAATCCCCTCGCACAGTCCCTGCAGCCGGACAATTTTCTCATGGCTTCTGGAAGGAAATTCTGTAGGAATGCTCAACCGGTGTCGCTCATTCAGCCGACAGAAACTTTCAACCGGTTCTCCCCATTAAGCTGCTAGTCGGCGTCAGAGCCCGAGCATTATCTGGTCTCTACTCCTCCCATTGCGGGGTCTGAGACGCCGAAGCCTCCCACCATTAGCTCTGACAAATTGAAAACCCTAGTCATTGGCGACTCCATTACCTGCAGTATTAGACTTCAAACGAATTATCCATACACTGTTTACCAGGGGGCAGGGCTACTGACGTTAAGGCTAATCTGAAGATGGTGCTGGCTAAAGTTAAAACTGGCGAGTGTAGAGAGTATAGGGATAAGCGGAACATAGCTTCAGCGTGTAAATCAAGCTAGAAAGATGTGTCGGCATCGAGTAATTGTCTCTGGCCCCCTCCCAGTCAGGGGGAGTGACAGCAGTCTCACAACTCAATTACTGGTTAAATGGTTTTCTGCCCCCCCAAAAGATAGAATTTGTAGATAATTGGCCCTCTTTCTGGGACTCACCCACAAACAGGACCAAGCCTGGCCTGTTGAGGAGTGACGGACTCCATCCTAGCTGGAGGGGTGATCTCATTTTATCTACGAACATAGACAGGGTTCTAACTCCCCTAGCTCCACAACGAGATAGGGTGCAGGCCAGGCAGCAGGCTGTTAGCCAGCTTAGTGGACTCTGCCACTAACACAGCTCAGCTATCCCATTGAGACCGTGTCTGTGCCTCGACCTAGGTTGTGCCAAACTAAACATGGTGGTGTTCGCCTTAGCAATCTCACTGGAATAAAGACCTCCTCCATTCTTGCCATTATTGAAAGAGATTGTGATACCTCACATCTCAAAATAGGGCTACTTAATGTTAGATCCCTCACTTCCAAGGCAGTTATAGTCAATGAACTAATCACTGATCATAATCTTGATGTGACTGGCCTGACTGAAAAATGGCTTAAGCCAGATGAATTTACTGTGTTAAATGAGGCCTCACCTCCTGGTTACACTAGTGACCATATCCCCCGCGCATCCCGCAAAGGCAGAGGTGTTGCTAACATTTATGATAGTTATTTTTTGGTAAATTGAAATTTGCTATGTTTTCGTCTTTTGAGCTTCTAGTCATGAAATCTATGCAGTAACAGAGAAGATCAGTATTTATGCTGGCAGTAGTTTGTGTCGGGGCTGTTCATCTGTTATATCTGGAACGTATTTCTCCTGTCCTTATCCGGGTCCTGTGTTGAATTAAGTAGCTCTCCAATCTTCCCTCTTTTCCAGGACCAGCTCAGACTACCTGGCCTGATGACTCCTTGCCTGTCCCCAGTCCACTGGCCAGCTGCTGCTCCAGTTTCAACTGTTCTGCTGCGGCTAATGAACCACTGACCTGTTCACCGACGGCTAACCTGTCCCAGACCTGTGCTGTTTTTCAATTCTCTAGAGACAGCAGGAGCGGTAGAGATACTCTGAAATGATCGGCTCATAACATCCAACTGACATTTACTGCCTGAGGTGCTGACCTGTTGCTACCCTCGACAACCATTGTGATTATTATTATTTTGACCTGGCTGGTTCATCTATGAAACATTGAACATCTGGCCATGTTCTGTTATAAATCCACCCAGCACAGCCAGAGAGGACTGGCCACCCTCATAGCCTGGTTCCTTCTAAGGTTTCTTCCTAGTCTGGCCTTCTAGGAGTTTTTTCCTAGCCACTGTGCTTCTACAAACCTGCATTGCTGGCTGTTTGGGGTTTTAGGCTGGTTTCTGTACAACACTGTGACATCAGCTGATGTATAGTAGGCTTTATAAATAACATTTGATTGTATAAATAAATTTGATTGATAGTAAAAAAGCTTTGGCGCACTTCATATGAAATTCCTTGAAACCAATGGCTCATTCAATGACAAACCGACTGATATTATCAACTACTTTAATGATTGTTTCATTGGAAGATAACCAACCTTAGACATCGACATGCCAGCAACCCAATGCTGATCCTCACACATCAAGTATATCTGACCAAAATTATGGAAGACAATAATTTTTTATTCCGTAAAGTGAGTATGGAAGAAACGATTGTAGTCTATCAACCCAATGAACAAGCCACCGGGGTCTGACAACCTGATGGAAACATGACTGAGGATCATAGGGATGATATTGTAAGTCGCTCTGGATACAGAGCCGTCTCTAATATGACTTAAATCTAAAAATCTAAAATATTGCCACTGGCCTATTTGCCATATCTTCAATTTAAGCCTACTAGAAAGTGTTGCCCTCAGGCCTGGAGGGAAGCAAAAGATATTTCGCTACCCAAAATAATAAAGCCCGCTTCAACTGGGTCAAATAGCTGACCAATCAGCTGTTACCAACCTTTAGAAAGTTTTGGAAAAAATGGTGTTGACAAGAATACAAGGGCTATTGTAACATTGGGGGAGTCAAACATTGTTGGGTAGCATTCCACAAAGCTACCACAAATAAGTTGGGTGCATTTTGGCCCATCCGCCCCTGACAGAGCTGGTGTAACTGAGTCAGGTTTGTCGCATCCTTCGCTCGTAAACGCTCCTTTCAGGTTCTGCGCACACATTTTCTATAGGATTGAGGTCAAGGCTTTGGTGATGGCCACTCCAATACCTTGACCTTTGTTGTTCCTTAAAGCATTTTGCAACATACTTTTTGGACGTATGCTTGGGTCATTGTCCCATTTGTAAGACCATTTGCGACCCAGCTTAACATCCCTCTGACTGATGTCTGAGATGTTGCTTCACAATATATCCACGACAATTTTTCCTTCCTTATGATACCATTCTATTTTGTGAAGTGCACCAGTCCCTCCTGCAGGCAAAGCACCCCCAACTAAACATGAATGCTGCCACCACGCCGTCCCGCTCCGTGCTTCACTTTTGGGATGGTGCGTTCTTCGGCATGCAGCCTCCCCCTTTTCCTCCACCCATAATGACGTAATTTGATGCCAAAACCGTTATTTTTGGTTTTCATCAGACCAGAGGGACATTTCTCCAGAAACAGTACGATCTTTGTCCCCCATGTGCAGTTGCAAACCGTACTCTGGCTTGTTATATGGCGTTTTGGAGCAGTGGCGCTTCTTCCTTGCTGAGGCGGCCTTTCGGGTTATTTCGATACGGGACCGCGTTTACGTGGATATAGATACTTTTACCTGTTTCCTTCAACATCTCCCAACAGTCTTTTTTGCTGTTCTGGATTGGATTGCACTTTTCGGCACCAATGTACGGTTCATCTCAGAGACAAACACGGTCTACTTCCTGAGCGGTAATGAAGGCTGCGTGGCGCCATGGTGTTTTATACTTGCGTACTATTTTTTGCTACAGATGAAGTGGTAACCTCAGGCATTGGAAATTGCTCCCAAGGAAATGAACAGACTTGTGGAGGTCTACAGTGTTTTTTGGCTCATTTCTTTGATTTTCCCAATGAAGTCAAGGCAAGAGGCAACTAAGTTTCTAGGTAAGGCCTTGAAATACATCCACAGGTTACACCTCCAATTGACTGCAATATGTCAATTAGCCTATCATGAAGCTTTCTTCTATAAGCAAGACGATAACTTTCTGGATTTTCCAAGCTTTAAAGGCACAGTCAACTTAGTGAATGTAAACTTCTTGACCCAACGTGAATTGTGATACATGTGAAAGTAATCTGTCTGTAAACAATTGTTGATAAAATTACCTTGTCATGCACAAAGGTAGATGTCCTAACGACTTGCAAAACTGAATAGTTGTTAACAAAAATTTGTGGAGTGGTTGAAAAAACAAGTTTTAAAAATGCCTCCACATCTAAGTGTATGTAAACTTCCGACTTGAACTGTATGTGTATTCCTTTAACACAACCTGTTATAGGGATAAAACGTTACCTGTCTAACAGAAT
>NC_036843.1:23992452-23998842 GCF_002910315.2 Salvelinus sp. IW2-2015
TACTCAATTCACTTTTTATAGCTACTGTTTACAGGCCTCCTGGGCCATATACAGTGTTCCTCACTGAATTCCTATCGGACCTTGTAGTCATGGCAGATAATATTCAAATTTTTGCACAGAGGGTGTTCTTTAATGGAAGCCTCTCCAACATAATCCAGGTAGAATCAGGAATTCCCTAGGGCAGCTGTCTAGGCCCCTTACTTTTTTCAATCTATACTAATGACATGCCACTGGCTTTGAGGAAAGCCAGTGTGTCTATGTTTGTGGGTGACTCAACAATATACACGTCAGCTACTACAGTGACTGAAATGACTGCAACACAAAACAAGCTGCAGAGCTGCAGTWCGTTTCAGAATGGGTGGCAAGGAATAAGTTAGTCCTAAATATTTTTTTAACTAAAGCATTGTATTTGGGACACGTTGTTCAATAAACCGTAAACCTCAACTAAATATTGTAATAAATAATGTGGAAATAGATTAAGGTGAGGAGACTAAACTGCTTAGAGTACCCCTGGATTGTAAACTGTCATGGTCAAAACATATTGATACAACAGTAGCTAAGATGGGTAGAAGTCTGTCCATAATGAAGCGCTGCTCTGCCTTCTTTACAACACTATCATCAACAAGGCAGGTCCTACAGGCCCTAGTTTTGTCACACCTGGACTACTGTTCAGCCGTGTGGTCAGGTGCCACAAAGAGGGACTTAGGAAAATTGCAATTGGCTCAGAACAGGACAGCACGGCTGGCCCTTGGATGTACACAGAGAGCAAACATGAATATTATGCATGTCATTTAAGTGGAGGAGAGATTGACTTCATCACAATTTTGTATTTGTGAGAGGTATTGACATGTTGAAAGCATCAAGTTGTCTGTTTAAACGACTAGCACACAGCTCAGACACCCCATGCATACCCCACAAGACATGCCACCAGAGGTCTCTTCACAGTCCCCAAGTCCAGAACAGACTATGGGAGGCACACAGTACTACATAGAGCGATGACTACATGGAACTCTATTCCTCATCAGGTAACTGATGCWAGCAYTAGAATCAGATTTTTTWAAATGTTTTAAATACACCTTATGGAACAGCGGGGACTGTGAAGCAACACAAACGTAGGCACAGACACATGGGAATCCGTGATGTCAACGGCCTCCCCTTCCTTGATGAACAATAGAGGAGCAATAGAGAACAAAAGAAGAAAGGCCCACCCCCACACTTGTGCTATGTCATGACTTACCTGGACCACCTATTGAGATGGGACTTTTGTTAAGTAACATAGTTGTTACATGAGGTGAGAAGGAGACCGGAGTGCCACTTTAATTACATTCATATAGCAGTAAGTGCAAGTCAAGGTTTGCTTTGTTCAGAGAGGCTCTATCTATCTGCCTCCATTCGGAGCAAGCCGTGGCCCGCCGGGCGAAAACACTTTGGATCGTCTTTTTTTTGTTTTTCAGTAAACTTCCTCAATGAAACRGAGAACCCTCGCATCCGCAAAAAGATTAGCCCAAATCCCTTTTGTCAACAGCGCCACATTTCATCTTGCCTGGAGGGTCTGCAGGTAACTCAACCCTGACGGCACAGACATTACAGGCTATTGAGTCACCATCTGCTCCGGAGATGCACACAGATTTATGCTTCTGTGTTTCTTTTGCTCCGGCGTCGTCATGACATAACCTCTGAGGAGGCGGGAAGGCATCTTTCTGTGTTTTCWTGTAGCGGCGTTCCCCCGCTTCCTTTTGTCCTTGTGTCTTTATCCACCTCCATGCATGTTCACATCAATGCAACAGGAATGTTGAAATGAAGGTCTATGTTTAGGGATGTGTGGGGATGAAAGAAGAGCATGGGGGTGGGTTTTGAGTCGTTTAAGGGGTTGTTTCACTATGTTCTTATCCTTTTTACATGGATTCTAGTGATGTGTTTGGTTATGATGATAAACTACCAAATACACTGTATTATGTCCTATATTTCTGAGGGCCTCTGAACCTCGACTGTCAATCATTAATATATCAACTCCACTAGACGTTATTTTCCACAGTAGATCTCCTGTCCTTCATCATTCCCTTCAAGTACAAGTTAAATTCTGAGCACTTTCTTGCATCAGCACTTTTGAATGCTATCTGCAACATCCTCCGCCAGTGAATCCTCACACACAGTAGCTATACAGTGAGTCATCGGTCACTGGTAGAAAAATCTTGATTGTTGCAATGTGTTGATGATAACACTATCATCTATCAGCGCTAGGTCCTGCCTTACCCTCCGAGTGGGTTCTATTCCCAGCAATGAAGACAGAGACTGCTCCTCTTCCCTCAGTATCAAACACTCTTTCTTCCCTCCCTTCCATTTACCCCTAGTTTTTATCTTGGTGTAGAGATTTGTCCCATCCACGGACCTGTGATAAGTATCATGGAGTGACAGAGCGTGTGTGTGAGTGTGTGTACAGAGAAGATCAGTATTTATGCTGGCAGTAGTTTGTGTCGGGGCTGTTCATCTGTTATATCTGGAACGTATTTCTCCTGTCCTTATCCGGGTCCTGTGTTGAATTAAGTAGCTCTCCAATCTTCCCTCTTTTCCAGGACCAGCTCAGACTACCTGGCCTGATGACTCCTTGCCTGTCCCCAGTCCACTGGCCAGCTGCTGCTCCAGTTTCAACTGTTCTGCTGCGGCTAATGAACCACTGACCTGTTCACCGACGGCTAACCTGTCCCAGACCTGTGCTGTTTTTCAATTCTCTAGAGACAGCAGGAGCGGTAGAGATACTCTGAAATGATCGGCTCATAACATCCAACTGACATTTACTGCCTGAGGTGCTGACCTGTTGCTACCCTCGACAACCATTGTGATTATTATTATTTTGACCTGGCTGGTTCATCTATGAAACATTGAACATCTGGCCATGTTCTGTTATAAATCCACCCAGCACAGCCAGAGAGGACTGGCCACCCTCATAGCCTGGTTCCTTCTAAGGTTTCTTCCTAGTCTGGCCTTCTAGGAGTTTTTTCCTAGCCACTGTGCTTCTACAAACCTGCATTGCTGGCTGTTTGGGGTTTTAGGCTGGTTTCTGTACAACACTGTGACATCAGCTGATGTATAGTAGGCTTTATAAATAACATTTGATTGTATAAATAAATTTGATTGATAGTAAAAAAGCTTTGGCGCACTTCATATGAAATTCCTTGAAACCAATGGCTCATTCAATGACAAACCGACTGATATTATCAACTACTTTAATGATTGTTTCATTGGAAGATAACCAACCTTAGACATCGACATGCCAGCAACCCAATGCTGATCCTCACACATCAAGTATATCTGACCAAAATTATGGAAGACAATAATTTTTTATTCCGTAAAGTGAGTATGGAAGAAACGATTGTAGTCTATCAACCCAATGAACAAGCCACCGGGGTCTGACAACCTGATGGAAACATGACTGAGGATCATAGGGATGATATTGTAAGTCGCTCTGGATACAGAGCCGTCTCTAATATGACTTAAATCTAAAAATCTAAAATATTGCCACTGGCCTATTTGCCATATCTTCAATTTAAGCCTACTAGAAAGTGTTGCCCTCAGGCCTGGAGGGAAGCAAAAGATATTTCGCTACCCAAAATAATAAAGCCCGCTTCAACTGGGTCAAATAGCTGACCAATCAGCTGTTACCAACCTTTAGAAAGTTTTGGAAAAAATGGTGTTGACAAGAATACAAGGGCTATTGTAACATTGGGGGAGTCAAACATTGTTGGGTAGCATTCCACAAAGCTACCACAAATAAGTTGGGTGCATTTTGGCCCATCCGCCCCTGACAGAGCTGGTGTAACTGAGTCAGGTTTGTCGCATCCTTCGCTCGTAAACGCTCCTTTCAGGTTCTGCGCACACATTTTCTATAGGATTGAGGTCAAGGCTTTGGTGATGGCCACTCCAATACCTTGACCTTTGTTGTTCCTTAAAGCATTTTGCAACATACTTTTTGGACGTATGCTTGGGTCATTGTCCCATTTGTAAGACCATTTGCGACCCAGCTTAACATCCCTCTGACTGATGTCTGAGATGTTGCTTCACAATATATCCACGACAATTTTTCCTTCCTTATGATACCATTCTATTTTGTGAAGTGCACCAGTCCCTCCTGCAGGCAAAGCACCCCCAACTAAACATGAATGCTGCCACCACGCCGTCCCGCTCCGTGCTTCACTTTTGGGATGGTGCGTTCTTCGGCATGCAGCCTCCCCCTTTTCCTCCACCCATAATGACGTAATTTGATGCCAAAACCGTTATTTTTGGTTTTCATCAGACCAGAGGGACATTTCTCCAGAAACAGTACGATCTTTGTCCCCCATGTGCAGTTGCAAACCGTACTCTGGCTTGTTATATGGCGTTTTGGAGCAGTGGCGCTTCTTCCTTGCTGAGGCGGCCTTTCGGGTTATTTCGATACGGGACCGCGTTTACGTGGATATAGATACTTTTACCTGTTTCCTTCAACATCTCCCAACAGTCTTTTTTGCTGTTCTGGATTGGATTGCACTTTTCGGCACCAATGTACGGTTCATCTCAGAGACAAACACGGTCTACTTCCTGAGCGGTAATGAAGGCTGCGTGGCGCCATGGTGTTTTATACTTGCGTACTATTTTTTGCTACAGATGAAGTGGTAACCTCAGGCATTGGAAATTGCTCCCAAGGAAATGAACAGACTTGTGGAGGTCTACAGTGTTTTTTGGCTCATTTCTTTGATTTTCCCAATGAAGTCAAGGCAAGAGGCAACTAAGTTTCTAGGTAAGGCCTTGAAATACATCCACAGGTTACACCTCCAATTGACTGCAATATGTCAATTAGCCTATCATGAAGCTTTCTTCTATAAGCAAGACGATAACTTTCTGGATTTTCCAAGCTTTAAAGGCACAGTCAACTTAGTGAATGTAAACTTCTGACCCACGTGAATTGTCATACATGTGAAATAATCTGTCGTGAAACAATTGTTGGATAAAATTACTTGTCATGCACAAAGGTAGATGTCGCTAACCGACGTTGCCAAAACCTGATTAGTTGTTAACCAAGATACATAATTGTGGAGTGGTTGAAAAACAAGTTGTTAATGACCTCCACATCTAAGTGTATGTAAACTTCCGACTTGAACTGTAGGTTATTCCTTTACACACAACCTTTTATATAGGGATAAAAGTTACCGTCTAACAGAATCACCAGAGGGGTGTTCTTTAATGGAAGCCTCGCCAACATAATCCAGGTGAATCAGGAATTCCTACGTCAGAGGCAGCTGTCTAGGCCCGTTACCTTTTTCCAACTCGTATACTAATACATGCCACTGGCTTTGAGGAAGCCCAGTGTTGTCTATGTTTGTGAGTGGACTCAACAATATAACACGTCAGCTACGTACAGGTGACTGAAATGACTGCAACACAAAACAAGCTGCAGAAGCGCAGTTCAGTTTTCAGAATGGGTGGCAAGGAATAAGTTAGTCCTAAATATTTTTTTTAACTAAAGCATTTGTATTTGGGACACGTTGTCAATAAAACCGTAAACCTCAACTAATATTGTAATAAATGATGTGGAAATAGATTAAGGTGAGGAGACCCTAAACTGCTTAGAGCTAACCCCTGGATTGTAAACTTCATCGGCAAAACATATTGATACAACAGAGCTAAGAGATGGTCAGAAGTCTTCCATACATGAACGCGCTGCTCTGCCTTCTTTACACACTATCCATCAACAAGGCAGGTCCTACAGGCCCTAGTTTTTGTCACACCTGGACTACTGTTCAGCCGTGTGGTCAGGTGCCACAAACGAGGGACTTAGGAAAATTGCAATTGGCTCAGAACAGGACAGCACGGCTGGCCCTTGGATGTACACAGAGAGCAAACATGAATATTATGCATGTCATTTAAGTGGAGGAGAAGATTGACTTCATCACAAATTTTGTATTTGTGAGAGGTATTGACATGTTGAAAGCATCAAGTTGTCTGTTTAAACGACTAAGCACACAGCTCAGACACCCCATGCATACCCCACAAGACATGCCACCAGAGGTCTCTTCACAGTCCCCAAGTCCAGAACAGACTATGGAGGCACACAGTACTACATAGAGCGATGACTACATTGGAACTCTATTCCTCATCAGGTAACTGATGCAAGCATTAGAATCAGATTTTTTAAAATGTTTTTAAATACACCTTAGGAACAGCGGGGACTGTGAAGCAACACAAACGTAGGCACAGACACATGGGAATCCGTGATGTCAACGGCCTCCCCTTCCTTGATGAACAATAGAGGAGCAATAGAGAACAAAAGAAGAAAGGCCGCACCCTCTTGTTGCTATGTCATGACTTACCTGGACCACCTATTGAGATGGGACTTTTGTTAAGTAACATAGTTTTGTT
>NC_036843.1:23998867-24026238 GCF_002910315.2 Salvelinus sp. IW2-2015
CAAAATATATATATTATATATAATATATAATATATATAATATATATAATATAATGTATGCCCAGGGAGTTGAGGTGAAAATAAAAATTGCTGGCGTTCTAACCAATGAGATGTCTCGAGTCAAAAAGTCACTAAGCCAGCAGAAACACTTTACATACTTATTATATTGCTCAGAGCTCTTGTGGTTTTTTTGCCCGTTGGGTTTTTTTTGCACGTGCAAGTCTTTTGTGATTTGTGATGACAGTGTCACAGTGTAATGTCACATAGCTTGTTTCAGTTGTGGAATCGTTTCTCTTACATTACTGTGGAGATGTGGGACCAGTTTAACTGAAGTTGTTCGGAGAACATCAAAAGTCAGTTTGTTTTCAGAAGAGCCATGCAAGCCATGTGTAATATAAGCTCTGTGCGTCCAAAATACAGTTTCAATTCCAAGGACCAAAACTCAAAAACTTTTGGCAAATCGCTTTAACGTCATGACATTTTAGAATCAACACGCATTGACCTAATAGAAACAAGTATTTGTTGTGACAACGGGTAAAGTGTGTAAAATAAGCATCTTTGATATATATGCGTAAGCAGACACAAAAACATTTGGGTCCAGGAAAGCAAGATTGCCCAGAAAAATACCAATACTCACTTTGAACATTTTTCCCAAACCTATCTGCGTGAATAAAAGAATCCGAGTGGTGAGTTTTAAAACCAGAGGGCAGTAATGAACATCTGGCGACAATGATAGTACAAATGATGGACGTCTGCAGCATTGCAGGGTAAATAATGCATTCCCCATATATCCAGATATCACACATAAAGGTGGCCTGAACCTATTTCTTTCTATTAGCAGATGACAAACGTACAATTAAAGCCAATCTTACAACGTCAGAACTTTCTTACCTAGCTCAGATATGTGTTTTTGAAAGACCACTTGTCACTCGGCCATATACCAAGATATTTATATATAAGCGAACCTAGTTCAGCTTACCAAAAGCTTTTAGACTAGTAATGTTATAGTCATGTTAACATTTAATACCTATGTAGTCTAGAGAAAGATGTAGTTTATTGGGATTTAGCACCATACTTAAGATCATGTCTTCTGCGAAGTACCACGAACGTCAGATTAACATTTGAAAAAGCCGTGGCAAAGTAGGTATAATCAGTGTGCTTTCATTTTGTTTAAATCGGGAGGTTCCTGGACACATAGTGAGAGAAGAGGTGGAGGGCGGTTATTATTCCGTGGACTGCTGAGGTTACCGGAACACACTAGAGGAAAAGGTCAATACCAAGAGTAGTCAGGTGTAGCAGATCAGATGTAAACTACAGCCATTAGTAGCCTCCGATTCTATTGGTGTTGAAGAAGGACCAAGCGACTCTCAGGTTCTGAATTTAATTACAGAAGCATTTTTCAACATCACCGCGTATGCCCAACAATACTTTGAGATATACTACGAGCGCTTACTACAGTCTGGCAATTTCTTATAGCCTAATTTTGCTAAACGTCAATGTTAAGCAGCAACATTCTTAGACTCACTGCAGAACACCGGCCTATGCATAGCCTTAACAATACTCAGCTGTGGCTTACTAGACCCTGCATTTCTGATCATTTTCAAGACAATCAAAAAAAATCCGAATCACAGACGACGAACGGCAACAAGAAAGACGGGCAGCGCGAGCGAGGGGTCAGAAATGCAGGTTCTAGTAAGCCCCACAGCTGAGTAGGTATGTAAGTATGGCATATGGCCGGTGTTCCTTGCAGTGACGTCTTGAAGGAGATGTTGCTCTACATTGACGTTTACGAACATAGGGACTATAAGAAATGAGACTTGTGTAAGCCTCTAGCTATACTCAAGTATGTTGGCCATACTGCGAGTGATGTTGAAGAATGCTTGAATTAAATCCAAAACCTTGAGAGTGCTTCCTTTTCAACACCATCAGATCGGAGGCTACTGCTGTTACCTCTGGTCTGCTACGCTGCTACTGGTGTGTTGACACTATTTCCTCAGTGTGTTCCGGTACCTCAGAAGTCTCCACTCCGGATAAACCGCCCCTCCCCTCTTCCTCTCACTATGTGTTCCAGACCTCGCCGATTTACGAAATGAAGCCTGATTATTCCTTCCTTTGCCAGGCTTTTTCAAATCGTTAAATCTACCTCTGTACTGCAAGAAGACATTGATCTTAAGTTTGTGATGCACTAGAAATGCTAACAATAAAAAACTACATACTCATACTACTTCACAACTACTACAATCGGAATATTTAAATGTAATATTGACTATAATCATCAACTTCAATTAAACATTATATAGTCTAAATAAAGCATTCAATTTGGGTAAAGCGTCTTTGAACCTATGGTTCACATAACCACATACAAGATATATGACTGTAGAGTATCATGGCTATCGAGGCCTCCTGCGCTAATAGCTACATAGTGCGTTCTTTATCAAAATCAACCATATCTTGAACGACTCGGTAAGACAAAGTTTATGTATCTGTTACAGAGAATGTGACTTATTTCATTCCGCGAGCTAGTTTCTATAATCGAGAAAAGGACTTAAGTAGAAATAAAAAGAAAATGGATATTATATCAGATCCATCCTTCTTACATTGTGTCGCTATCGTTATTCTAATGAGAGGAATTTAATTTACACACTGTCTACGATGCAGCCATTCAACCCTATCCGCCCATGTGTATATCATTGTGCCCTGATGTTCATTACTGCCATTGGTGTCTTATAAACACTCACCTACCTCTGTTCTCTAATAATCTAGCAGACTATGCGTTGACGAGATAAAATCGAGTACCAAAGTTCTTGGATCTTCTAGAGCAATCTTGCTTTCCATGTGTGGCCCATAAGTTTTGTCTGTTACTGCAATATATCAATGGATTATTTTACACATTTACAGTTGTCAAACAAAATACTGTTTCTATAGGTCAAGTTTGTTATTAAAATGTCTGATCTTAAAATTTCAAAGTTTTTTAGTTTTGCTTCCTTTGTGAAAGAGTTATTGAAACTGTATTTTGACCACAGGCTACATTAACATTGCGGCTGCTATGCTCTTCTTGAAACCAACTTTTGCTTGATGTTCTCTCGAACCACTTCAGTTAAACTGGTCCAATAGTTCCACAGTAGTGAGCAGAAACGATCCAAACTGGAACAAGCATGTGAC
Source organism: Salvelinus sp. IW2-2015 (assembly GCF_002910315.2). Classification (NCBI taxonomy): domain Eukaryota; kingdom Metazoa; phylum Chordata; class Actinopteri; order Salmoniformes; family Salmonidae; genus Salvelinus; species Salvelinus sp. IW2-2015. The sequence continues at coordinate 24,002,029 of NC_036843.1, forward strand.
ACTCCATGTGGACACTGTCATCACAAAATCACAAAAGACTGCACGTGCAAAAAAAAACCACCAAAGGCGCAAAAAAACACCAAGAGCAAAATATAATAAGTATGTGTGTTTGCTGGCTAGTGACTTTTGACTCGAGACATCTCATGTTGAACCAGCATTTTTATTTTCACCTTCAACTCCCTGGGCATACAGTATATTATATATATTTATATATATATATATATAATAATTACACACACTTCACACACACGCTCTGGTCACTTCCATGATACTTATCACAGGTCCGTGGATGGGACAATCTCTACACCAAAGATAAAAACACTAGGGGTAAATGGACGGGAGGGAAGAAAGAGTGTTTGATTACTGAGGGAAGATGAAGCAGTCTCTGTCTTCATTGCTGGAATAGAACCCACTCGTAGGGTAAGCGCAGGACCCTAGCGCTGATAGATGATAGTGTTATCATCAACACATTGCAACAATCAGATTTTTCTACCAGTGACCGAGACTCACTGGTATACTATCTGCCTGGTGAGGATTCACTGGCGGAGATGTTGCAGATAAGCATTCAAAAGTGCTGATGCAAGAAAGTGCTCAGAATTAACTGTTACTTGAAGGGAATGATGAAGGACAGGAGATCTACTGTGGAAAATAACGTCTAGTGAGTTGATATATTAATGATTGACAGTCGAGGTTCAGAGGCCCCTCGAAATATAGGACATAATACAGTGTATTTGGTAGTTATCATCATAACCAACACAATCGACTAGAATCCATTAAAAAGGATAAGAACATAGTGAAACACCCCTTAAACAACTCTAAAAACCACCCCATGCTTCGTCTCATTCACCCCGACACATCCCTGAACATAGACCCTCATTTCCAACATTTCCTGTTGTCTATTGATGTGAACATGCATGGAGGTGGATAAAGACACCAAGACAAAAGAAGAGCGGTCGGGAACGCCGCTAGCATAGAAAACACAGAAAGATGCCCCCTCCTCAGAGGTATGTCATGACGATCGCCGGAACAAAAGAAACACAGAAGCATAAATCTGTGTGCATCTCCGGAGCAGATGGTGACTCAATAGCCTGTATGTCTGTGCCGTCAGGGTTGAGTTACCTGCAGACCCTCCAGCAAGATGAAATGTGGCGCTGTTGACAAAAGGATTTTGGCTAATCTTTTCTGATGATGGCTCGGTGAGTTTTCTCGGTCCGCAGTTTTCATTTAGTTTACTGAAAATCTAAAAACAAAAGACGAATCCAAGTGTGTTCGCCCGCGGCCACGCTGCCGCTCCAATGCAGATAGAGGCAGATAGATAGAGCCTCTCTGAACAAAGCAAACCTTGACTTGCACTTACTGCTATATGAATGTAAGTTAAGTGCCCTCCGGTCCCTTCTCACTCATGTAACACAAACTATGTTACTTACAAAACAGTCCCATCTCAATAGGTGGTCCACAGTAAGTCATGACATATACACAAGCCAAGGTGCGGCCTTTCTTCTTTTGTTCTCTATTGCTCCTCTATTGTTCATCAAGGAAGAAGGGAGGAGGCCTTCGACATCACGGATTTCCCATGTGTCTGTGCTCCACTGTTTGTTGGTGCTTCCACAGTCCCCGCTGTTCCATAAGGGTATTATTAAAAACATTTTAAAAAAACTGATTCTATTCTCATCTTGCATCATTACCTGATGTAGGAATAGAGTTCCAATGTAGTCATCGCTCTATGTATACTGTGTGTCCTCCATAGTCGTCTGTTCTGGACTTGGGGACTGTGAAGACGACCTCTGGCCTCTTGGCATGTCTTGGGGGTATGCGATGGGGTGTCTGAGCTGGTGTGCGCTAGTCGTTTAAACAGACAACTTGATGCTTTCAACATGTCGAATACCTCTCACAAATACAAAATTGGATGAAGTCAATCTCTCCTCCACTTAAATGACATGCATAATATTCATGTTTGCTCTCTGTGTACATCCAAGGGCCAGCCGTGCTGTCCTGTCTGAGGCCAATTGCAATTTTCCTAAGTCCCTCTTTGTGGCACCTGACACACACGAGGAGGTGCGGAAACAGTATCCAGGGGTGTTGAACAAAACTAGGGCGTGTAGGGACTGCCTGTGCTACGTGATGATCAGTTGCTAAGCACACTTCACGGACAGCAGTAGCAGCGCTTCATATGGACAGACTTCACCCATTTAGCATAGCTGTGTAGATCAATATGCTTCCCTTGACCATGCACCAGCTTTACAATTCCTACTCTCTCTGGTACTCTAAGCAGTTTAGTCTCCTCACCTTAACTATTTCCACATTATTTATTACAATATATTGAGTTTACGTTTATTGAACAAACGTGTCCCAAATACAAATGGTTAGTTGTAAAAAAGATTTAGGACTAAACTTATTCCTTGCCCCATTCTGAAACGAACTGCAGTCTGCAGCTTTTTTGTGTTGCAGTCAGTTTCAGCTCACGGTAGTAGGCTGACGTAATATTGTTGAAGTCACCCACAGGAACATAACACACGGGCCTTTCCTCAAAGCCCAGTGGCATTGTCATCTAGGTAGTACGATCTGTAAAAAACGTAAAGGGAGCCTAGATCAGCGCCCTAGCAATCCTACATGAGGTGAGAAGGAGACCGGAGTGCCACTTTAATTACATTCATATAGCAGTAAGTGCAAGTCAAGGTTTGCTTTGTTCAGAGAGGCTCTATCTATCTGCCTCCATTCGGAGCAAGCCGTGGCCCGCCGGGCGAAAACACTTTGGATCGTCTTTTTTTTGTTTTTCAGTAAACTTCCTCAATGAAACRGAGAACCCTCGCATCCGCAAAAAGATTAGCCCAAATCCCTTTTGTCAACAGCGCCACATTTCATCTTGCCTGGAGGGTCTGCAGGTAACTCAACCCTGACGGCACAGACATTACAGGCTATTGAGTCACCATCTGCTCCGGAGATGCACACAGATTTATGCTTCTGTGTTTCTTTTGCTCCGGCGTCGTCATGACATAACCTCTGAGGAGGCGGGAAGGCATCTTTCTGTGTTTTCWTGTAGCGGCGTTCCCCCGCTTCCTTTTGTCCTTGTGTCTTTATCCACCTCCATGCATGTTCACATCAATGCAACAGGAATGTTGAAATGAAGGTCTATGTTTAGGGATGTGTGGGGATGAAAGAAGAGCATGGGGGTGGGTTTTGAGTCGTTTAAGGGGTTGTTTCACTATGTTCTTATCCTTTTTACATGGATTCTAGTGATGTGTTTGGTTATGATGATAAACTACCAAATACACTGTATTATGTCCTATATTTCTGAGGGCCTCTGAACCTCGACTGTCAATCATTAATATATCAACTCCACTAGACGTTATTTTCCACAGTAGATCTCCTGTCCTTCATCATTCCCTTCAAGTACAAGTTAAATTCTGAGCACTTTCTTGCATCAGCACTTTTGAATGCTATCTGCAACATCCTCCGCCAGTGAATCCTCACACACAGTAGCTATACAGTGAGTCATCGGTCACTGGTAGAAAAATCTTGATTGTTGCAATGTGTTGATGATAACACTATCATCTATCAGCGCTAGGTCCTGCCTTACCCTCCGAGTGGGTTCTATTCCCAGCAATGAAGACAGAGACTGCTCCTCTTCCCTCAGTATCAAACACTCTTTCTTCCCTCCCTTCCATTTACCCCTAGTTTTTATCTTGGTGTAGAGATTTGTCCCATCCACGGACCTGTGATAAGTATCATGGAGTGACAGAGCGTGTGTGTGAGTGTGTGTATATATATATATATATACTGTATGCCCAGGGAGTTGAAGGTGAAAATAAAAATGCTGGGTTCAACAATGAGATGTCTCGAGTCAAAAGTCACTAGCCAGCAAACACACATACTTATTATATTTTGCTCTTGGTGTTTTTTTTGCTCTTGGTGTTTTTTTTTGCACGTGCAGCTTTTTGTGATTTTGTGATGACAGTGTCACATGAGTGTCACATGCTTGTTCAGTTTGGATCGTTTCTGCTACTACTGTGGAATTGGACCAGTTTAACTGAAGTGGTTCGGAGAACATCAAAGTCAAGTTGGTTTCAGAAGAGCCATGCCAGCCAATGTAATAGTAGCCTGTGGTCAAAATACAGTTTCAAATTCCAAGGACAAACTCAAAAACTTTGCAAATCTTTAACTCAGACATTTTAATCAACACATTGACCTATAGAAACAGTATTTGTTTGACAACTGTAAATGTGTAAAATAACATCTTGATATATTGCAGTAACAACAAAACTTTGGGGTCCAGGAAAGCAAGATTGCCAAAATACCACTTTGGACATTTTTCCTTGATGTCTTCTCAAAACACAGCAGGTGATTGATCATGTTGGCAGGTTGTCATTTGTTTTGACAATAAATGCTGCTCTCTTCTGGCAGTTAGAGGCCCAACCTACTGCTAGATATAAGGAACAGTGGTGAGTTTTAAAACCAGAGGCAGTAATGAACATCAGGGCACAATGATATACACAATGATGGACGCTGCAGRATGCATGTAAATAACATCCCCATAATCCAATACACACATAAAGGTGGCCTGAACCATTTTCTTTCTATTAGCAGATGACAAACAGTAAAATAAACCAATCTTAAACGTCAACTTTCTTACCAGCTCAGATATGTGTTTTGAAAGACCACTTGTCATCGAGCCATATACCAAGATATTTATAATAAGGAACCAGTTCAGCTTACCAAAAGCTTTTAGACTAGTAATGTTATAGTCATTTACATTTAAACTATGTAGTCTAGAGAATAGATGTAGTTTTATTGGCATTTAGCACCAACTTAAGATCAATGTCTTCTGCAGTACCAGAACGTCAGATTTAACATTTGAAAAAGCCTGGCAAAGGAGGATAATCAGTGCTTCATTTGTAAATCGGGAGGTCCTGGAACACATAGTGAGAGCAAGAGGGGAGGGCGGTTTATCCGGTGGACTCTGAGGTACCGGAACACACTGAGGAAAAGTGTCAAACACAACAGTAGCAGCGTAGCAGACAGAGTAAACAGCCAAGTAGCCTCCGATCTATGGTGTTGAAAAGGACAGCACTCTCAAGGTTCTGATTTAATTCAAAGCATTTTCAACATCACTGCAGTATGCCCACATACTTGAGTATAGCTACGAGGCTTACACAAGTCTGCATTTCTTATAGCCTAATGTTGTAAACGTCAATGTAGAGCAACATTCTTAGACGTCACTGCAGAACACCGGCCATATGCATACTTACATACTCAGCTGTGGGGCTTACTAGACCTGCATTTCTGATCATTTTCAAGACATCAATGTAGCAGTAGAACAAATATTCACAATATCGGTAATTATATTATATAACTTCAAATAAAATAAATCAATGTAGGCTACAGCAGAACACACAGATGAGAATATATAGGCCTCCTGCCTATGTGATAATATGACACACATATTCGGATTACCTTCACAGTAGAGAACAAGTTTGTAAAGAAAAAAAGATTCCTGCCTTCGTTTTCAAAATCAACGTCAATGACTCCTCCCCGTGTCAAGTCCTTTTAACTCCTGACAGTCAATTTCTTGCTCATGCCATGAGTGGGCCTGTGGCTGTGACGTTTAACCTCCTCCTAAGGCTGTTCTGAAGACTCTGGCTGTAGAGTCAATTTTTTTTCATTTTGAGTGTTAACTCAAACCTGGGTGTCCTCTTTAGTGTAACTATACTGGGGGTCCTTTTAGTGTTAACTCTAACCTGGGTGTCCTCTTTAGTGTTAACTCTAACCTGGGTGTCCTCTTTAGTGTTAACTCTAACCTGGGGGTCCTCTTTAGTGTTAACTCTAACGCTGGGGTCCTTTAGTGTTAACTCTACCCTGGTGTCCTCTTTAGTGTTAACTCTAACCTGGGTGTCCTCTTTATAGCTTTGTCGACAAGGCTTGCAGCACAAAATGCGCCTCACTCCTCTCCTTCGGCACTGACAGTTCTATGGCTCGTTCTGGGTTCGATTCACCCTCTTTCTCTGCTTTAGCCCCCCTAACCACTACCCATGTCTCACAAACACAGGGACAATAATTTGCAAAGGGTAGACTGCCAGTTCCAGCCCACAGATTCTGTGACTGGTGTCTACCTCAACCCTCAACTCTCTCTCTCTCTCTCTCTCTCTGTCTCTGTCTCTGTCTCTCTGTCTCTCTGTCTCTCTGTCTCTCTGTCTCTGCCTCTGTCTCTGTCTCTCTCACTCTCACTCTCACTCTCACACTCTGACTCTCTACCTCACCTCACAAAAAAGGACACATTTTTGAAGCTCTAGAAACTCAGATTTTATACCATCTGCCAAGATCGCTTGGGTTCTTTCATGGAGATAATTATTGAACCATAAGCAAACATCAGAGCCCAGTCCAATCGAAGACAGCTGATTTAACAGAGTTTCATGATCAACACTGTCAYAAGCTTTGGATAGGTCAATAAACATGGCACATTTTTCTATTATCCAATTATAATCCACATTCACYTGTCATGTTGCTGSWGGATTATTTTCCTGCTGTAGCAAACTYGCTCAAATGAAGATTCTAGATCTGTAGAGAATAACAGGCAGGTGAGGACATAGGTGGTCTGACTGAACCCTCCCCCAATAGCAGCTCCTCTGTCTTTTTGATATGCAGAGATATTCAGGCCAGGAGATCTGTGTGGTCTGACTAGCTAAAGTCTGAAGGGCATATATCTCCTCCTTCCCATATCAAAGAGGTTCTGTCTCTGGGTGCGTCCCAAGTAGGGTGCTATTTAGGGTGCTATTTAGGACASAACCTCTTCTCTGTCTGATGAGGATGCTCCTGGGCTGTCACATGTCACCTCCTAGCTGCTCTCATTGATTAGCCTGGAGCTACTTGTTAGCGTTCCAGCCCTTTCTCCTTCATTAAGGGAGGCAGAATGCTGACTGAAGCTGAGTGGTGGGAGACGTATAGGTGTGCCCGTGTGCGCACGTGTGTGTACAAGAGAGAGAGACAGAGAGAGACAGAGACAAAGAGGTGAGACAGAGAAAGAGACCGAGACAGTGAGAGAGTGAGAGTGAGAGAGAGAGAGAGAGAGAGACTGTTGGGGGTTGAGGTAGACACCAGTCACAGAACCTGTGGGCTGGAACTGGCAGCCTTCCCTATGCAAATGATTGTCCCTGTGTTTCTGAGACATGGGTAGTGGTTAAGGTGGCTAGACCGGCAAGAAAACACTAATTAAAGTTTACCTGCAGCTTGCAGGTCCCTTCTGGCAAGGAATGATGAGGGAATTTACAAAACAAGGTTGTGYATACTGGAGGAATCAGCAGATGGAGGAACTGTGGAATCATGACARCATACTTCCATCTAGTGGCTAAACTTATAACTGCATGTATTTATACACTGAGCAAATGGTCAAATTTATGARTTTCTAAACCAAATCAAAATGTATTGGTCAGATACACATATTTAGCAGATATTGTTGCGGGTGTAGTGAAATGCTTGCTTTCCTAGATCCAACAGTGCAGTAGTATCTAACAATTCACAGCAATACACAGAAATCTAAAGGTAAAAGAATGGAATTAAGAAATATATAAATATTAAGACGAGCAATGTCAGAGTGTCATTGACTAAAATACAGTATATACATATGAAATGAGTAAAGCAGTATGTAACATTACTAAAGTGACTAGTGTTCCATTATTAAAGTGGCCAGCAATTCCATGTCTAGTTACTGTATATATGTATATAGGGCAGCAGCCTCTAAGGTGCAGGGTTGAGTAACTGGGTGGTAGCCAGCTAGTGATGGTTATTTAACAGTCTGATGGCCTTGAGGTAGAAGCTGTTTTTCAGTCTCTCTGTCCCAGCTTTCATGCACCTGTACTGACCTCGCCTTCTGGATGATAGCGGGGTGAACAGGCAGTGGCGCGGGTGGTTGATGTCCTTGATGATCTTTATGGCCTTCCTGTGACATCGGATACTGTAGGTGTCCTGGAGGGCAGGCAGTGTGCACCCGGTGATGCGTTGGGCAGACCGCACCACCCTCTGGAGAGCCCTGCGGTTGTGGGTGGTGCAGTTGTCGTTCAAGGCGGTGATACAGCCCAAAAGGATGCTCTCAATTGTGCATCTGTAAAAGTTTGTGAGGGTCTTAGGGACRAAGCCAAATTTATTCAGCCTRCTGAGGGTGAAGAGGCTCTGTTWATACTTCTTRACCACACTGTCTGTGTGGGTGGACCATTTCAAATCGTCAGTGATGTGTATGCCYAGGAACTTGAAGCTTTTCACCTTCTCCACTGCGATCCCYTCAATGTGGATAGTGGCGTGCTCCCTCTGCTGTTTCCTGAAGTCCACGATCTGCTCCTTCGTTTTGTTGACATTGAGGGAGAGGTTATTTTMCTGGCACCACTTCGCCAGGGCCCTCACCTCCTCCCTGTAGGCCGTCTTGTCATTGTTGGTAGTCAGGCCTACTACTGTTGTGTTGTCTGCAAACTTGATGATTGTGTTGGAGAAGTGCGTGGCCACGCAGTCATGGGTGAACAGGGGAGTACAGGAGGGCACTGAGCAAGCACCTGTGTTGAGGATCAGCGAAGTGGAGGTGTTGTTTCCTACCTTCACCACCTGGGGGGGTGGCCCATCAGGAAGTCCAGGACCCAGTTGCACAGGGCGGGGTTCAGACCCAGGGCCCCGAGCATAATGATGAGCTTGGAGCATACTATGGTGTTGAAMGCTGAGCTATAGTCAATTAACAGCATTCTTATTTAGGTATTCCTCTTGTCCAGATGGGATGGGGCAGTGTGCAGTGCGATGGCAATTGCATCGTCTGTGGATCTATTGGGGCGGTATGCAAATTGAAGTGGGTCTAGTGTGTCAGGTAAGGTAGAGGTGATATGATCCTTAACTAGCCTCTCAAATCACTTCATGATGACAGAAGTGAGTGCTARGGGGCWATAGTCATTTAGTTCAGTTACCTTTGCTTTCTTGGGTACAGGAACGATGGTGGACATCTTGAAGCAAGTGGGGAAATCAGACTGGAATAGMGAGAGATTGAATATGTCCGTAAACACCCCAGCCAGCTGGTCTGCTRATGCTCTGAGGACGCGGCTAGGGATGTCGCCTGGGCTGGCAGCCCTGCGAGGGTTAACACGCTTAAATGTCTTACTCACGTTGACCACGGAGAATAAGAGCCCACAGTCTTTGGGAGCGGGCCGCGTCGGRTGCACTGTGTRATCCTCAAGGAGGGCAAACAAGGTGTTTAGCTTGTCTGGAGCAAGATGTTGGTGTCCGCGACGTGGCTGGTTTTCCCTTTGTAATCTGTGATTGTCTGTAGACCCTGCCACATATGTCTTGTGTCTGAGCTGATGAATTGCAACTCCACTTTGTCTCTGTACGGATGTTTTGCCTGTTTGATTGCATGTTTGATAACTACACTGCTTGTATTCAACCATATTCCTAGTCACCTTGCCATGGTTAAATGCGTTGGTTCACACTTTCAGTTTTGCGCGAATGCTGCCATCTATCCACGGTTTGTGGTTTGGGTAGGTTTAAATAGTCACAGTGGGAACAACATCCCCTATACACTACCTGATGAACTCAGTCACCGTGTCCGTGTATATGATACTGTTATTCTCAGAGGTTACCCGGAACATATCCCAGTCCGCGTGATCAAAACAATCTTGAAACATCGATTCCGATTGGTCAGACCAGTTTTGAATAGACCTTAGCACGGGTACTTCCTGTTTGAGTTTCTGCCTATAGGAAGGGAGGAGCAAAACGGATTTGTGATCTGATTTGCTGAGGAGAGGGTGGGGGAGTGCCTTGTAGCCATCCCGGAAAGGGGGAGTAACAATGGTAGAGCGTTTTAGCAGCGCGAGTACTACAGGCAATGTGTTGATAGAACTTCGGTAGCGTTTTCCTCAAATTTGCTTTGTTAAAATCCCCAGCTACAATAAATGCTACCTCGGGAGATGTGGTTTCCAGTTTGCAGAAAGTCCAGTGTAGGTCCTTGAGGGCRGTCATGAGGGGACAGGGGGAATATACAGGGCTGTGACTATAACCAAAGAGAATTCTCTTGGGAGGTAATACGGTCAGCATTTGATTGTGAGGTATTCTAGGTTGGGTGAACAAAAGGACTTAAGTTTCTGTACGTTATCACAATCACACCATGAGTAGTTAATCATGAAACATACACCCCTGCCTTTCTTCTTCCTGGAGAGTTCTTTATTTCTGTCTGCGTGATGTACTGAGAACCCAGCTGGCTGTATGGATGGGGACAGTATATCTGGAGAGAGCCATGATTCCGTGAAACAGAGTATGTTACAGTCCCTGATGTCCCTCTGAAGGAGATCCTCGCCCTTGTCTATACTCGGAATCGGTGGATGGGTGCACGCCTCCTGAGTTGGACTAGAAGTCCACTCTGAATACCTCTTCTCTACCGGCTGCGACTTGGAGCAGCCTCTGGGATAAATTCAATTGCCCTGGGGGGTACAAACAAAGGATCCAATTCAGGAAAGTCGTATTCCTGGTCGTAATGCTGGTGAGTTACTGCCGCTCTGATATCCAAAAGTGTTTTCTGTCTGTATGTAATAACACAAAAAAWYTTCTGGGCTAATCATGTAAGAAATAACTAATAAGAAAAAACTAAATGCTGCAAAGTTGCTTAGGATCTAGAAGCAGAGCTGTCATGTCTGTCGGCGCCATTGTTGCAAAGGGAGGGCGAGACAGAGAGTATTAGGGTTCTAAACAGGGTTTCCTTAACTCGGTCCTCGGGACCCCAAGGGACACACGTTTTGGTTTTTACCTAGCGTTGTGCTAAATAAAGGTTAATTAAAAAATATTTTTTTTTTAATTAATTGATTATTTGAATCAGCTGTGTTGTACAGCTGATTCAAATAATCAATTAATTTAAAAAATATATTTTTTATTTCACCTTTATTTAATAACCAGGTAGGCTAGTTGAGAACAAGTTCTCATTTGCAACTGCGACCTGGTCAAGATAAAGCATAGCAATTCGAAACATACAACAACACAGAGTTACACATGGAATAAACAAACATACAGTCAAATAATACAGTAGGAAAATAAGTCTATATACAATGTGAGCAAGTGAGGTGAGATAAGGGAGGTAAAGGCAAAAAAAGGCCATGGTGGCGAGGTAAATACAATATAGCAAGTAAAACACTGGAATGGTAGATTTGCAGTGGAAGAATGTGCAAAGTAGAAATAGAAATAATGGGGTGCAAAGGAGCAAAATAAATAAATAAATACAGTAGGGGAAGAGGTAGTTTTTTGGGCTAAATTATAGATGGGCTATGTACAGGTGCAGTAATCTGTGAGCTGCTCTGACAGCTGGTGCTTAAAGCTAGTGAGGGAGAAAAGTGTTTCCAGCTTCAGAGATTTTTGCAGTTCGTTTCAGWCATTGGCAGCAGAGAACTGGAAGGAAAGACAACCAAAGGAGGAATTGGCTTTGGGGGTGACCAGTGAGATATACCTGCTGGAGCGCGTGCTACGAGTGGGTGCTGCTATGGTGACCAGTGAGCTGAGATAAGGCGGGGCTTTACCTAGCAGAGACTTGTAGATAACCTGTAGCCAGTGGGTTTGGCGATTAGTATGAAGCGAGGGCCAACCAACGAGAGCGTAATCATCAAGCTTTGATCATTTGAATCAGCMGTGTAGCTATGGCAAAAACGGAATCGTGCACCGCTTGACGTCCCGAGGACCCATTTTGGGAAATGCTATCCTAGACCAACACTTTCGTATCATCTAGATCAGATATTCCCAAACTGGGGGGTATACGCAATGCCGTCAGGAGTACACCAAATAAAAATGTGATTCACATTCTTGTTTCAATTTTTTTTTATACATTTGGTGAGGGGTTTTTTTTCACCTGAGTAGCCTCGTTTCATTGCCAAAAATAAAATTAAACCATCTAGTGTTCAGCGAAATAACAACACAATGTCAAATACAGGTATCCTAGTCAAATAATTAACCTCCAATCACATTAACCGTTACTCTCTCACGGGAATTCCACTAACMGTCTGTATGTTGCCAAACATAGCTGCTGCTCATGTTGGTATCTTTACTGATGGCGCAAAAGCCATGACAGCGAGATATAGTGGAGTGGTAACGTGTGTGCAAGCAGTTGCTCCTGARGCCACTTGGGTACACTGCAGCATCCACCGAGAGACTCTTGCTGCCAAGAGAATYCCTGACAGTTTGAAAGATGCTTTGGACACTGTGTAGTTAGGGCAAAAACGAAAACGTGCACCGCTTGACATCCCGAGGACCCAGTGAAAATGCTTCACTTTGTTAAAGGAAGGCCCCTGAACTCTCATGTATTTTCTGCATTATGCAATGATATGGCAAGCGACCATGTAACGATTTTACAACATACAGAAGAGCGCTGGATATCAAGGGGCAAAATATTGACACGTTTTTTTAAATTGAGAGACAAGCTTAAAGTTTTTACTGACCATAATTTTCACTTGTCTGACCGCTTGCATGATGATGAGTTTCTCACACGACTGGCCTATCTGGGTGATGATTTTTCTCACCTGAATGATCTGAATCTAGGATTACAGAGACTCTCCACAACTATATTCAATGTGCAGGACAAAATTGAGGCTATGATTAAGAAGTTGGAGCTCTTCTCTGTCTGCATTAACAAGGACAACACACAGATCTTTCCATCATTGTATGATTTTTGTGTGCAAATGAACTCAAGCTTACGGACAATGTCAAATGTGACATAGTGAAGCACCTGAGTGAGTTGAGTGCGCAATTACGCAGGTACTTTCCCAAAATGGATGACACAAACAACTGGATTTATTATCCCTTTCAGGCCCWGCCTCCAGTCCACTTACCAATATCTGAACAAGAGAGCCTCATCGAAATTGCAACAAGCAGTTCTGTGAAAATTMTKTTTAATCAGAAGCAACTGCCAGATTTCTGGATTGGGCTGCGCTCAGAGTATCCTGCCTTGGCAAATCGCTCTGTTAAGACCCTGGTGCCCTTTGCAACCACATACCTATGTGAGAGTGAATTCTCGGCCCTCACTAGCATGAAAACTAAATACAGGCACAGACTGTGTGTGGAAAATGATTTAAGACTGAGTGACTCTCAGGCACAGACTCCAATACAACCCAACATTGCAGAGTTATGTGCATCCTTTCAAGCACACCCTTCTCATTAACCTGTGGTGAGTTAGTCACAATTTTCGATGAACAAATAAAGTTTTATATGTAAAATGGCTAAATAAAGAGCAAAATTATTGATTATTTTTCCCKTAAGCCGGGTTGTGACAAAAACTCACATTCATTCTTATGTTTAATAGATGTATTGTATAGCGTGTGTGTGGCAGGCTTACAATGATGTCAAAAAACAAKATTTGAGAGTGCGCTGACCCTGGTGCTAGATGGGATACGCAGCTGGAGAATAAATGTTMGAAGGGGTACAGACTATAAAAAGTTTGGGAACCACTGCTCTAGAATATAATAAGTWGGAAAATATAGGTCAAAGCTATAATGAATCAGGAAGGATCAACGTAATTTGTTTTCATCAATGGAGTTTAGGTCTGTCTAAGAAGTGACATTGAATCAAATTGTCTGAAACTACTTCCAATTTCCTCTSCAATTCCTAATTTGTGTATATTCAAATCAAAACAAATTTTATTGGTAGCATTCACGTATTGTTACGATCGTTGCTGGAATGAGTGGACCAAGGTGCAGCGTGGTAGGCGTACATTTTACTTTATTATTAAATGAACACCCGGAAAAAAAATAATAATACAAACGAAACGTAAAGTTAGGTAGGGCTAAACAGCACAGTACCAAAAACAAGATCCCACAAACTAAAGGTGGAAAAAGCTGCCTAAGTATGATCTCCAATCAGAGACAARGATAGACAGCTGCCTCTGATTGGGAACCATACCTGACCAACAAAGAAATAGAAAACATAGATTGCCRACCCTACCCTGACCTAACCAAATAGAGAATTAAAAGGATCTCTAAGGTCAGGGCGTGACACATATTTATCAGATGTTGTTGGTGTAGTGAGATTCTTGTGTTTCTAGCTCCAACAGTGCAGTAATATCTAACAATACAAACCAATACACACAAATCTATAAGTAAAAGAATGGAATAAATAAATATATAAATATTAGGACGAACAATGTCAAAGTCTGGAGTATAAATATATATATATATATATGTATGTGTGTGTGTGTGTGTGATGGGATGCATAGACATTATGGACAGTATGTGGATAGAATATGTAGTATATCTGAAGAATACGTGGATAGAATAGTATATGTACAGCAATAGCATTGAAATAGGATGACTTGACTTGAATAGAGTACATACATATGAAATGTGGTAAACCGTATGTAAACATTATTCTGAGAGCCTTTGTGTATTTCATCTTGTTTTTAACTCAGACTTCCAGTGACTGATTGTTTTAAGGCACCAACAGAGAGGCTCAGATCAGCAGGCGTAACCTAGTAATACCCAGTCCCCAGGCACTCAATCATCAATCTGCTTCCACTCTCTTCAAGTCTGCTCTACACACCGTCTTAGGAGATTGAACATGAATGCTGGTCTGTGACAATGGTATTTTTAGGCTGGTTTATGTTTGTCCTCCTACCGCTCTGCTCTCACTGTCTTTTCTACAAACAGCCTGCCCCAGGAGATTAATTGGATGCATTCCTATCGCTTCATTTTCTCTTTCGCTATTTCTATCCCCAAATGAATGCAGTGGGATCCGAATCGTTTTGGAAAAGCCTGGGTGTTTTTCAACCCCCAAACAGGTCATGATAAGGTTGATCAAACTTCAGGGTGTGGGATTACACAGACATGGATAAACAGAGGTACTTTGATGTAATTAGTCGCATTACACATACAGTGTTTGAGATTCCACTTACTCTGAGGCTTTTACATCAATGACATCCAGTAGGTGGTATGGGTTGGCAGGTGAATATAGGGGTAGGTGGTCTGTGGTGGCAGGTGAATCTGGAGGGTGGGTGGTCTGTGGTGGATGGTGAATCTGGAGGGTAGGTGGTCTGTGGTGGCAGGTGAATCTGGAGGGTGGGTGGTCTGTGGTGGCTGGTGAATCTGGAGGGTAGGTGGTCTGTGGTGGCTGGTGAATCTGGAGGGTAGGTGGTCTGTGGTGGCTGGTGAATCTGGAGGGTAGGTGGTCTGTGGTGGATGGTGAATCTGGAGGGTAGGTGGTCTTTGGTGGCAGGTGAATCTGGAGGGTGGGTGGTCTGTGGTGGCAGGTGAATCTGGAGGGTAGGTGGTCTGTGGTGGCAGGTGAATCTGGAGGGTAGGTGGTCTGTGGTGGATGGTGAATCTGGAGGGTAGGTGGTCTGTGGTGGATGGTGAATCTGGAGGGTAGGTGGTCTGTGATCGGTTAATCTAGAGGGTAGGTGGTCTGTAGTGGCAGATGAATCTGGAGGGGAGGGAAGGAGAGAGGGAGAGAGAGAGAGAATCCATATCAATATCTTGGCATTGAACAATTATTCATGCTTATATGTAGATTGTATTTTCTGTTTACAGAAACATTTGAATTGTTAACTGACAAATGAGTTTCATCTCATTTCAACTTATATTCCATGTAGTTTCTTAGCAACAATTACATGTAGTCTCTTCTCATCCACCACTACAACCTAGTGGCTACAACCAGCAGACAGAGAGAGAGAGAGGGGGGAGAGATCGAGAGAGAGTGAGAGGGGGGCTGAGAGAGGGGAGGGGAGTTGGAGTGAGGTAGCTAGCTAGAGATCTTAATTATATCCTGGGCTGGTGAGAATTGTGTGAATTACTTTAAATGTACTGTAAACCTATTGACAGAGGTACCTTCAGGGTACTGTTGAACTCTGGGAAACAGACAGATTTGATTATGACATAATTTGCATAGCGCCCCCAGTCTCTGAACACACACACACACCCATGAACACACACACACATCTCTTATTAAATTTCATGAAGAAAATCTGTCAGGAGAGTGCCAGGGAGGCCAACATTACTGCATAGTACTGGACTATGAAACCATGAAAACCACATAGCTATTATTACATGGGTGAGATATGATGTTTGGTTAGGATAATACATTACAATAGCATCTTAAACTATTCATAATGGGCCTTGCAGTGTATATAGATGTTTGATTGTTTGTAATGACAGGCTTTGTTTGAGAAAAGGGTTGATACTGTAGCAGAGGATTTCACTTAAAAACAGTCAGCTAGCCTACGTAAGCCCTAGAAGTGACTCACTGATAAAGATCCTCAAAGACAAATATGAAGTAATTCCTCAAGTGATTCTACTATGATGAGTTCATTAACCTAAAGGCTGTGTATCACAGCTTACTCTAACCCCCTGTCTCTCACTCTGCTGGCCATCTGGCATACTCCACAGTGTTTATTAGTGTGTTCATGTCCGACACACTAAATCCCTAAGCCTGCCTCCCAAATAGCACCCTGTTTCCTAAATAGTGCACTACTACTGATTGACCAGAGGCCATGGTCAAAAGTAGTGCACTGTACAGGGAATAAGGTGCCATTTGGTACACAGCCTCCTAGATGCATCCACACTGCGGTGTGTTTATTTAGCCTAGTCCTTCATGAGAGATCAGGCTCCTCTCACTTCCCCCCCAWAAAACACCTTGACCTCCTGACTTGCGTCAGTAAATCGTTGTGCCTGCATCTCAAATGGCACCCTATCCCTTATATGGTGCACTCCTCTTGACCTGAGCTTTATGGGCACACAACATCTCTGAGCCTTATTTCACTTCCTGATCACTGAGCTAATAGGGTGAGGAGAGATGAGAAGCAGGGGGAAGGGGGCGAGGGGGAGGGGTGTTAGAAAATGGGGTGAGAAGGGAGAGGAGGGAGATCGGAGGGCAGGAGTGGGTGAGAAAGGAGGATAGAAGGGGTGAGAGGGAGAGGGTAAGGGGAAGGGGGAAGAGGGTGGGGATGGGGAGGGAGAAGGGTGAGGATCGGGGAAGAGAGAGGAACAGGTGTAGGAGGGGGAAAGGGGTGAGGAGGGAGAGGGAGTGGGAGTAAGCTTCATCCGCGAGTTGAGGGGGAGAGAGGGTGGAGGAGCGGTAAGGACGGGAGAGTGGAATAAGGAAAGAGGGGTAAGGAGGGGTTGAGGCAGGAGTGCCCCAGTGACATGCTGCTGGTTCTTGTCATAATTTATTACGGGCCATTTTTCTGGTGTGATGGCGTTTACAGCAGCTGCCAGAGTGGTGACTGGCAAAGTTACGCAGTATTATCAGGAGGATTGTTTTGCATATATTACAGGGTTAAGTGCAAACCATTCTGGTTTATCCAAACACAGCCATCTAAACAGAGCAGGCCCGGAGACTGATGAGTAACACACACCGCTCGCTATGGCCCTCCTCTCTTCTGCCTGTTCCTCACGATTGATTGGTCCTGATTGGTTGTATAAAACATGGCACAGACTTTGATTATATTACATACGGTCATGCATGGATTGGTGCTCTGCAGATAGAACAGAACATAGAAGGAGTGAAGAGCCCCAGGGAGTGATCTTCAGAATGCTAGGCCGATTTGCTGCAAGGAAGTGTGGAGAGGAGAGGAGATGGTTATAAATGCTTGGTTTCCCAGGGGAAAATGTACTAGTGAGGTTGAACTCTGATGACATATCTACAGTTAACTTTTGTTTCTCGGCACCTGTGATGAACAGAGTGTGGGCCTGAGTAGTAGAGGTCCTGACCAATCCAACGACCCCACACAAGTTACCGTGGGTTCACCGAACCTGTCGACCGTGTCACGTCTGGAATGTGTTGTSGGTAGAGGTCCTCAGAGAGGTTCCAAACAGAACCTCAGAACGTCTCAGTTAAATTGTTTTGGCATTCTAAATGGAACACCTCCGTACGCAATCTGGAATGATACCCCAGATGCCTCTGTTCTGTGTGTATCCCTGCAGTGTGTTTAACGAGAGGGGAGGCCTCTGTGGTCTGAGCCAGCCTAGAGGAAGAAACAGAGAGAGAGGTACGTAGACCTAATCCAAGCTGGGCCCAGGGCTGATTTCCCACGTTGACCATCAGGTTAAGTTAAAAACAGGGTCAGCTCTTAAAGACAGAGGTCAGCTCTTACGTCACGTGGTCTTGTTTCTTGTGTTTGGGTTGTAGCCTGTGGAATCCCACAATAACAACCCTCCTGGTGCTATGAGACGTGGAGAGGTTGCTGGATGGGGGAGAGGAGGGCGGACACACACACATACACATATCACACCGCACACACACTCACACACCATGCATTGTCACGAAAATTACCCATCATGCAGAGATACACGGAAGGGTTTTTTCAGCCAATAATTGAGCTCTGCTTCCAGGCCAAGGTGGAAAACTTATGTTGATTCATTGCCGGAGGTCGCATCCTCTCGTCCACCCTGTCCCTCCATCTCTCCATCCCTCCATCCCTCCATCCCTCCATCCCTCCATCCCTTGATTTTGTACGAGAACAGACAAACGTCTCACTCCTGACATGTGAGTAAGGAGGGAGGGGGCACTGTGTGGTGCTCTGTTTCGTCATGCCGTAGCAACAGAGCTGTCATGAGGAGAGAAACAGCGGGACCATGTTAATTAGGGTAGCCTTGTGGGCAGGGAGTGGAAATATGCTGTCAGCTCATTACAAAAATACATAAGCTCTCACTTTTAATTACTCACTAGCAACGGGAGATTGGTTGGAGGTGGCTGCCAACACTGTGGCTTTTCTGGGGTCAGCTGGAATCACTGMAATCAGACGAGTTGGGGTTCTGGCGCTGTGTTGCTTTCTACCCTTTCTTTGCCCCTCCCTCCCTCTCCCTCRCCCTCCTCCCTCCCTCCCTCCTCCTCTTCTTAACCTCTGATCCATCTACACACCCACATTTTCTGCCTTTATAGTCTAAAGTGAATTTCATAAAACATCACACAGATTCCCTTAATTAATGTTTCCCTTTCCTGCTCAAAAGAGCAATCAGTCGTAMAAACAATAACAAAGTGTCTTCCCCGCCCCTGTTTCGGTAAAAAGCTGAGAGATGGGGCTGGAGAAATGTAACCACTCTCAAATTCATAGACATAGCTATGGACGCAAGGACTGACCAACCATGATATCAAAATGATAGTTTTAACCACGTTTTGAAGCTTTTTATTATTTGTTTACATTTTGCTTTGTTTACAAACATTCTAGTAAAACAATCTTATATTTTGGATTCTGATAGGTTACCACAGTTGAACTTATCTTCTTGGGCATTTATAAGTTATATTCTTCAAGAATCAATGGGTACGCATTAATTTATATGTCCAAAAATGGTTGTAGTAACTGAAGATTTCCCCTTTAAAGGTCGGCAAATATATAGCATATGGTCCTGTCTCTTATACACATCTAGATGTGTATTGTGTGTGTGTGTGTGTGTGTGTGTGTGTGTGTGTGTGTGTGTGTGTGTGTGTGTGTGTCAAATATGACACACACACACACACACACACACACACACACACAGTGAGGGCCCTGAATCAGCAGATGTAGGCATGTGAACCAACCCCGGACAATGAATCACAAAACACAGAGAGGTCCTGGCATGAGACTCCCGCCACCCACATCTGATCTCCCCCTCGACTGTCAACCTCCCCGGCGTTCCTGTCTAATATTCCCAAACCTTCCCAGAGCTCCCCGTTCCAATAGGGATCAAATCTGTTAATGCCTGACAAGGCCTGTAAACTAGCTGTCGGTCACTGGGCCTAGCTGACGGCTGTTATGACTGCAGGGAGGTGATGTGGTGCTCCGCTTTCGCTGCAGCCAAGACAGACTCAACTCAGACAGACTCAGAGAGACGCTACTGCCCTGATTACTGGGGCTTTGACTTCATATACGTGGGATGTGACCCAAATGTTATATGTCCCAAAGGGCCCTGGTCAAATGTATTAAACTATATAGGGAATAGGGTGCCATTTAGGATGCTAGTTGGTTCTGTTGGGAATTGAAGGGAGGGAGAGGAGGGATATATTAGATACTGTAGATATCGCTAGACAGGATATGAATCAAGAGATTGATCCAAAATGGCACCCTATTCCCTATATAGTGAACTACTTTTTGAAAGGGCCCTGATCATAAGTAGAACACTATAAAGGGAATAGGGTGCCATTTGGGACAACATTGAGAAGGAGACATAGGTTGTTTAAATGCTTTGACAACTATTTTAGATGTCAGCATTTCAGATCGTTTTTACCTCCGAGATTTACATTTGAGATGATGACAGCACGGTTTTGATTTGGGAAAATATTATTCAGCAACTTCTTAGACTGTTTTGAATGTCTACAATGTATATGTCACGCCTGCTCCCGCTCCGGCTCCCCCTCCCTGGCACTCGAAGGCGCCAGGATCCCCAGCATTACGCACTCCTGCCACCATCATTACTSACACCTGCCTTCCCCCCCMTCACTCGCATCAGCGATTATTGGACTCACCTGGACTCAATCACCTGTGTCATTACCTCCCCTATATCTGTCTGTTCCCAAGCTCTGTTTCCCACTTCAGGATTAATGTTRGCTTGTCTTCATATACCTGGTTCTGACGCTGTCCTGTTCGATGTCTGTTCCACATTAAATGTTCAACTCCCCGTACCTACTTCTCTTCTCCAGCGTCGGTCCTTACTGTATAAATATGGAGGGATGAATCGACATTTACATAATGGTTACCTGGAGGAAAAGGAAGTACATGCTTTTCAATGTCAGTCAAGGGGAGGGTTTAGTATTTATTTGATCTAGTCCAGGGAGGGTCATGTCATTTGTAATTGATGAAATGTCTATGTTCCTCAGTGTTTTAGATTTAGTTGCTTATTAGCCTATATATCGATATGTGCCTGATGTCGCCCCTCATCTGTGATTCTCCACCCGGTGTGCAATATCAAGTGTGCCTATAGACTATTTATGTGTGGTCTCAATCAAATGATCCATAGCCTATAGACTATTTAGTGTGGTCTCAATGCAAATGATCCTACGCTATAGGCATTTAGTGTGGTCTCAATCAAATGATCCATAGCCTAGTAGACTATGTTATGTGTGGTCTCCAATAAATGAATCCATACGCCTATAGACTATTTATGTGTGGTCTCATCAAATGAATCCATAGCCTATAGACTATTATGTGTGGTCTCAATCAAATGATCCTAGCCTATAGAACTATTTATGTGTGGTCTCAATCAAATGATCCATAGCTATAGACTATTTATGTGTGGTCTCAATCCAAATGTATGCCATAGCCATATAGGCTATTTAGTGTGGTCTCAATCAAATGATCCATAGCCTATAGGCCTATTTTAGTGTGGTCTCAATCAAATGATCCATAGCTAATAG
Source organism: Salvelinus sp. IW2-2015 (assembly GCF_002910315.2). Taxonomy (NCBI): domain Eukaryota; kingdom Metazoa; phylum Chordata; class Actinopteri; order Salmoniformes; family Salmonidae; genus Salvelinus; species Salvelinus sp. IW2-2015. The sequence goes on from NC_036843.1 coordinate 24,023,338, forward strand.
GACTAATTTATTGTGTGGTCTCAAATGAAATGATTCATAGCCTATAGACTATTTATGTGTGGTCTCAATCAAATGATCCATAGCCTATAGACTATTTATGTGTGGTCTCAATCAAATGATCCATAGCCTATAGGCTATTTAGTGTGGTTTCAATCAAATGATCCATAGCCTATAGGCTATTTAGTTATACCCGCTACAAGTGCATGCTCGGAGAAGCACAGACAAAGTTATATTTCTAAAATAGCTGCTGGGATGGTGTGAATAGAACTAGGCTGCATTTAACACTGCAATGGATATTCCAACTGAGCCACGGCCTGCTCTGCTCTTGCTGATCAAAAAAAAAAACGTTTTGTGTGCTGCCTAACCAATGCTGTGCTGTGTAGGCCTACAGTGGCAGTTCAGGAGGAGAGTCAAAGGCTTCTTCCCTAATATCATTTTTGATTGGGCCCAGTTCAAAAAATGCATTATCTTGCACACGGACTAGCCTATAGCCTATATTCTGTTCAGTTTGAGAAAGAGAGCGCGAAGATGAGGAGAACCGGAGGTCAACTTTGAAACCTTGCTACAACTATAATATGTTTTTATGATAATGTAGGCATATTTATCAGAGTAATTTACCTGACAATAAGCCGGATTCAAGTAACTTACATTGTGGTGCGGTTACTTGAAGCAGCAGCCAAGCAGCACAATCAATCAAACTGGACAGCTCATGATGCTGAAAGTAGGAAAATTCGAGTAGGCATAATTCATTTCAACCAGCTTCATTTTAATTACACTTTACTAACAACAAGAGAGCTTTGAGTTGGAGACAATGTTTTCCTATTTAAGAAATAAGAGGTAGGTCTACCTGTTTGACAGACAAAATTAGGCTATAGGCTGCTARATCCATGGATTTGTCAGTCAATTRCTTCATGCACCATGCACTCTTCTTCATGCACCATGCACCATGCACTCTTTAAATAGGTCTACCTCCTTGTCAGTGAAGGGCTGTTAAATTAAAACCAAGACTGGAATTGAGGGGGTATGAGAGGATATGCCATAGGTCTACTTTTTTTWAAAGAAAATGTCAAAAAGCACAGGCCTACCCCTTGTTACCTTAAGATTTAGAAGAGAATAAAGCAGATCCGATTATATAAAGTGATCTATAACAGCTCTTTGGTCCGCAAAGCTTTATGATAGAAACAAGCTGTAAAAACCCGGGAAAGACATTGTTTCATTTCTTTGACATTCAGAGGCTGAGTACAACGTTCMGTAGCTGAGGAGACAAAAATGTACTTTGCTTGGGAAGTAATTMAATTCTGTCACTATCAATTGATTAAGGTAATCACTTTATGTACAATAGAAGATGTTTAAACCCATACAGCTTTTAGGGAAACAACACGTGTGTCTTTCTCTCGTTGGGCTAAGCCACCGAAGAAGAGTAGCCAGCAGTTATTAAAGTTTTAAAAGTTCTAAATTGGTAGGTGTACTTTTGAAAGTACCATGCTCAGATTCCTAATGATGTCTCAGATTTAATTATTTGCAAACAGGGACAGTTTCGTTGCAAACAAGACACTGATTTGGCATTTCGATAAATATGTCAAGAGGAACACATAGGCTTATCTTTTTGTCCATGCTTAGTCTGTCATTTCGGTCATTTGTGTGGTATTGAAAACAATTCTGCTAATATGTCAAATGATACAGAATTACATGACACTTTTATTGAAGTCTATTTTATCTGGCAAAGACAATAATAGATTCATGCAATGCTTTTTCTATAAAGGAAATATTTCCACCACTACTCTTGTCCACGGTGGTCTGTGAACCCACAGACTTCTGGTCCGCCGCCCTGTGCGCTATCAATGTTTTCTGTGTTACTATGTAATGCTTACAGGACGAACATATTGTAAAACTGCATATCTAAGGCTATTTATTGTYTGTCCAATAAGTGAGGGTAAACGGTAGACATGTTCTCTGCTATTTTAATTATTATTTTGGGTATAGGGGAGGGTCACTAGTTTTTTTAGCTTCCAGGGAGGGTTTAGGTAAAATACATTTTGCTAAAGGGAGGGCCATCCATTTTCTCCATGTAGCTCTGGTTATAAATAACATTCARTCCCTTAGAAATAGAACGCATTTAACTTTTTTAAAGTTTTAATTGTTTATGATTATATTGTATTAATTTATGGTAAGTGAATGCATAGTACCATTTGTAAAGACTATATAAGTGATCCATATTATGGTGTACCAATCAGACCTGCTCTTTATTGAGTTGCATTATCCATGTTACATCTCTAGTCCACAAGAGGGCAGCTCCAGCACAACTATTCCAGACGGTTGCCCTGCATCAATTACAGTGCCACAGACAAGATGGCCAATGCTTGTACGAAGTACCTTTGATATCATACTCTTATTGTGGTCATGTTGATATAGAATACTTAGGACAAAGGTTGATCCTTTACAGTTTTAGGGTATAAGTATAGCCCAGAGTTATCCCTGTTATAGCCTACACATAAAACACATAAGTATGGTAACTCTGTGAAAACTGTATAATAACATCTATATTACAGCATCATACTAATCCCACTGTCTGTTTATAGCCCAGTAAGCCCTGTGAACGCCAAGACAAGGGAAGGCAGGCAGATCTAATGCAACAGTCATTTGGAATCTGCTTCCTGCCTGTCTGCCATAACCCGCCACAGCTGTTCCTGGGTGCACTGCATGGCCTCTCTCTCTCTCTCTCAAATGCATCCCTGAGGAAACAAATGGGACAAAAGAGTTGAAAAGACAGCAATGTTAAAATGCTGTTCCCGGAGTCTCCAAAAATAGGACATATTGAAATGAGTAGTCATTATGTGAAGTTACAGTTTTAAATCATCTAAATGTTTTTTGATCATGTGAATTTAGGGGGAGGGGGGGGGG
>NC_036843.1:24026263-24069784 GCF_002910315.2 Salvelinus sp. IW2-2015
TGAGTGTCATTATGTGAAGTTACGGTTTTAATCATCTAAATGTTTTTGATCATGTGAATTTAGGGGGAGGGGGGGGGGGGTCAGAGTTCAAGTAGGACTTTTTCTTTTTTTGTGATTGTGGATTTGGCTATTTTGCAAAATACAAAATGTTTCCTCATGTACATTAGGAACAGACATTTCTGACATGCACACTCAAAACGACAAATCATAGAGAATAAACAGTGCATGTTCTTTTAACATACTAGGTTACATACTGCTATGTTCATTTAACATACTGGAATACATACTGCTTTGTTCTTTTAACATACTAGGTTACATACTGCTGTGTTCTTTTAATATACTGGAATACATACTGCTATCTTCTACATACTGCTATATTCTTTTAGCATACTAGAATACATACTGCTGTGTTCTATTAACACACTAGGATGCATTCTGCTGTGTTCTTTTAACATACTGGAATACATACTGCTGTGTTCTTCTTACGAACTAGAATACATACTGCTGTGTTCATTTAACATACTAGAATACATACTGCTGTGTTCTTTTAACATATTAGGTTACATACTGCTATGTTTTTTAAAACACCAGGATACATACTGCTATGTTCTTTTAACATACAGGAATACATACTGCTATGTTCTTTTAACACACTAGTATACATTACTTGCTGTGTTCTTTTAACATAGTAGAATACATACTGCTGTGTTCTTAGAATACATACTGCTGTGTTCTTTTAACATACTGGGATACATAGACTTATGTTTTACTATATACATTATACAGTTTGTGTTTCCATGTAAAGTTAGTATTTCAATGAAAAAACTAAATCTCCTGTATAGGACCAGAGCCTTAGCCAGGGTCTGAGTCTCAGTGAGGTCCGGACCTCATTTACTGCACTTCTGTGCAATTGAAAATCTCTAAAATGCTATTTGGAGAACTTCAAAAAGAAGCAGAAATGACCCCAGTCATTATCACTTTAGTTGCTTTAGTGGAGTAATTTCATGCAATTCTACACATTCTGTCATGACTTATGCCATGTTAATATTATATCTGAGTGAGAATGACTAACACAATCKATTGTGTCCCCTGGAGGTCAAGGCCCCTAGACACGTGCCCTGCATTCCCAGTCGGTAATGTGGCTGTGATTACTACACATTTAGCTAGCCTAGTTAGTCTAGCCAACTAACTTACCAATCTAAAAAATGTTAGCTGACAAGGGATAATTAAGTGACTCTCATTGAGTGACATATAACAAGAGGAAAACTTCTGATGCACAACCAACTTTCAAAATCGCACCTTGTGCATTCCAATATACTTAGGACTGAGTTCCTAAATAGATATATATATACAGTACATATTTATTTATTTTTTCAMTTGAAGACATGACTGAGGTTTGTACCTCGGTGTCCACATATGTTGCTTCAATGTATTGTCCTGTATGACCTGTATGCACATTGTAGTTTACCAGCTCGAACAAAGCTGTTCCATTTCTTACCTTCTGGTCCGGAGAAAAAATATTCATGCAATCTTTTGTCTTCAGTTTTCTCAACATTTGATATAAACCACCATAGCTAGATCGTCTAAGTACATGAACGGACTTAATAGCATTTAGAAGAAAGTCACAGATTAATCAGATGAGGACATGTTTATTATGTTCCGCTGCGTTTTAGTCCAGGAGCTGCCATTATCTGACTACAGACAGTCTTATAAGTAGACAGTGTGTGTGTGTGTGTGTGTGTGTGTGTGTGTGTGTGTGTGTGTGTGTGTGTGTGTGTGTGTGTGTGTGTGTGTGTGTGTGTGTGTGTGTGTGTGTGTGTGTGTGTGTGTGTGTGTGTGTGTGTGTGTGTGTGTGTGTGTGTGTGTGTGTGGCACGTGCAATTAGACAGAGAGAGGAGTGGTCGTTATTTTTCTCTCAGGATTTATCCTTCATAATTTCCACTGGACCATAGTTCTGTTGTTGATACAGCGCAGAATTTTGATTTATTCTCTGAGTAAATAGCGAGTGATTTGCCCTCGTTCCTGAAAGAACAGAACACAGACCCTCAAATCACTTGATCATTAATCTACACATTGTTTTATTTACTCCTAGCTCACTCAGCAACTGTAAAGCGAGAGAGACGGGAAAGGGGGGTGGAAGGAGCGGACGGGAGGAGGGGATGGGTGGAGGGGATGGGAGGAGGTGCGGGGTGGAGTGGACAGAACAGAACGGGTGTAGGGGGGACAACAAGAGAGAGATAGTGAGAGAGCAAGAGAGAGGAGGGGATTGCAGAGAGAGAGAGAGAGAAGTGGAATTGCAGAGAGAGAGAGAGAGAAGTGGAATTGCATTGTAGAGTGATATAAATATGCTGGCTCCTATAATCACTACACAGGCAAACACAGTGGTGGGTTGTGTCGGGTGGATGGTTGATGAGTCTCTGTCTGGATAATGTTCCAGGCCCACACTCCAGCCTGCAGGGTCTACGGCGTCAGCCAAGGAGTGTCCGTGTGTGTGTGTCCAGCTCTGTGCCTTCTCTCCATACTGCTACACTGACTTTTAGAGAGCCCCTCTAATCCCCCGAGGCTGGGTTTGAACTTGGGCTGAACGCTCTACAGAAGGTCAACGGGGCATGTACACCTATGTCCCTTTCAACCCCCTCTTACACTCTCAACCCCCTCTTACCCTCTCAATCTGCCCCAGCACACACCTCTGATCCCCCATTCTCCCTCTCTCCTGCACCACCCTGTCCCTCTCACTACCACACCCCACTAACCCCCTTTCCCTCGCAGATTACCTTGCCCTCACTCAAGTCAATGTCCTCTTGTCCTCCTCGGATTCTCCACTCCCATCCAATCCTTCTCCTCCCACATCCCTCCATCTCTCCCCCACAGGTCCTATGGATGGCTGGGTTCAACCCACACTGGTAATCAGTGGTCAGACCTCGGCCCCTATAGCTGTGTATGCTAGACCAGTGGTTCCCAACCTTTTTCTGTTACTGTAACACCAACTGAATTTTGCTCTGCCCGGAGTACCCATGATGTACCCCCTCATGTGCATTTTACCAATAAGCCTATGGTCTCATGAGTCTTCTCAAGTACCTATGGATAGACCAAGTACCCCAGGTTCCTAGTACCCCTGGTTCCTAGTACCCCAGGTTCCTAGTACCCCAGGTTCCTAGTACCCCTGGTTGGGAACCACTGTGCTAGACCCTTCCCCATCCCCCTCCCTCGGCCCCTATAGCTGTGTATACTACACCCATCCTCATCTCCTTCCTGTCTGCCTGAACATCACCACAGACACCAATAACCCAGGTACAGCATGAATAGGGACAGAAAAGTCTGCCTGGGCACCACCACACACACCAATAACCCAAATACAGCATGAATAGCAACAGAAAAACACACATTGGAAACCTCCTCCATATGGCTCATGTGTGTTTGGTTTGGCGTGAGGCGGCTGCAGCGAAAACATTAAACCCCCCCCCCCTCTCTCTSTCTCTCTCTGCGGAGACAGAATAGACCCCTGGTTATTGGCCCTCGCTGGCTCTGAGGGGATTTGTCTCAGACTTTACAAGCACCTCGTTCACCTTTGAGATAAGTGACCGCTGGCAGCGGTTGGGCTTGACCCACTGGCTCTCAGATTTAAAGCTCCTTAGCGGTTTAGCAGGGGGCCACTGGCTAATTGAAGTCAGTCGATGACTGGTGTGCTGCGATGTGTGTGGTGACAGGCAATGTAATTACACGGCTGGTCGGAGAGAACATTACAGAAGTTAAGAGCTGTCGGGCACTAAACTCAGCTATAAAAGGGTGGGAGGTGCATGCTCTGCCCTAATCTAGCTGTAAGGCAAAGGCAGCTCTGATTCTGAAAGGCGGAAGAGGGTGGAGAGATAGAGAGATAAGAGAGACAGCGAGAGAGAATGCGGGAGAGAGAGAGAGTGAGAGAAAGAGAGGAAAGAGAGAAAGAGAGAGAGAGAGAGAGAGAGAGGAGAGAGAGAGAGAGAGAGAGAGAGAGAGAGAGAGAGAGAGAGAGAGAGAGAGAGAGAGAGACAGATTCTGGGAACAAAATGAAAACAAACACCAAACCACACGTCATCCCAGTGAAATATGGTAATAATACAGGAGGAAGTTTACATTTTGTAAAAATATACATTATTTCTGAGTTCCTGTCTGCCATGAGGAGGCCATTTTATATGTTTCTGAAGTGCACCACAGAGCTGGCCAACACCCATGTCTATCTTTAGACTGACCAGGGAATCCACCCAAGAGATGTCAGTCCAGTGGCCAAATCCCCCAGCTCTAAGACTCTCCAGACCCCATGTACTAATAACATTATTCAGAGATCTGGGGTCCTCAGGGCTGATACCGTATGGTATGGAGAGTAAATACATCAGCCTTCCACATTACAGGGGAGAGGGCAAAGTTTATGTAAGAGAAGCATGCCCAGAGCAGGGCTGGACCATAGAGCATGGAGCTGTCACTGCAAAACATAGCGACAATTCTGGAATTTTTTTAAAATATAAAGACATTTTCTCTAAACACTTGCAAAGAAGTAAAGCGTATCTACTTTATGAGTTAACTCAATACCTTCTTTTTCTTGGACTCCACCTATGTTTTTCCAAGTGCCGGGAATGATGCATAAAATAGGTCAAAGAATTAGAGGGGAACCGAGTGGAGCAATATCAAGATGCAGTCATAAAGATATAATCATTACAGTGCACATTGCTTAAGGAAATGTGTGTATTATGATTATATAGTTAGGAAATACCCAAAAGGATTAATAACAATTCCACATAATGTAGAACCACGGACCTTAGGAATGTTCATATTTCTATCTAGGTACAAAATGTTATTACAATCATATAAGGGAGTGCATTAATTAGATGATGCTGAAGAAAATCAAATCAAAACTCTCCCCTTACGATCACTCACTGCTATTACAGTTGAGTCATTAGCAGACATTCTTATCCAGAGTGACATACAGGACCAATTAGGGTTAAGGGCCATGCTCAAGGGCAGGCACATCAGCATATTTTTCACCTTAGTCAGGTCGGGTATTTGAACCAGCAGCATTCCGGTAACTGGCCCACCGCTAGTGTATATCTTCTTGCTGTATAAGCTCATAGAAATTATACAAATGTAAAACATTTTAAAAGTCAAGTTACTTTGTAACAAAAACAAAGTGTATGTGTTTCCCCGGCCTCAACAAAACTTGTTTGTATTGCAACGGAATGTTTTTTTTGTTTTTTTTACATTGAAAACTCAATATATGACAGAAACCATGCCATAAAATATATTTCATGCCAAAATATATGACTTGTGTAAGAGTTTGTTGTGTCTCATATTCCAGTTTATTGGCAAGACATAGAGAACAAGTATTGTGAAACACGATACAGGCACAGTAGGCTAATCTCCAAAGTCAATGTGTGTTGCTTTTCAGCAATTTAATTAACCAATTGATTTGTTTGGCTCTGATTGTCCTTGACATCATGTTGACTTATTTTATTGACACGTTTTGTTTCAGAGTTCATCTTCCAGCTCGCAAAAGAACAACCCAAAGTAAACACAACCCCTTGTCTTCAGTACTGAGTGAAAGAGTCGAAAGCAGTGTTTTTGTAAACTGCAGGACTCCTTAAATAGGCCACTACTGTAGTAACTATGCTATCTGTACGGTTGGTTAGCTCTGTGCCTGCTTGCTCAATAAGAGTAACCTTTCCTGATGAGAGGGGAGAACTTGATCCTGTGCTTCAATACAACTATCCTTCCCTGGATGGAGAGAGACACGGCCACATGCGTTTTACAAAGTTAACTTCTACTACAATTACGCCCTACAAGGAAAATATAAAAGCCAAAGGAGGACTATTATCATAATGTCCACTGGCTGTCCACTGGGTAGGGAAAGGGGATACCTATCAGTTGCACAAACATTTAAACAAAAGGAGTCTTCCCCATTTAAAGAACCCCTCTGAATCAGATAGTTGCGGTGGGTTGACTTAATCGACATTCACGTCATCGGCGCCCGGTGAGCAGAACGGTAGATTTTTCCACCTTGCCCGCTCGAGATTCCTACATTTTCAGCGGCAGGTAGCCTAGTGGTTAGGTCGTTGGGCCAGTAACCAAAAAGTTGGTAGATCGAATCCCCCGAGCTGACCAGTTAACCAACTGCTTCTAGGCCGTCGGTGTAATTTGTTCTTAACTGACTTGCCTAGTTAAATAAAGGTTACATACTTTTTAAAAAAAATTAAACAAGCAACCTTTTGGTTACTGTCCCAAAGCCTTAACCACTAGGCTACATAAATGGATATGTGTATAATTTAAAAGAGATCTTAAAACTCACCTTTTTATCTTTACTTTTCCTTAGGGTGCTTTTTTAGTCTTTTAGTTTGTATAGTTATTCTTTCGTTTTTATCCTCTTATGTTTATTGTGTAGTAAACATTTCAGTAATTTTTTTCATTGTATTTTTTTTGTGTGAAGCGCATTGCGTTGCATTCATGTCTGAAATGTGCTATATAAATTAAGCTTGGTTTTATTTGATATGTGAGTAGTTCTGCAGAGGGGCTTGGCTAAGTTTACACAGAGTTCGCACATAATCATTAACCAATCGAAGGGAACAGAAAGGCACTGAATGTTACTTAATTAATTGTACATAAATATGAGGGTTTGTTTGGTGGGTCTGTGATATGTATTCTATGGCCTTGGAAGATAGAAAATATACATCTCAAACTCAAAATGCCAAGTCAAATTAGCATTGCAGTTAAGTATCGAACTGGAAATGTATTTCGGTTAAGTTTATCCAATGTTTTATTGTACGGTAAATATGCAGACACTCCACTTATAAGTTATGTAACACAACATTATAAATACAACACCATTCCATGTTGACATTTTGACACTATTGGATAATAGGGCTGGTGTATACATGGGGGAAATAAGATATATGTTATAAATTGTGTATGACATAAACATATTGATCAGCTGCCATGAAGATCACTATCATCCATTATGGAAAACCAGGCATAAAATGAACACCCACCAAATGCGGGTAGATTTAGGTATTGGTGGGTATGAATGTCTATTTCACCAGCCTTGTCGCTGGGTGTACAATTTGCAGGGCTACAGTGCAAGCATTACATTAGCGAATAAAAACGGTCTAATGTCAAGTATGAGCACATGTGCGAGTTGCGATTTATAGCAGGAAAATGCTGCAATAGCTGTTTTCAAAGTATTTCTGCTGTTATGTTTCATAAATGCTTATTGCACAAAGAAATACGAATCCCATATCCCCAATTCACGCAGTAACGCAGCCTGGCAGGTGAGCTGCGTGCACAGAGTGAAGTGCTGATAGATTCATTTTAGGAGGCGCTGCGCACAGGCATAAAAGTTTGTTTAATTTACTCCAAAGTATGTGACCTCGTGTTTCTTAACTATTTACATTGTTTTGTTCACAAGCTCGGTTGCTTTTCAACTGTAGTTTGAGTCTGCTGCTTCAACTGATAGTAAAGAGACGCCCTAGTCTGATCCCTAATCTCACATAGTGGCCCCGTTACCACAGTAACCTCGCGCCCTTAAAGGGACAGCTGATCATTTAGTCTCATCCGATATATTGGTTAAAAGACTGGTCACCAAAAAATTGTAACAATACAATCCTTTGTGTTCTTTTTTTATTTGTGTACTATGTAATTATGGCGAAAAAATATTTTCGCTTGTAAAATATCTGAGTGGCTTGTAAATTTTTTCATTTACCTACCATAGTGGCTGGTGGGCCAAAAATAACATTTTAGGCCCTGTGGAACACTATTTGAATCAAGTATGGAATCCCTTTGAATTACACTTTAAAGCGGCAATCTGGGATTTGTACATCCATTTACTACACTAACAACATGGTGTGGGCTTAAATTTAATTAATTATTTTATTTTCTAGAAAATAATTCACCGTTGAATTTGATCACCAACCCTTGCACATTAATTTGAAAAGTGGGGAACCGTGTGGGCCTAGAGTGCCTAAGGATTTTTACAAAAATTATATATAACAATAATAATTTCTATTACATTTTTTACAATAGTTTTTATGATCTTCGGATTTCATCTCTTCAGTTTGTATTGAAAGGAGAAGGGTTAATACTGAATAGAAAAAATATCCAATCAGGATTTTTCTTTGGTAGTCTCTGGGTAGAAAAATTTAGCTGGCTCAGCCAGCCATTGGCTAGGCCTTCAGAAACTGTACCGAAGGGCCTAAAACGGTCAACTGTATTAGAGCATAACTTTGAAGTGACAGTGGAATGAACCAATCACATTTTGACTTGCAACGGGTTGGACGTTTAAAAAAAGTGATGGTGTGTAGACTGCTAATAGTGAAATATGTTAGCATCACCCTTTTCTGGATTAGACTAGCGTTCAAACTTAGTTCTATTCATCTGGTGAGTGGCACTGTTCAATTATTTTTTTTGCAGCTTGCTTGTTGTTAGCTATGTCTTTRAAAATAATGACTGTGATCATTGACAATAAACATTGTTGTATTTAAACTTTAGATCAATGGCTTAGTGTGATGAGTGTGATAAAATATGTTTGCAATGTTAAATAATAGCTGGTTTGTTAATTTAATTTTGGAAATGAAATGGTTATTCTTTTGTATTGTTACGATTTCATGGGGCCTACTGGAGTGAATGGGCTGCTTATTCTTTAACATTATTTGATGTTGTGTGACTGCTGTCGCCTGTCTATCAGCGGTGTCTATTGACGAAACCTTCAGTGCCATGGAGTGCACAGGTATCCAGATCACTGCCCTTTCAGCACCAGGAGCCTGTCATCTTGGATGTGACACACTTGTTGTCGCTTTTGGTGATAGTGAAATGGTGGTGTTAGGCTACCATAGGTTGTGTGAACAGCTGTTTTTCTGTTTTGCTAGTCACATTATTTCATGTTGTGTGTCACATGTTGTGTCCATGCCGGTTCTGTCTCTCTGTGTGCGGCAGCCGGATGCGCGGCCAGGCCTGTTTGATTAATTTATAATGTCAGCAAAAAACATGGCTCCTCCTTCACTACGAATGGTCTGACAACAGAAGATATAATGTCGCCGGGCACATTCGGTGATGCTATGTTTTCTGTTATTTTCTTGATTTTTGAGTTTGATGCAACCTATTGTATTTGGAAGATATTTGATCCTTCTGAAGGCCTATGTCCTATGGTTCGCCACTGAATTTGAACTAGTCTACCATATTATATATTGAGCCACTTCTGCCGTGTATTGCAACGGTTCTGTATTGCAACAGATCTCCCTTATTCCGTGTGAGAAAATATGACTTGAGCAACTGACCCATCATTTGTACAATATGTTGTCTGAAACTCTTAGTCATTGGTAGTTTTGGAGATTCATTGTGGATCAAATTGTGTTATTTAATCGCCTTAATAACCTACAGCTGTGAAAACAATTGTGTTGAGTTGCTTGCTGAAATATTAATGATTTGCATAACAACAATAATCAAATCAAATTGGMTTTTTTCACATTCTTCGTAAACAACAGGTATATATATTAACAGTGAAACGCTTACGGGCCCTTCCCAACAATGCAGAGAAAGAAAAAGCGAAATAATAAATACAAAAATAACACGAGGGATAAAATACACAATGAGTAACGATGACTTGGCTATATACACCGGGTACCAGTACGGAGTCGATGTGCAGGCTACAAGGTAGGCTAATTGAGGTAAACATGTACATATATGTAAGGATAAAGTGACTAGGCAACAGGATAGATAATAAACAGTAACTGATCATCCCATTATCATTAGGCTATAAAGCCAATCGTTGATTTGTCCAAAGAGTTTTAAATTAGTGTATAGGCTATTAGGCTAACCAGGAATTCGGCACATAAAAACACGTATCATAATGAATCTTTATGTAACCACGTTTGTTTTGAATGTTTTTAAGTGATTGGCTGAGCTTTGCCAATTCTAAACGAAATAATTGTCCTTTTGATAATCATTTTTGTTTCCTTTTAACTGAAGGTGGCAAAACAATCTCGACAGTAAATTATATATAGACTATTGTCACTGTCTATTTTGCCACATCAGAGGCTTCATGTATGCGCATGAATCGGAAATAATWGAATGTGTATTACCACTCTTGTGTTTGATAGCCTACCTGACGCGTTCAAGAAAACGTTATAAGAAGACTAGAAGCTTCATCTTTATCATTTAGGACCCTTTTCCTGAATTTATCCACATGCGATTCAAGCGCTATTTCCAAGAAAAATAGTGTATTTTGCATTTTTTCAAATGTCTTGCATCTGGAAAACAACCCACTGTCAATCTAGGCRTATTAATTTCCAATTCATAAACATAGATCATATGATTAGAAATAGATGAAAAAATGTGAAAGGAGACAAAGGAAATAGAGAGGATTCAGATATGATTTAATGTATATTCATTGTTCCTGTAATTATCATTCATTGCAACATATTGACAAATCAATTTAGTCAAATCCCCAGACACGTCTGTATGGTTATGAGTTGARAAATATAGCCTTGGCCTTTTATCTTATAAAGGTGACAAAACGCTGTTTCATATTAAGTGTGATTTCTGTTAACTCTATGAAATATAATCTCCCCATTGATGTAGTTTCAGAATATTATTTGCGGTAAATCGTGATGATGAATACACCACTCAAATATGAGATGTCATGTCAGCTCGCGAAGTATTAACACAAGCCAGAAAACTGATCAAGGCTCCTTGCACACCACATCTTCGGGACGTTATGCGTAACAAAAACTTTAAATTAAATATAAATAGCTTACCCCATAGCAATAATAAAAGTAATATTTACTATACAACTGTGCAACATCATGGCAAAATATTTAATTACTTCAGTCCACATCACATTTACACTATGTACAAGAAGTCCCAATCGAGTATGTAGCCTATTTGCGCATCCACCCATACACTATGCAACCAACGGTCTTTTCTATTGTTTTGTGTTAATGTTTTAACTATCAGCTGTCCGAATCCACGTCACTTTTGTTTTCCTCGGTTTTCTCTGTGGGTGTTTTCATCGATTTGTTCCATTTCTGCGAGTTTTCAGACTCTTCCGAGGACGACCTTTTCTGTCTTCTCCATTTCGCTCTTCTGTTTTTGAACCACACCTATGCGAAAATAAAAGATACAATTGTTTATTTTGTATGACATATTTGTTATACCGTGTTGTAGAGTAATTGTAAAGTCATTTGAGCTTAATATAACATATTTTGGCACTATAAAGACGTAAACGTTTGCTATTACTATGTGCGTAACGCATAGATATAATATTTGGCCTTTCAACGGATGTGCATAATTGTTACAATGCGCAACGAACGTTCTTTATTGATACCTTTGTAACGTGATATGGAGAGATCCTTCACATATATTCTGAAAATCAACGCAGTGTATAGGGAGGTAGACAGCCAGCAACACAGGGCCGTGCATGCACTCACCTCGACCTTCTCTTCCCGTAGGTGCACTCTTCGCGCGAGCTGTTCCCGTGTGCCGACGTCAGGGTACTTGGTCTCCTGAAAGAGATTTTCCAGGGCCTCGAGCTGCTCGTCAGTGAAGATAGTCCGGTGTCTCCTCTTGCGTCGGCAGTGGAGCTGGTTCAGGAGCTGGAGCTCCGTCCGCGACAAGGTGCCCACGTTCATATAGGACATCATCTGGTGCGGGACGGGAGAGATGAGCACGGAGCCCGTGCGGTCATAACCTGCATGGATCAATAAACATACTAGATTCATTAGAAACATTTGTTTGTCCTCAATTAATAATTCATTTCGCAACACACCCAATAGCCCTATACAGACATCACCAATGAAAAACAATGAGAGAAAAAAACTACGCAGCACAAATCAAGCTATTTAGACAGCAAAAAACAACAGGTTTACGCATGTATAATATAGACCACGTATCATCCCATGCAAATGTCTACACAAAGTTTAACATAAKATATATTCTAGTTAATGCGTAAAAGTAAAACTTAATTAGAGTAGGCCTATACCATGGATAGACTTCTTAAATAGGGTATATGTGCCAACAAAATGACTGCATGTGTAATGTTGCGCAATGGGCGCATTTACAATTTAAAGCACCAACCAATTTACCTGTATCTATCATCCCCTATAGCCTAACATAATGTTTTAACTTGTACTTGTTATTACAGGCATCGTTACATTGTCCAGCACCCAAGGAACATGCAAAGTTATAAACGTTTACTTTTGGCTACAGATAGAAGTGGGAAAGGGCAACCTACCGGTTGGAATACACGGGCACTGTTGCGAYCCGAGGGCTGGGATAGCGCCGCAGCACGCAGGGCCACTGGGGCCCTGCACATGCATTTGTCCATAATAATAGTTATTATATCCTATTCTAGTCCCGTTCCCCGCCTGGATGGCCGAGGGAGAAGATCCAGTAGTGTGCGGGTAGAGTCCATTATAATCGGCAGCGGTGTAGATGGAATCCGTGAGGTTCGAGAAAACCACCGGGGCATTCCGATGGAGGAGCACTGAYTCCTTGCAAGTGGGTCTCCCGGCCAGGATACTGTCGATGCTAAACATACCAGCGGGCATCACCGATACGTGAAAAGGATGATAAAAAACCTCGTTGCTTTTAAAAATCCTAAATTCGTATCGGTCAGGAAACAGTCAGTGGAAAGTTCCTAAATCTGCGTCATAACATCGAGTTTGTTGACGTTGGCGTGTTTTTCTCTTGTTGGACCAACTCCGGTGGCCGGTGGGTGCATTGAGACTAAAGCTTCACCGACTTGTTTTCGTGGTCCTCTTGAACTCCAGCCCCGTTATATACTCGGCTGACGTCACCGACCAGTTGAGCCTGTGTTGGAGAAGCGGTTGACAAGCGGAGAGCAGAGATAGGCTGGTTTTAGGGTTAGCGCACAATTATGTGAAAGGCACAGATCTGTGTATTGGGAATTCAATTAAATTAATCTGTACTGTTTGCAGACGTTTGAAACAAACCACTCAACCCAGTGCAATGTCAGCCATGAGGGCTTAATTGTACAATGTAGGCTAATCAGTTTAATTTAATTGTCAGCAAAATTATTCGTAAACACATTTCCTGTGAACCTATTACTGAAAAATCAGGTGATGCTTCCTGTAAAATATATCTGTACTAATAAATGTAACTTCTGTCTAGGCTATAGGACTACCTGTTTTCAGTTTGCTGCAGATAGCGACTGGCACGAGCTGCAACAAACACTCAAACTGGACAGTTTTATCTCAATCTCTTCATTCAAAGACTCAATCATGGACACTAACTGACAGTTGTGGTTTCTTTGTGTGATGTATTGTTGTCTCTACCTTCTTGCCCTTTGTGCTGTTGTCTGTGCCCAATAATGTTTGTACCATGTTTTGTGCTGCTACCATGTTGTTGTTATGTTGTGTTGCTACCATGCTGTGTTGTCATGTGTTGCTGCCTTGCTATGTTGTTGTCTTATGTCTCTCTTTATGTAGTGTTGTGTTGTCTCTCTTGTCGTGATGTGTGTTTTGTCCTATATTTATATTTTATTTATTTATTATTTTTAATCCCAGRCCCCGTCCCGGATGGAGGCCTTTTGCCTTTTGGTAGGCCGTCATTGTGAAGAAGAATTTGTTCTTAACTGACTTGCCTAGTTAAATAAAGTTTAAATAAAAATAAATACTCAAAAAATAAATAAACATCCATTTGTGAAACTAATAAATGTAACTTCTMTCTAGGCTATAGGACTACATCAATTTGTGAAACTGTGTGTGTATGTGTCTCTAATAATCTTCATTTTACTTACAGACCATACATGCAAAATGTGTGTCCATAAATAATCCAAATGTTCTATCACCAGATCCCAAAATACACACCACAAATAACCAGGCCCCACTCTCCCCTCTCCTTCCCTTCGCACTCTCCTTCTAGGAATATCAAAATATAGGCCTATAACATTTTATCAAATATATTCCATTGCTTATGAGGATCCGGATCTCTGTCTTTGTTGCCGCATATTAGTTGGGAAACAGTCGGTCTGCCACGATCGTTACATAGCTCACCGCAGGAGATGTTCGAGAGGAGATTATCGCTGTTTACCCCATCAACGGAGCTATCTCGTGGGTAGGAAATCATTCACTGTAAACACCTCCGCTAACTACTCATTCAGTGAACATATTATTATCGCTGTGATAAGATAACGATCATTATCGCTTCTATTCTCCGAGTTAGAGAACTTTAACTATTTACACATCATTACAACACTGTATATATACATAATATGACATTTGATATGTCTGTATTATTTTTGAACTTTTGTAAGGGCAATGTTTACTGTTTATTTCACGTTTGTTTATCTATTTTACTTGATTTGGCAGTGTGAACATACGTTTCCCATGCCAATAAAGCCCTGAAATTGAACTGAATTGAAAACGTATTACAATTACACGGCTAATCAAATGAAATGCGCGGGTGTGAAATGAGGCGAATGCTACTTCAGAGCACATTTTCAATTTAGTGAGAACGAAGTGAGGAGGAGGGAACGTGTTGTAGCCTATTCTAGTCGTGTAGCCTAGACCCTGGGTTACCCACCTCGGTAATTTAACTCAGGCGTTATGGATTTTACAGTCAGGAGCGTGTTGATTGCATTCCAACTATCAGTGATAGACTTAAGACTTAAGTATTGTGACTTAAGTATTGCGCAAACACGATTTACCTAGAATATATAAATATTGATGAACATTGTACACAATTACGCCTATGTAGAAAATGAAACATGATATAAAATCCTTATTTCATCAAGTGTTTATTTAATAGATTTGATGGACTTCATAGAAAAGTTGTAGTAATAAATAAGCATATTGATTCGATTTGTACAATAGGCCTACACAAACAATACAATTGCCTACATTATAAAAACATAAACATGAATAATTTACATTTCTGGTAAAATACGGCCACAGGGAATACATTTCGATTTTCTTAGATCAATTTAATTGATAAACAACTCTGCAATTATACAGTAATGATATTGCACACATTTTGACAATATGTTAATGCACAACTTATGTTTAAGGTTGATTTGAGTTGAAAAAGGTACAGTCTTAAAAAGTGCAAACAAGTATTAATTCATGTGCATAATGCTTTTAGGTATCATATAGCCTAATTCAATAAAACCGTGTTCATATTTAATTCTAAGTTAACAGAATGTTATGATTATGACGTTTTCCAGCCTAAACATTCAATAGGCGATTCCAATACAACAACATATAAATGATTGATCACATAGTTTAGTCTAACCTTGTTCCGTAAAAAAGTATTAACACTGAAAAATTATGAAAAACAAAACATCAAAAAATATATATTTCCCATATAGGGGCAAAATTAAGAATGCAAAACCAATAATTTATAAACAGTCATTATATTGACGTCAACGTTTTTAGAGAAACGGAAGTTAATTTCTCCCTCCTAAATTATAATTATTTTGTCGATAGATCATGGGACTCAGCTTCCGAGAATCATTCCGAGGTAAGAATTGTGTGTTGTCTCTTTATCGTCGAATAAATCACTTGCATGAACAAATAAGATGTAACATCATTGACAAAGATGGTTCCATTGACTGTAGGACGGTTATTTTTTCCGATTGTTAAACGGCTTTACATTTATTAAGTAAATTGTGTATTGTAGCCATTGTATGCTAATGGTTTCAAATGTAACGTATTTTCAGTGAAATAAATAGCAAAAAAAGATAATGTGGTCTTGAATTTTTCTCCAATGTGTTTAAATTAATTGCTTGTATTGCTTAACTTCATGTATAATTTTGACAGAAATTGGCCTGTAGCCTTTTGATATGTAAACATTCATCCTTTTTATGCGTTATTTAATGGCACTTGCACMTATAGGCTCTGCTCTGCAGTCACAATGTAATTCAAAGCAAGAAAAAAAAAAGTGATATGCCATTATTATTTTCTCTCTTTTTTACATTTCAACTTCCAAGGGGRAGTGAAAAGAGGGAGTAAAAATGATTGCTAAAACGAAACGGCCATTTAAAATTAAAAGCCTCGAAAGACGTATGAAGGCACCACTTACTTACTGAATAGATAGCGTCAATCACGGCGGTAAATGGTGCCCGGAGACATACACGCACAATGAGAGTCGCTCTTGCCGGCATCTTTATYTATCATGGGCCTGATCTCTAAAACCTGTTTAAAAACAGCAAATCAAAAAGGGACTTTGTAATACAACCACATTCAAGCTAGGATAAATAAAAGACAGAGACAAGCGAGGCTCTCAGCATTTGAGTATGAATCATGTATTAAGAGCCTTTTAACAGCACATGTCAGTGTCACTATAGTGGCTGGATGACATGCCACTGCATAGGGACAGCCATCTTTAAAAAAAGAGAGATACGTGAAAAAAGAGAGACACTGTTTCAAAAATGTCTTCTACATATTACACCCAACCGCTACTGTGAGAGCAATCCTGAAATACAGTGGAAAATAAAATTCACATACGCATCAAGTGATTGAGAGGCACCTGAGTGGGCCTACCAATACCCCTTGACAATCCAAACCCTGTAGCTCTGAATTAAGATTTAAACAGGCAGAGCACATAGCACTGCGGCACGGATGCATCAACATTGGTTTTGATAATCAGATGATCCTTGTGTGTGTGTGTGTGTGTGTGTGTGTTGTGTGTGTGTGTGTGTGTGTGTAGTGTGTGGTGTGTGTGTGGTGTGTGTGTGTGTGTGTGTGTTGTGGTGTGTGTGTGTGTGGTGTGGTGTGTGTGTGTGTGTGTGTGTGTGGTGGTGCGTCAAATCCCGATTTTATTCGTCATGAACCAGTATTTACAGCAGGTAAAAGGTGCAGCGAATGCTTGGGACTCAGGCTTCGTAGATCTTCGAGGTAGAATTAATCGTCAATAAAGCTAACTTGCATCTATCCGTAGATAAAATGCAACACAGTTGACAAAAGGATGCTTCTATTGACTGTAGATGGTTCTTTTTCTGATGTTCAACGCAGCTTAAACACTTTAATAAGTAAATTAATGTATTCATGGCGATTTTAGCAATATACATTTTTGTTTGGCCAAGAAATGTGGGATGTATGCCAGCAAAGCTACACAACACAACACTAAACAATACATTAATTGCACTATAACGGTGACAAACGGTGCCCACAAAACTGTTACGGCCTACATAAAAGCTGTCCCCAACAGCAGTCCCAACATCTTACCACTCTACACCTGGCTATCAGCGGAGCCTTGTCTGGCAGCGAACAGTTAATTCATTCTCATTTACTGCCTTTTAAAAAACATAGCTGATATGCCTGACTTACTAAACAAATCTTGTGTCTACTGACAATTGAGATGTACAAAACTATGGTATAAGGGGGCGACAAGTGGATAAGAGGTAATCAGTAATTTCGATTAGACATTAAGACCGAGCTAGGACTGACGTAGTCAGAATAACTATTTGATCAGCACTTTTGAAATGTACAGCCACAGAATACAGAACAAGGGCCGTTTTTACAGTCTTCTCCTGAACACCAAGTCAGAATCGTAGATAAATAAAGGGGCATATAAACAAGACAATGAAAGCTCTTACAATATTCAATGATTACATTTCTGATTACGTTTGCCTCGGGTGCCAAGCTAGTCTTGTGTTTATTTCCTGTGTATTTCAACAGGGGTACAGGCAGACGGAGAGACGTGTGTGTGTGTTGTGGTGATGTGTGGGTGTGTTGTGTGTGTGTGTGTGTGTGTTGTGTGTGTGTGTGTGTGTGTGTGTGTGTGTGGTGTGTGTGTGTGTGTGTGTGTGGGGGTGTGTGTGTGTGTGGTGTGTGTGTGGGTGTGTGTGTGTGGTGTGGTGTGTGTGTGTGTGTGTGTGTGGTATATATATATGCCAGCAGGCACAGCATGATCCAGCCTGGCCAAAGGATTAACCTTAGCAGAGCTCTCTCTAAATCACATCTATCATTTCATGCATACAGCCGAGGAGAAATCCATATTTATTGTACGTGTCAGAGCTGTCATGTGCAGGGTGCCTGCTTTACAGTTATACAGTGTGCCTATTGTTGGATCACAGAGGGCTGTGTTCAACGTCACCGCTGATGAAACCATATTAAACCCATGTGTATGTGAAAGCCCAGGAACAGTTTAAGGACACCCCGAAAGCATCTGGGTATTGAACAAACCCCCCCCCCCCAAAAAAAAATATCTAATAAATTCTGCCACAAAGAAGCATTGCAGGTCTTCTGTAAAATGACTGGTGCTGAGAAATTATTGACACAATTTCAGTTAAATTTACAGGCCTACAMATTGATACAGATAATCATAACCGCAGGAAATAGGGGTGCAGCAGCACCCCCTGATAAATCTAAATTAAAAGCACCCCCAACTCATAGCACTCCCTACCCAAAACATCTTCCTGCGGCCATGCATATCATTCTAAATGAAATAGCCTATATGCTTCTTAAGGAGCACGTAACAATGAATCAGAGACCAAATACAGTATATAGTCATCGATAAGACCCTGGTAGTAATTTTTTGAAGCACCTTTGGCAGCGATTACAGCCTTGAGTCTTCTTGGGTATGACGCTACAAACTTGGCACACCTGTATTTGGGGAATTTCTCACATTCTTCTCTGCAGATCCTCTCAAGCTCTGTCAGGTTGGATGGGGAGCGTTGCTGCACAGCTATTTTCAGATCTCTCAAGAGATGTTAGATCGGGTTCAAGTCTGGGCTATGGCTGGGCCACTCAAGGACATTCAGAGACTTGTCCTGAAGCCAATCCTGTGCTGTCTTGGCTGTGTGCTTAGGGTTGTTGTCCTGTTGGAAGGTGAACCTTTGCCACAGTCTGAGGTCCTGGGCACTCTGGAGTAGGTTTTCATCAAGGATTTCTCTGTACTTTGCTTTGTTCATCTTTGCTTCGATCCTGACAAGTCTCCCAATCCCTGCCGCTGAAAAACATCCCCACAGCATGATTCTGCCAACACCATYCTTCACTGTAGGGATGGTGCCAGGTTTCCTCCAGGCGTGATGCTTGGCATTCAGGCCAAATAGTTCAATCTTGGTTTCATCAGACCAGATAATCTTATTTCTCATGGTCTGAGAMTCTTTAGGTGCCTTTTGGCAAACTCCAAGCGGGCGCTCAATTTTGTGTCTCATAGCAAAGGGTCCGTATACTTATGTAAAATTTCTACCAACCTGTTTTTGCGTTGTCATTATGGGGTATTGTGTGTAGATTGCAGAGTTTGATAAACATTTTAGGATAAGGCTGTAACGTAACAAAACGTGGAAAAAGTCAAGGCGTCTGAATACCTTTAGAAGGCACTGTATTTTACAAGGTTGTGTATGAGATCTCAATTAAATTTAGTTATGACACGTTTCATTTTAGGAGATGTGATTGTATCTGAGTAACTTGTGGGTCACTAATTTGCCGCTAACACCATGGAAAATACATAATGGCAAACACCATGGACAGCAACAGAGACTGATGTACAACAGGCCTGTCTGTCTGCCATACGAGGGTGCTAGAGGGCTCACTGCAATGTCTACTAGCAAGACACCACTCAAAACACTGACCAGCCAGAGGGCCAAAGGATCACACGCTCGCACGTGCACACAGAGAGAGAGAGAAAAAGAACGAAAGAGAGCGAGAGAGAGAGAGAGAGAGAGAGAGAGAGAGAGAGAGAGAGAGAGAGAGAGAGAGAGAAGAGAGAGAGAGAGAGAGAGAGAGAGAGAGAGAGAGAGAGAGAGAGAAGAGAGAGAGAGAGAGAGAGAGAGAGAGAGAGAGA
This sequence comes from Salvelinus sp. IW2-2015, assembly GCF_002910315.2. Taxonomy (NCBI): domain Eukaryota; kingdom Metazoa; phylum Chordata; class Actinopteri; order Salmoniformes; family Salmonidae; genus Salvelinus; species Salvelinus sp. IW2-2015. The sequence goes on from NC_036843.1 coordinate 24,046,025, forward strand.
GAGAAAGGGGCAGAGTAAGGTTAGAAGGGCTGGAGGCCATACAGCAAATTAATCCACTACCACCAATCAGTGGTGATTATAGGACGGGATAGGAGGAATAGGTTCCATTTGGGACACAGCCTATCTTCATCTCCTTGTGCCAATGCTAGTTAGTGAGACCAGACTGGACTACAGACCTGACTACAGACAGACGGTACAGAGATCCAGACAGAAACAACCACCCTCAGGTCAGGACCAGGGAGAGACATAGAGAGTTCTAAAAACAGAACCATATTGTTGTGATCTGAGCTGAGCACCTGGGCCTCTCTGCTGCCTCCTCTCCTAACTCAGTGTTCCATCTTAACTGTCTGCTACTGGTAGCGGTGCAGTAGAGGTGCCAAAGACCCTGCCTGGTCTGTACCCTACCCAGAGACCTGCAGAGGAGAACTCTTTGTCCACTACTATGCTCTGTTTGTCTCTCTGTGTTAGAAAGCTCATGGGGTAAGAAAGCTTTTGTTGACGCGAGTATGTGTGTGATCTTACATATTTCCCGCTCTCTGTCTCTGTCTCGTGTGTGTATGTGTGTGTGTGTGTGTGTGTGTGTGTGTGTGTGTGTGTGTGTGTGGTGTGGTGTGGGTGTGTGTGTGTGTGTGTGTGGTGTGTGTGTGTGTGTGTGTGTGTGTGTGTGTGTGTTGTGTGTGTGTGTGTGTGTGTGTGTGTGTGTGCGTGAAAAACATTGTATCATTGTAAAATCTTCAAGAATTGCATTTCAAAAAAAGCAGAAAAAGAAAAAAAAATTATAAACAAAATTGGTTATTTATTTTATTCAACAAAGGGAGACAAATCCGTAAAAAGCCTTCTTACTTTAAGATGATACCCCACTCAAGTTCTTACTTTAAGATGATACCCCTCTCAAACTCTTACTATAAGATGATACCCCWCTCAAYCTCTTACTATAAGATGATACCCCACTCAAGCTCTTACTATAAGATGATACCCCACTCAAACTCTTACTTTAAGATGATACCCCACTCAAACTCTTACTTTAACATGATACCTCTCTCAAGCTCTTACTATAAGACGATACCCCTCTCAAGTCCACGGCCACTTCTAGCCTCTGGAAATTGAAAGATATTTTCAACAGTGATTTACAAATAATTTGAGTGCTAGCTAATTATCTTTAATATCCACTGATGAAAGAATGGAATTAGCCCCATATTTTCTCCAAACATTCCGTTTTCTTCTTAATTGTGTAAGCCTTGTCCTTAATCCCACGTTGAGCTATATGGCCTAGCAGTACTAACCCTACTAAAACACCCAGCACTGAGGCTAACTGAGGCTCCTGGTGCTGCCAGCTGCTCTCCTCTCCCTTCCTCTACGCTCCCTTCTTRTCCTCTCCCTTCCTCTTCTTGACGTCTCCTCTCCACTCCACTCCACTCTGAGGCCATGGAGCCTCAGTGCTGGGGCGTGGCCTGCGTACGATAAGCGAGCTCAGATCAACGTGCCTTTTTTTGAGCCGCAGGGTGCAGCAATGCAGCATGCCAGCGAGAGGGGTTATTCGGGAGCCTGAAAATCAATCCAGTATTGCAGTTAAGATATGTAACAATGACAATCATAAGCAGTAACTGGAGTGCAGCGCTATGGTACGATTGGCTTAGAAAACCCTCTCCTGCAAATAACCTACTGTACATTCTTAGGGGAGTTTATAATATACATAATTTAATATTCCTGAAAATATATAAACATTTCCCATAGCTCTAAATGGTCAATGTTTTGGCCTCTAGCTCACTGAACGATATTAAGCGCCTCAGTCTCTCCTAGGTTTTAGGGGGTCAAGTTACGCATTTCCCCCTCTTACTCAAAACCACAGTCAGAGACGGCGAAGCCTTTCACTGAAAGGAATCTGTCAAATTGAGTTACAGAGTTTGTTTTTAAATAATTCAAATAATCAGTGTGATGTATTATAATCAGTAAGACAAATGTTGTTCCTGACATGAAAAAGCATCAGAAACTACAGTGTTGGGGATATGTATTTATTTACTCCTGTTTAGTGAATGGACATTTGCCTTATCCTATCAATCAACTGTTTCCTTCTAATGGGTGGAATTCACTCACCATATTTACTTGATAAAGTCACTTCATGCTTAAAATAAACAATGATGGCAAGCATAACTGTCGTAATAAACAATGCATGGTAATGCTTAAAACCGTTAGTCAACCCATACTACGACCTATCAAATTACAGCACTCCTACTATGCTGTTATTGGCACTAAATTCGGTAAATAATTTTTGTGTCACAGCCACATGTTTATAATGCTGTGGTACTCTGTGGTGAATGTAAAGTAGTATAATGGGGAATGTATATGGTTTTTCAGTAAGGAAGAAAGACTGAAAATAGAATGTCCTATTTTATTACTTTATTACCATATGTATCTTGTATTGTACTTTTCACCTTGTGTACTGTATACTGTAAATGTCCTCAGTTCTTGAGGTGGCAGGTAGCCTAGTGGTTAGAGCGTTCGGCCAGTAACCAAAAGGATGCTGGATTGAATCCCTGAGCTGACAAGGTAAAAATCTGTCYTTCTGCCCCTGATCAAGGCAGTTAACCCACTGTTCCCCGGTAGGCCGTCATTGTAAATAAGAATTTGTTCTAAACTGACTTGCCTAGTTAACTAAAGGTTACATTTAAAAAAAATGACAGCTAAAGGCTCCCCCTTTTCCACTAACATGGTCATAATTCTATCTTGACATATTCCTACAGAGTATATCTGCATCCCAAATGGCTCCCTATCTCCTATATAGTGCACTACTTTTGACCAGATAGGGAATAGGGTGTCAATTGGGACCGTAGTGTAGTTCCCCACGGGTCAGCTGCTGTAGTGTTCTCTGCACCTGCAGCAGCCGCAGGGATCATCTCTATGGGCTGGAATACACATCCAGTCAGACCTCTATCCTACAGTGATCTGCAAGGGGAACAAGAACCAGGGAGGTATGTGTGTGACTAATTGGCCTGTAACTTGCCACAGAGAGAATAGCCATTGGCAGCCCCCAGGCCCCAGTAACAATTTCTAGAGGAAAAAAGTTTGAACTCGAATTCGGTTTAATTTCCTCTGCACTGAAAGGGAAGGAAGATTAATGAAATATCCCCAAATCCATCCTGTTTCATTTCTATTAAATCAGCAGTGAAATTCAACCACCCGGCCCAGCCAGGCTGAGGCGAAGGAGGGGGACTTGAGGATAATGTTTTGGGCATTTAGCTAAAGAGACCTCATCTAGTACATTATGGCGGCAGGTGAAGTGATGCTATATTGAAAATTTAATTGTTGCTGAAGTCAGCATCTCACGTTGCATTTCTGTTTCAACCAGAAATAAATGAGTTCACGTTATTCAATATAGCGAGTTACTAACACAGCTCGAAGTAAAAGAGACATATTCCATGAAACTCTGGGTTCTAAACATAGGGGGTTGGGGTTCATTATGTTTTTCCTACAGTATTGTCAGACTGTTTTTCCTACAGTATTATCATACTGTTCTTCCTTCTGTATTGTCTAACTGTTTTTCCTACAGTATTGTCTAACTGTTTTTCCTACAYTATTATCATACTGTTCTTCCTTCTGTATTGTCTAACTGTTTTTCCTACAGTATTGTCTAACTGTTTTTCCTACAGTATTGTCAGACTGTTCTTCCTACTGTATTGTCTAACTGTTCTTCCTACATTATTGTCAGACTGTTCTTTCCTACAGTATTGTCAGACTGTTCTTCCTACCAGTATTGTCAGATCTGTTCCTTCTATGTATTGGTCTAACTGTTTTTCCTACATTATTGTCAGACTGTTCTTGCCCTAGCAGTATTGTTCAGACTGTTCTTGATCCTACAGTATTGTCAGGACTGTTCTTCCTACTGTATTGTCTAACTGTTTTTCCTACTTATGTCAGACTGTTTTTCCTACTGTATTAGTCAGACGTTTTCCTACAGTATTGTTAAGACTGTTTTCCTACTGTATTGTCAGAGCTGTTTTTCCTAGCAGTATTGTTAGACTGTTTTCTCTACAGTATTGGTTTAGACTGTTCTTACCTAAGTATTGTTAGACTGTTTTCGCCTTCAAGTATTGTCTAACTGTTCTCTGTCAGCCCTGAGCCAGAGATCTTCTATGTCCTATTTGGTTTGGTCAGGGTGTGATTTTGGGGTGGGTATCCTATGTTCTAATTATTGATTTCTTATGTTTTGGCCGGGTGCGGTTCTCATCAGGGACAGCTGTCCTATCGTTGTCTCTGATTGAGAACCATATTAGGTAGCCCTTTTTCCCACCTGTCTGGTTGGGAAGTTGACTTTGTTGTGGCACATAGCCCTAAAGCTTCACGGTTTGGTTTTGTATGTTTATTGTTTTGTCGGCGTCGTTTCTAATAAAGAGAAAATGTACGCGCACCATGCTGCACTTGGTCCACTTCAGTCAACGGCGTGACATCTTCCACAGTATTATCAGACTGCGCTGCCTACAGTATTGTTTAGTGTTCTTCTACAGTATTGTCTAACTGTTCTTCCTACAATATTGTCAGATTGTTCTTCCCTACTCTATTGTCTAACTGTTTTTCGTACAGTATGCAGACTGTTTTTCCTACTCTATTGTCTAACTTTTTTCGTACAGTATTGTCAGAACTGTTTTTCCTACAGTATGTCAGACTGTTCTTCCTACTCTATTGTCAACTGTTTTCTCCTACTGTATTTGTCTAACTGTTTTTCCTACAGTATTGTTTAAGTGTTTTCCTACAAGTATTGTCCTAACTGTTCTTCGCTACTGTATGTCTAACTGTTCTTCCTACAATATTGTCAGACTGTTCTTCCTACTGTATTGTCTAACTGTTTTCCTACAGTATTGTCAGACTGTTCTTCCTACTGTATTGTCAGACTGTTTTTCCTACAGTATGTCTAACTGTTTATCCTACTTATTGTCCAACTGTTTTTTCCTACTGTATTGTCAACTGTGTTTTTCCTACTGTTTGTCTAACTGTTTTTCCTACTGTATTGTCTAACTGTTCTCCTATGTATGTTTAACTGTTCTTCCTCTGTATTTTACTTTTCTCCACAGTATTGCAGATCTATTTTCCTACGTATTGTCTAACTGTTTTTCCTAACAGTATTGTCTAACTGTTTTCCTACAGTATTGTCTAACTGTTTTTCCTACGTATTGTCTAACTGTTTTTCCTACAGTATTGTCTAACTGTTTTCCTACTGTATGTCTAACTGTTTTTCCCTACGTATTGTCTAACTGTTTTCTACTGTATTGTTTAACTGTTCTTCCTACTGTATTGTTTAACTGTTCTTCCTACAGTATGGTAGACTGTTCTTCCTTTAATGTATTGTCAGACTGTTCTTCCTACTGTATTGTCTAACTGTTTTTCCTACAGTATTGTCAGCTATTCTTCCTACTGTATTGTCTAACTGTTTTTTTCCTACATTGTTAACTGTTTTCCTACAGTATTGTCTAACTGTTTTTTCCTACGTATTGTCTAACTGTTTTTTTCCTACTGTATTGTCTAACTTTTTTCCTAACTGTATTGTCTAACTGTTTTCTACTGTATTGTCTAACTGTTTTTTCTACTGTATTGTCTAACTGTTTTCCTACTGTTTCTACTGTTCTCTACTGTATGTTTAACTGTTCTTCCTACTGTATTGTTTAACTGTTCTTCCTACAGTATTGTCAGACTGTTCTTCCTAACTGTATTGCTTAAGCTGTTTTCCTACTGTAATTGTCAGACAAGTAGATAAATGTATTAAAATCTAGACTTAGGTACTGTTGACGTTTAATAGCTAATACAGATTTCACCCTTTGGATTAAGATAACAGAGACATAGCACAAACGAGAGCAAGGCTACTATTATTAGTTCATGAAATAGTTTGGCTTGAGCCAACAGCTAGTCAGTATAACCCAAGAGCAAGCCTACTATTATTAGTCTATGAAATAGTTTGGCATGAGCCAACAGTTATAACCCAAGCAGCAATAGAGACCAATGATAATCCTGGTCCCCCTGGAAAACCATTCAGGGCCCTCTATGGACCTAATCTCCATGTTCCCTAATCTCGAATCTAATCTCCTATCAATTAGAAAAGGCCAAAGAGCCTGGGTAATTAATCTGACAATGGAAAGACCTGGGGAACAAACTGCTTAAAGCACTAAACCTATTTGGACTATTCGTCTACAGCTGGAGAAGGGGGGGGGGGGGTTGTTGAGAAGGGTTGGAGGCTGCATAGGCCTGCTGTGAAGGTGTGGAGAAGGGGGGGTTGTTGAGAAGGTGGGAGGCTGTATAGGCCTGCTGTGAAGGTGTGGAGAAGGATAACTGATCCTAAGGGTGTGATGACAGTGTAACACAAGTGGCCAGTGAGAGAGAGTGAGGCCAAAGATTTGTGGTTAGGCCGTCGCTATCCGCCCTCCGACCATAATCGTTGGACATACATAGACCTCTCTTTCTCACCGCTTGTCACAAATAATCAAAGCTACTCTTAACATCCTGGCTGTGTTTGAACCAAGGGAGATGTTTTAAAACAGGGGAGTCTGCACTCAGTATACTGCGCCATGTCAACAGGGCTGAAGACGGACGGGTGGCTTTGGGAAATGTGGCTGTTAAYAAACTGTAAATCTCCGTAGCTGCACCCCCACTCCCCAGGCTGGCTCCTTTACGGACGGAGTGACAGGTGGTGTACTCCAGTTTGATGATGATTGTTTTCAATGCCCCACACCCCCTCTCACACTCCCCCCATCTCTGCAGTCTGTCATTTGGAACAATAATAAACAAGCGGAGACGAGAGCAAAAAACCTGCTGAAATCTATTACCGGGAACAGTGTGGTTATGGTGGGGAAAGAGAGGAGAGCAAAGGGGAACGTTATATTCTCCCCCGCTCTCCAACTACAAACATCAGTGTAATTTCCAATGCCATGCTGATTCAGGCCAGGCTTGCCACACACTTTCCTGTTATCTGATCTTAACGGGTGGTCTCTGCTCTCCCCCCTTTACCTCAGACTCGCAGATCTGGATATCTTCTCCACACCACACTCGGTTTGGCGATTTCAACTGTACCACGAAGAACTATTGGAACTATTTTGAAAGGGAAAGGGAATATGTGCGGTTATGGCCCGGAGGATTCAATATTCCCCCTTTAAAATGTAGCTAACTGTTCTCTCTTTTTTGCTTGATTGGRAGACTAATACACTTTCTTTACAGGATAGGCCTATTGGGAAAAAATATGTCCTCAAGCTGTCCGACCAGCACATATGAAATCTTATACCAAACGCATAGGAGGGCCTAGTAATGAAATTAACCAAAAAGCTAAGAAGAAAAAAACGCATTACTTAGTCCTGAACCCTAAATGGTTTTGACACGTTTTTTCACCACATTACAATACTAAATCAAAGAGGTGAATGTGATCTTGGGTGCAGGAAGCTAAGCTTCGCCGTGCAGTGAACCCAGGTGGCCCTAATACATGTGTTTCTATGACACAGGCATAAATGTACATGCTTATGAACAACACCCCCATTTGTCTTTCAGTACCTGACACACAGACTAGCCACACTGATGAAAGCTGTCCACTCCACCAGCCGCCATGGTCCATATGAAAGTAATTACAGGAGTAGTATGACAGGCCTGCTTTTGAAGAGAGAAGAAAGAAATGGTAATACATAATCAATAGAGTCTTTGGGTAATTGAAAAGCATTTTATAAACCTGTGTATGTCTCAGGGAGAGCTGGAATATGCAAGAAAAACAKATTTCTAATTCACACATGCATATTAATACACACTTGTATGTGTGTGAAATAGGACAAATATAAGCACCCACCAAAGTATTATATTATGAATAGAAAATATAAACTTTTATAGTCTTRCCCTTTGATCACTCTGTTATGATCTTATTCATCTGTTTTATTGMATCAGTTTGATGGAATTCATTATTTTGATATTTTGTGCATGAAAAAATTATGTGTATAAATGTATGGTTTTAACGTAAGAATAGTGTTATTGGAATATTTGATTGTTTGAGGAAAATGTATGAATTATGAATATAGTTTTTTATTAAAATCTGGCTCAATAACTGGATTGGTTATTTTTCTCTTTCCAGATGACATACCAGTGTCATCTGGAAAGAGCATGGTAACAACAGACCCCGTAATTGAACTGAAAAATACTTTTTAAAAAAGAGAGAAAACGGACAAGAAAAAATGGCTTTACAATGGCAGGTCATTTTAACACATCCATACGTCAAAACAACCCGTAGAAAACTTCTAATCCCTCTTGGATGTTTGGAGAACCTTTTTCCCCTCAGACAAATCAAAAGTATAAGGTGTGCATCACATCACACTCTATCCGTTATACAGGGGTTTCATGTAATAGCTGCATGACTCAAATGCATTTCAGCTTTTGTCTCATATCACAGACTCACGGTACAAACGTAATAATTTAATAACAGCTTGTCAGTGATAAATAACATACAAACTTTCCAAATCAATTCATTCATTTGCTCTATACCTCATGAATACAGTTGTCTGTCAAAACATGCAATCCTCTATTTTGTGAATGTTATTCTTGGCTCGGCCTCACTCAGATGAGATTCTACCGATAGAGAGAAAGAGAAGATGTATTGGAGATAAAACATTTAATGGGGTTCCTCCTGCCATAAAGCTTCATTTCTTTCATACTCATTCATTACATGTGTTCCTGGTTACTGCATTGCTGCAATTTGCAGCGGCTGTTATTATTCTGTGCCACAGAACCTTTKATTTGGTTTAGAATAAATTCTACAAGCATTTCCTGAAGCATTAGGCCCTRATTTTGTCAATAATTATTTGATTTTGAGAATGAAGAAATTAATTGTTTGTCTGGGTAGTGGGTACCATTTAATAATCATGAAATTGGATACTTAAAATTATCTCAGTGTTACATTTTATAGGAATAGTACGATGACAGGGAAAAAGTCCAAATAGAGCACACACTGAGTGGTGAAAAGATAAATACTATATTATAGTATGCTATATACTGTATACTACAGTATTATATAAGATACTATTTTGGTACTATATAAGTACAATATACAATTTATAGATTAAGCTCTAACGTGATGGTACTGGATAACACTATGTGGATTCCATATAACTTAATTTGTCTTCTTGCAAAACCTAAACAGGAGAAAATAAGGGTGACTGGCTCAAAACAAAAGAGGCTGATTAAGATACATTTAGTATTTCCAAAATATGCCAATGGTTAAAATCAAGACCTGTGAAACAAATGAAGGCCTATCAGATTTTCCAGCTCAGCTTGATCCTTTCCATTTCCACCTCAGAATCCAAAGCTGGATCCCAAACTACAGCTGCACAGAGAGAGTGACCTCACCTTACTACAGAGGATGTGTCCCAAATGACACCCTATTCCCTATGTAGTGCACATAGGACCCAGGTCAAAAGTAGTACCCTGCATAGGGAAAAGGGTGCCATTTGGGACGCAYRCAGGGACTCGTTCCCTTGTTGTTCTCATCAGTGCGATATGTCCTGGGCCACATTACAACCTGATAAAGGCAAATCTATCGTCATAATGCCTTCATATCTGTTACCATCTCTGTGTACGCCGAGAATTCCTGTCAGACGTCAGAGTAAACCAAGCTTGAAATTCAGACCTGATTGCGTGGCAGAGTGCCTGACGGCTGCAATTCGCCACACTGTTGAGTTGATGGTAGACTGAACGGACAATACTGTCCGTCACTCCCTCCCTCCCGCTAAACACAGGATACATGATTTAGACTCTTTATCTATACTGTGCACATCCCAAACCCTATTCCCTACATACTGACCTACTTTTATATATAGGAGCCATTTGAGATGCAGGCTCTGGTTTAGACCTGATGGGTCTTTCTTTCACTTGTGAATTCAGAAGGAGGGATGTTTTGAGAAAACAATGGGCCTATAATGCATGCTGTCCTGGCCCATCCCTGGGATCTGTCCCTAATGGATGCTGCCTGGCCATCCCTGGGATCTTCCGCTAGTCCCTACATGATGCTGTCCTGGCCCATCCCTGGGAACTGTCCCTAATGGATGCTGTCCTGTCCCATCCCTGGGAACTGTCCCTAATGAGAGCCCTCTCCTGGCCCTCCCTGGGATCTGTCCATAATGATGCTATCCTGTCCCATCCCTGGGATCTGGCCCTAATGGATGCTATCCTGTCCCTCCCTGGGATCTGTCCCTAATGCATGCTGTCCTGGCCCATCCTGGGAACTGTCCCTAAGGATGCCGTCCTGGCCCATCCCTGGGATTGTCCTAATGGATGCTGTCCTGGCCCATCCCTGGGATCTTTCCCTAATGGATGCTATCCTGTCCCATCCCTGGGACCTGTCCCTAATGGATGCTCCTGTCCATCCCTGGGAAATGTCCTAATGGATGCTGTCCTGGGCCCATCCCTGGGAACTGTCCCTAATGGACATGCCGTCCTGGCCATCCTGGGATCGTTCCTCCTAATGGATGCTGTCTGGCCCACCCCTGGGATCTGTCCCTAATGGATGCTATCCTGTCCTCCCTGGGATCTGTCCCTAATGGATGCTGTCCTGTCCCATCCCTGGGAACTGTCCCTAATGGATGCCGTCCTGGCCATCCCTGGAATCTGTCCCTAATGGATGCCGTCCTGGCCCATCTGGATCTGTCCCTAATGGATGCCGTCCTGGCCCATCCTTGGATCTGTCCTAATGGATGCCATCCGGGCCCATCCCTGGGACTGTCCTAATGGATGCCTCCTGGCCCATCCTGGAGATCTGTCCCTAATGGATGCTGTCCTGGCCCATCCCTGGGAATGTCCCTAATGGATGCTGTCCTGGCCCATCCCTGGGAACTGTCCCTAATGGATGCTGTCTTGGCCCATCCCTGGAACTGTCCCTAATGGTGATTCCCTGGCCATCCTGGGATCTGTCCTAATGGGTGCTGTCTGGCCCATCCCTGGGAATGTCCCTAATGGATGCTGTCCTGGCCCATCCTGGGAACTGTCCCTAATGCATGCTGTCCTGGCCCATCCCTGGGATCTGTCCCTAATGGATGCCGTCCTGGCCCTCCTGGGATGTGTCTAATGGATGCCGTCCTGGCCCATCCTGGGAACTGTCCCTAATGGATGCGTCCTGGCCATCCTGGATCTGTCCCTAATGGCATGCTGTCCTGGCCCATCCCTGGGATCTGTCCCTAATGGATGCCGTCCTGGCCCATCCCTGGGATTTGTCTACTAATGGATGCCGTCCTGCCCATCCCTGGGATGTCCCTAATGCGATGCCGGCCGCCCATCCCTGGGACTGTCCTAATGGTGCCGTCCTGGCCCATCCCTGGGATCTTTCCTAATGGATGCCTCCTGGCCCATCCCTGGGATCTGTCCCTAATGGATGCCGTCCTGGCCCATCCCTGGGAACTGTCCCTAATGGATGCCGTCCGGCCATCCTTGGGATCTGTCCCTAATGGATGCCGTCCTGGCCCATCCTTGGGATCTGTCCCTAATGGATGCCGTCCTGGCCCATCCCTGGGATCTGTCCCTAATGGATGCCGTCCTGGCCCATCCTTGGGATCTGTCCTAATGGATGCCGTCCTGCCCATCCCTGGGATCCCTAATGGATGCCGTCCTGGCCCATCCTGGGACTGTCCCTAATGGATGAATCTGGCCCATCCCTGGATCTGACCTAATGGATCCGTCTGGCCCATCCTTGGGATCTGTCCTAATGGATGCCGTCCTGGCCATCCCTGGAACTGTCCCTAATGGATGCCGTCCTGGCCCATCCCTGGAACTGTCTAATGGATGCCGTCCTGCCCATCCTTGGGATCTGTCCTAATGGATGCCGTCTGGCCCATCCCTGGACTGTCCCTAATGGATGCCGTCCTGGCCATCCCGGGGATCTGTCCCTAATGGATGATATCCTGGCCCATCCGGATCTTCCCTATGGCTGCGTCCTGGCCATCCTGGGATCTGTCCCTAATGGATGCCGTCCTGGCCATCCTGGGAACTGTCCTAAATGATGCCGTCTGGCCCATCCCCTGGAACTGTGCCTAATGGATGATTCCTGGGCCATCCCTGGGATCTGTCCCTAATGGATGCTGTTCTGGCCCATCCCTGGATCTGTCCCTAATGGATGCTATCCTGGCCCATCCTGGGATCTGTCCCTAATGGATAAGGCCTGTCCTGGCCATGTCCGTCGGGCATCTGGGATTCCCTAAGGATGCGTCCTTTGGCATCCTGGGAAACTGTCCCTAATGGATGCCGTCCTGGCCCATCCCTGGGAACTGTCCCMAATGGATGCCGTGCTGGCCCATCCCTGGGATCTGTCCCTAATGGATGCCGTCCAGGCCCATCCCTGGGATCTGTCCCTAATGGATGCTGGCTTGTCCTGGCCCATCCCTGGGATCTGTCCCTAATGGCACCCTATTCCCTATATAGCCTGGACTCAGGTCTAAAGTGGCTCTGGTCTCCACCCCATCCCACCCAAACCTTCCAGAGAGGGCTTGACTAGAGATTTGACAGATTTTATTATAGTGTCATSCATCTTCAAGATGCCCAGCCCACATGGGCTTATAAGACACTGTATTTGCTGTATCCAAATAAAATGATCATACTTATTATCATACTTATACTGTATGTGCACACACATACACACTGTACAATACCATTGTAGAATAAAAGTGACAACCATCAAAACTAGTAACCAGAAAAGTGATCAATAAGTTTAAATATATTTTACATTTTACATTTTTCAAAGTAACCAGCTTTGCACACTCTTGGCATTCTTTCAACCAGCTTCATAGTTTTGATGTCTTCACTATTATTCTACAATGTAGAAATAGTCAAAATAAAGAAAACCCKATGAATGAGTAGGTGTGTCCAAACTGTTGACTGGTACTGTACATGTAACTTCCAAAATAAACGAAACACTTGAGGAAATGAGGGATACGAAGTATATTGAAAGCAGGTGCTTCCACACAGGTGTAGTTCCTGAGTTAATTATGCAATTAACATCCCATCATGTATACAAATTCCCAGTTGCCCATTATTCTGGTTACCATGGCTAGAAGAAGAGATCTCAGTGACTTTGAAAGAGGGGTCTCAAAGGAGCATAGGGGGTTTAAAGTGGGTGTSTCTCAGTCACCAGATCTCAACCCAATTGAACACTTKTMGGAGATTCTGGAACGGCGCCTGAGACAGAGTTTTCCACCGCCATCATTAAAACACCAAATTATGGAATTTCTCCTAGAAGAATGATGTCGCATCCCTCGAATAGAGTCCCAAATACTTGTAGAATCCATGCCAAGCTGTCTGGCTCGTGGTGGCCCAACGCCCTATTAAGACATGGTGTTGATGTTTCCTTTATTTTGYCAGTTACTTGTGCATTCCTACTGAAATGAAAGCAATTGAAAAACAAAGCAAAAAACATTTCAATTATACAACTTATCTTGTCGCTTTGGAGATGAAATGTGCAACTAGAAACACTCTGAATAGCCAATCAGGTTTCCAGTGACACTAGTAGCTGGAGAGGTTTAGTGAAGGCTCTGGAACAGACAGACAGACAGCTTTCCTGAAGAATAAAGTTGAGTTTCCATCCCACCTAACATGTGGTGCCCTCTCCAGGCGAGAGCCCACTCCACACCTCTATGTGTCCTATTAAAGCAATCTGCCAGGATCCTATTCATACGCTCCTTACAGTCGGAAAATATGCGATATGACGGGGCCGACAAAAGCTGTGTTTGTGGTGCACATCATGTTACTGAATGTAATTCTTTGATATGAGCTGCCAAACATCCCAGACTGGCTTAATACTTTATATCAAATCCCTCTAAAAGCGGATCATTTCCAGTGATTGCTCACACTTGCGGCCTACTTACAAACACATTGACAACCAAGCCATGGCACGCGTCCACAGCACACATTCTCTCTCTGTCTGGTTCGCAGTGTTTCCTTGTGTTGCCAGCGTATTTATTTTTCACATTTTAAGTGTAGGAAAAAAGAGCCATTCTCAAACCATGTGTAAAGTAAATATGGATGTTTTTTTCACACTGTCCCGAACGGCGCAGAGTGGGAAAGAACACTTTTAGTTTACACATATTCCATTCAGTCAGATTTGAGAAAGTGCAGACATTTTATATCATAGATTTAAAAAGATCAGACTACACCAAAGTAAGCAGTCATATTTTAGTAAAATATACCAAATCCTGATGACCACGTTTGATCTAAAATGGCAAAGACCAATRGTAAAATAGTGAGTCAAAATCCATTGATTCCTTTAAGAAATGTAACATATGCATAGTCAAACCAACCCACAAAGCTTTCCTTCTCTCCCAAAGTGCCAAACAAAGGCTATCAGACCTGTTTATATTTGGACATATTTCAGTACCATATGTAATGTACCGTATACTGAACAAAAATATAAACGCGACAACTTCAACAATTTTACTATGTTACAGTTTATGTAAGGAAATCAGTCAATGGAAATAAATMTGGCCCTATTCTATGGATTTCACATGACTGGGCGTCAGGCACACCCACTGGGGAGCCAGGCCCAGACAATCAGAATTCGTTTTTCCACACAAAAGGGCTTTATTGCAGACAGAAATATTCCTCAGTTTCATCAGCTGTCTGGGTGGCTGATCTCAGACAATCCATCAGGGGAAGACGCCGGATGTGGAGGTCCTGGGCTGGCGTGGTTACACGTGGTCTGCGGTTGTGAGGCCGGTTGGACGTACTACCAAATTCTCTAAAATTATGTTGTAGGCGGCTTATGGTAGAGATATTATCATTCAATTATCTGGCAACAACTCTGTTGGACATTCCTGCAGCCAGCATGCCAATTGCACACTCCCTCAAAATTTGTAACATCTGTGGCATTGTGTTGTGTGACAAAACTGCACATTTTAAAATGGCCTTTTATTGTCCCCAGCACAAGGTGTACCTTTGTAATGATCATGCTGTTTAATCAGATTCTTGATATGTCACACCTGTCAGGTGGATGGATTAAAATGCTCACTAACCTGGATGTAAACAAATCTGTGCGGAAAACTTGTGCATATGCAACATTTCTGGGATCTTTTATTTCAGCTCATGAAACATGGGACCAACACTTTACATGTTGCGTTTAGATTTTTTCAGTACAGTATACATCAGAGGTAATCCTGGTAGCATTACCAAAGGGCTTGTGTATGTGTATGTGTGTGTGTGTGTGTGTGTGTATGTAGTAGGTCGAAGCTCAAGTGGAGACGGGTCACTATAGACTTCCACCAACCAAATGCCCTGGCGCCCTCCCAGAGGAACCCCCCTGGAAAAGACAAGAGAGAACCCAACTTTAGCCTCCGGCCCAGCCTCTTCTCATGTCTACAGTCGGGCCGGGGGAAACTAGAGGGCTATGTCCCAAGCGACACCCTGGTCGAAAGCAGTGCACTACAGGGTGGATAGGGGAATAGGGTGCCATTTGGGACGTTCACAGAGCCTGTCGARAGTTACATTACACCAGAGAAATACTAAGTTGCCGGCCGGGAACCTTTGATTCAGAGTTCAAGTGGTGTGGGTTCATGTTGGTCCGCAGAGGGACTGACTGAAGATGGGGCTAGCGCTAGCTAACAGGAGATTACGCAAAGAGCTCCACCCTCCGCTCTCTGGTCATCTTCCCACTTACTCAGGGAGGGATTAATGTGTGTTTGTTCACTATTATGCTAATTACCAACCCATACAACAGGCCCCTGTCTTTCCATGTGACACCAGTACCCCTGTTTTCATCCGCCTAATAGCCTTAGCTAATTGCTAAAGATTTGTACGCTAATGAACGCGTGATTAATTAAATAAATTCTGCCTGAGCATGGTGATGGGTGGGTAAAGATGTCCAGGGGCTAGCTCAAGGTTAAAAAASTCACTGGCAGTCAGGCTTGCTACTCCAACTCCTTCCCATTACATCATTAGAAGGCCAGCCTGCCATACCCTCTACTCACGCTGAGCAGGGAGGTCATGACAGCTTCCAGAGGGTTTGTTTTCATATCAGTCATCCTTTTGTTTTTTGTTTTTTAATTCTGAGTATCCTTACAGTTTTACATCTTTCTAAACTCAATTTTTTTCGCTTCTTGAATTGAGAGGTAGACAATCTGTATAATCGCTCAGTTTAAATGTGACTGTAGTTTTTTTAATAGAAGCGGTTAAACTGCTGTTTAGGATGCTTTGTTTGCACTGCAGGTCTTAATTAACAATACACCAGCATGTTCTATAGGACTCCTGGCTGTCAAGGTTTAAGAGCTCCTAGGGGTTAAATCTGTCATTTTACTTTAGTTTTATAAGAGAAGCCTCGGGGGAGCTTGACACTTCAGTCCAGCCAACACACAACTCCCCAAGAAATGGGAGACTTTGGTTTTCTGGACTCCGGAGACATAATTTCCAGAGGACAACCTTCCTCTTTCCTTGATAACTCTTCCCCCAGGGACGTTGGTAGTTAAATGGTAGATACAGTACAGATGGATTCCAAGACCTTATGAGAACATAGATATCACAACCTGCCTCCGGGAATACTCCAGTAACCTCTCAGACTGGAGCCGTCTTGATGACTTAGGATGTGAAACTGATAAGATACTGTGACGGGAAAATATATGCCTACCATTTGTAATAGTGAAACATCATCAGGAGGGGGGGAATAAAATGTAGACCCTTCTCTATCATAAACCAGTTATTCTGCCTCTTAATCAGACGCCATTTTAAAGATTCTACTGGGACTTTTTTTGTCAATACATCAGCTTCATGCAATAAATTCTACCTACGTGCGACGCAGCTAGAGTAGTGGGGGGAAAAAGCATAAATGTTGGACCGTGTTTTATGAAGTTCAAGTTCAGTAAGAGTGCAGGATAAACTGGGGGCCCAGCACAGTCTGGGTTTCATCTGATTTGCGGTGGCAATAAAATAAAACAAAACGTAAAGATCCCGGGCCCACATGCCGGTCGTCTCAGATGTGTTTTGGATTGAAAATAGGATTAATGTGCTAAAGTGTGATTAGAATGGTTAAACACGATTAATTGGAACGGACTCCTATCGTCAGGGGAAGCTGGGGGCCCCGTTTTCTGGAAACACTCCAGCTCCACCAACCAAGTGAACAAAGCACACCAACTGTCCAGGATTTTCCATGTCTCCCTCCGCCTGTGTGTGTGTGCCTTTTCCCCCTTTCCTTTTGCATTTTCTCATAGCCAGCTTGTCTCAGAGCAGATTAAGTACAGCTGAGAATGTTGGTCTAGGCCTGCAGCGCGCCATCCTCTGGGAAAAGGCAGGAACCGCGAGCCTGGACTTGGCTGGGCCTGTCAGTTGAAAACTGCCATGCACCCAGGGCAGAGGTCCAGGTGGATCGTCTGGGGAGAGGGGAGTAATTTGGGGTTATTTAAAATGATCTATTAAACCCTGAACTTTAATCAGGGTTGCTACTATACTGACAGCCATGATTTACTTACAAATCAGTAGGATAGGGATGGGAGGGGATGGAGAGAGGCTCAGAATAGAACACTTGATTTGAATAATTTTTGGGGCTAGGGTGGGGTGGGGTCGGGCAGGGCATTAAGAYGGTGGCGGACGAGACTGGTGGTATTGGCATAGTCAACATTCCTTTCCAATAGACCCGCCTGATCATCACCACTTAAAACCTACTATTTAGCATTAGCCCTTAGCCTTGGTTAATAGAATAGGTAGAAGTAATCACCCCCAATCACTGATACAGGGTCAGACATTTTCCATCAACCAAATGGTTAAAGCTAGGAATGAAAAATGTGCAATCTGATCCTAGATCTGTGGTTAAGGGCAACTTCAGTTCTGCCTACTACATATAATACACTAGCCCCAGTGGAGGCTATAGGAACATGTGGAGTCAAATGTGGTTTCCATATGTTTGATACCGTTCCATTAATTCCATTCCAGCCATTACAATAAGCCCGTCCTCCTATAGCTCCTCCCACCAGCCTTTTCTGACTAACCCCCTACTCTATATTAATATATGCCCTATCGGCCCTGAATAAAAGTAGTGCACTATATAGGGAATAGGGGMTCATTTGTGACGCACTCGAGTAGGGGTACATCCCAATGGGCCCTGGTGGTCAAAAGRAGTGCACTATATAGGGAAAAGGGTGCCATATGAGGCAGATTCTAACCCACTCAGCATAGTGTAGTGCGTAAGTGGTGACCTTGGTAGTGTCACAGAGAGGGCCGGAGCACTCACTCAGGGAGCAGAACCACTTGTTTGAGTTATGTGTAAACACAGCTGCCCTCTGACAGGCACCCAAAGTCAAACTGGTTTACCGTGGTTCCTCGGAGTCATAAAGCAGGACCCAGTGCTCACAGGTCATTAGTGCAGGCTGTCTGTCAGTCTGCCCTGGGCCCTGTCAACGGGCTTGGGGCAACACAGAAGTGTGTGATGTAATCCACAGTATGCAAAGATATATAAATACTGAATGTGCTGGATAACATGAATGAAGAAAACAAGTACATGTGTGGATAATGAAGGAATGATTGAACAGAAATGAATTTACACAAATACATTTTTATATTAGCATTATTGATCGATCTGGGTAGATTATTGAGAACACATTATTTTACAATAAAGACCTGGCAAAAACATACATAAATTAGGCATAATTTAGTAGTTATCTCAGCTCAATCTCTGGTAACAGTGTTCAAATTACTATATGATTATAACGATATTTTAAGTACAATGTAACAAGGACTGTCATTTCTCATTCTTACACTGTACTTAGAGCAGTAAAAACAGTCTTAAAATAATTTTGTAAAAATGACTGGGTGTGTATAACGTTGCTCTTAGACAGACACACACACACACGCAGAGAAAGAGAGAAGCCTGGGCCTCTTTTTTACATTCCAGTGGATGGTTACAGTGCACCTTGAAAGGTCAGAGGTTGAGAAAAGACAAGATGACAAGTGTCCTATAAGTGTGCTGTCCTTAGCGGTTACGTAACCTATARCTGTGTCCCAAATGGCACCCTATTTCCTATATAGTYCACTACTTTTGACCAGGACTCAGTGCTCTGGTCAAAAGTAATACATTATATAGGGAACAGAGTGCCATTTGGGACACATCCAAAAGCCTTGACCCTCCTACACATTCATCTGCTGTAGTAAGGAACCTGCTCTAAGGACAGGAGGAAGATCCTGACTATGTCATGAAAGTATATGGTGTCTGGCAGCTAAGGCCAATAAACGGCTGTTGAACCCCGTAAAACCTTTATGAGTTCCTGCACCGCACGGATGGGGTGAAACAACAGGAGAATGGGAGGGAAACAACCAAGAACATGAACAAGGAGAAGGCACAGACAAACCTGAGAGGATTAGGCTTGAACAAAAGGGTCATACATTTACTGTCAGACTGATCGGCTGTGTCCTCAGTCTTCTCTGGGCTGTTTACTGTCAGACTGAAATAGGCTGTGTCCTCAGTCTTCTCTGGCTATTTACTGTCAGACTGAATAGGCTGTGTCCTCCAGTCTCTCTGGGCTATTTACTGCCAGACGAATAGGCTGTGTCCTCAGTCTTCTCTGGGCTATTTACTGTCAACTGAATCGGCTGTGTCCTCAGTCTTCTCTGGGCTATTTACTGTCAGCTGATAGGTCCTGTTCCTCATCTTTCTCTGGGCTATTTACTGTCAGACTTGAATAGGCTGTATCCTCATCTTCTCTGGGCTATTACTGTCAGACTGAATAGGCCTGTGTCCTCAGTCTTTCTCTGGGCTATTTACTGTCAGACTGAATAGGCTGTGTCCTCAGTCTTCTCGGGCTATTTACTGTCAGACTGAATAGGCTGTGTCCTCAGTCTTCTCTGGGCTATTTACTGTCAGACTGAATAGGCTGTGTCCTCAGTCTTCTCTGGGCTGTTACTGTCAGACTGAATAGGCTGTGTCCTCAGTCTCTCTCTGGGCTATTTACTGTCAGACTGAATAGGCTGTGTCCTCAGTCTTCTCTGGGCTATTTACTGTCAGACCTGAATAGGCTGTGTCCTCAGCTTCTCTGGGCTATTTACTGTCAGACTGAATAGGCTGTGTCCTCAGTCTTCTCTGGGCTATTTACTGTCAGACTGAATAGGCTGTGTCCTCAGTCTTCTCTGGGCTATTTGGTGGATGAGTGGAGATTGAAAAGTAGGGCCCACTGACCACACAGAGAAGCTGACAGACCCAACATGGGTTTTTAGAATGGCCTCTGACCCCTGATCTGAAAATAAGTGTTTCCATCAGTCTATAAGTCCATGTACGCATCCCTAATGACACCCTATAACGTGCAGAAGTGCAGTAGTGCACTATATAGGGAATAGGGCTCCATTTGGTAGGCATCACGTCAAGGATCTAACCAGTTACTCTTATGAACAGTCCAAGCGAAATACTAAAACCATCTAACTTGGCAAACAACTGTCTTGGTATAAATCATGGCTTCATGAGCGTGTTAGCTGAATTAACTAATTGAAAAGAAAATGAGAAACATGCGTACAGTACAAACAAACTGAACAATCTGTCAGATTTCCAACGCTGACACCCCTGGCTTCTCCCTCCAGCCCTAATCCTGCCGTCATCCCAAATGGCATCCTATCCTCTATTATAGTGTACTACTTTTTACCAGGGCCCAAAGGGTTCCATTTGGGACGGAACCCGACTCCACACTAAATGGACGTCGGTGCCGTATGTGTATGTGAAGGGACAAGCCACAATTTAAAGCTGAGGTGTTTCTACATKTTAGATTTAAAAGGTTCTGCAGTTTCCTAAAGAGCCAAGCATTAGCAAGTTATAGGCTTTGGCCCCAAAGCCAGTGGTTGCCCTGGCTTAACAGCAGAGTAATATGCTCTGTCAGGAGAATTCAGACAGGCCCCGACTTAAAGGAAGGCTCTGTTGATGCCTGTCTGTAAATGCCTGGGTCATGGCCACAGCTCCACTACAGACAACTGAGGGACTTCAAAACCTCATAAAATGAAGTATCAAGGGTATTTCTCCCACCTCTGGATTTTGTAAAAATCAAGATCTGGTTCCTACTTTTCTTTTTCTTTCCTCTCTCTCAACAGTGGTACTTTTCATGTGAGTGAGAGCAGAGCAAGGCAAGGCTCACTCAGCACGTGGCGGGGAATGACTTTGCTAAGTATTTTTTCTGCGAGGGATCCAATCAAGACCTGGCCAATGGGTCTGCTAGGGAAACGTCTTGACTAAAAGCACTACAGCCTTGGGTCTGGAAGGGAAACGTCTTGACTAAAAGCACTACAGCCTTGGGTCTGGACAGGAAACTCTTGACAAAAGCACTAAAGCCCCTGGGGTCTGGAAGGGGAAACGTCTTGACTAAAAGCACTACAGCCTTGGGTCTGGAAGGGCAAACGTCTTGACTAAAGCACTACAGCCTTGGGTTGGAAGGAAACGTCTTGACTAAAAGCACTACAGCCTTGGGTCTGGAAGGAAACGTCTTGAGCTACACTAAAATCACTACAAGCCTTGGGTCTGGAAGGGAAATGTCTTGACTAAAAGCACTACAGCCTTGGGTCTGGAAGGGAAACGTCTTGACTAAAAAGCAACTACAGCCTTGGGTCGTGGTGCGTCCTGCCTGAGTGACTTGAACTGAAATGCTCTTATGAAGTGTAAGTGGTAAAATGTCACACAAGTTGGCTCATTCCAGCATAGGCCACAGTATAAAATAACAGTACATAAACCTGAATGAGACTGCTCACTCTCACACACACACACACACAGAGTTTGCTTCTTCACAGATAAAAAGTACAATGTCTGTTTCAAACAGTACTTCTCATTTTKCGAAAATTGAATTAGAAAAACTGTGACAAGAACTGTGGTTTCAGGGGAAAGTCGCAGGGAAAAAAACTAATTTGAAAAACATGTGAAACAAGTCAAATTATTCCAGAAACCAAGAATTTCGATGAGGTATTTGGAAATAGCCATGAAGAACATGTCTACATTGATATGATTAATGCAGGAGGTTAATGATTTTCTCCTTCCAAAGCTCAGGTTCACCTAACAACAATGCATGGRTATGTCCCAAATGGCTTCCRATTCCCTATGTAGTGCACTACTTTTGACCAGAGCACCTATGGGTCAAAAGTAGTGCACTATAAAGGGAATAGGGTGTGTTTTGGGACACAGAGAGTGGGTATGATGTACTGTCCATTAGCAATAGCTTTAGCGTGTTGTAAAGCTTTACCGTTAAGAGGATAGACAAAGCCCAGAGAGAGATATCAGATATCTGTTGGGAAAACATTTATTTTTTAATGCTAAGCTTTAATTCRTGTTTTTCCATTAGGCAATGGGACTACTTTATGACTCCTGCCTTGAGTTCGCTTTATGTTCTCCTTTCTTTATTTGAGACAGTTTTGGTGCCAAAGGTTTTAYGTAACTTGTGATCAAGGATATAACAGAGACTGTGAAAATAAGTTGTGAGCTGAGTCAGGGTTCAATGATGAATATCCATCTAAACCTACAGTGTTGCCATTCCCTAAAGTTCCCTCTATACCTTAAGCAGGGTCTCCAACCCTGTTCTCCCGTTAGTTTTTCACTCCATCTGTGCTGGAGAAGTCCGTCCCGTAGGGTTCATCCAATCTGTTCCTCCTGTGGTTTTTCATCCAACGCTGTTTTCCTGGAGAGCTACCCTCTGTATGGTTCACTCCAACCTGTTCATCTGTAGGTTTTCACTCAAGCTGTTCCTGGAAGAGCTACCCGTAGGTGTCACTCCAAACTCTGTTCCATCCTGTAGGTTTCAACTCCAACGCTCGTTGTCTGGAGAGCTACCATGGCCCGTAGGTTCACTCAACTCTGTTCCATCCTGTAGGTGTTTCACTCAACTGTTAACTGGAGAGCTACCATCGATAGGTTCACTCCAAACCTGTTACTGGAGAGCTAACCTCCTGTAGGCTTCACTCCAACCCGTTCCATCCTGTAGGTTTTAATAAGCTGTTCCTGGGAGCTACATCCCTGTAGGTTTCACTCCAACTCTGTCATCCTGTAGTTTTCACTCAACCTGTTCCGGAGGGCTACCTCCTGTAGTTCACTGCAACTCTGTTCCCTACCTGTAGGTTTTACACCTCCAACGCTGTTCCTGGGAGAGCGATCCCGTAGGTTTCACTCCACATCTGTCCCTGGAGAGCTACCACTCCTGTAGGTTTTCACTCCAACCTCAATCTGCACACGAGATTCTAATTATTAGCTGGTTGAATAAACTGAACCAGGTTGAATTACCATATGAACAAAAAACATCTATCTTTAAATTACAAGGAACATTAATGTAGGATTCCCTATTTCTGGAAGATAGAAGCTAGATAAACTATGATATCGAAACGTGGTGTATTCAGTGGAAAGAGATAAGTAAGGCGTACATGATTTTCCGGTTCCCCCTTCTTTTAATTTTGGCAACATGGGTTAACCACCTATTGTGGAAGATAGATATTGAAAATATAAAAGACGGTTATTCCACCAAAATGGCGATCACGTTTCGCAGCTATTTTTTTTAGCACTACATCACTGACTGTCAATTTATTTGAGGCCCGGATTTTGCTAGATTATGCTTTGTAATTCTAAGGTCAGACAACAGGCAGCGTATCACCTTTCCAAGTGATTCTCACTAGTAGGCCTATACGTTCATACGTTCACTGTACATTCGAGTGACACACCCAATCACTGCCTGTCCCCCGACTCCAACTTGAAACATCCCTTTTTACAAAATGGTGTTTTGGTTCTCTCACAGCTGCGCTGTGAAGGACAGACCACAGGGAGACGACACACAGGGAGATACTGTGAAG